>NC_090836.1:104033200-104333200 GCF_028021215.1 Eschrichtius robustus | reverse complement strand
ACGCCCTCCACTAAAGCAGGAGCGACAGAGGTGGGGAGAGCTCACTGAAGTAGAATCCACGGAAACGAAGGCCCTCTGGATGCTGTCCATGGGTTAATAGAGGGATGGAAGGTGGTTTCCAAAGGCTCCATCCTGGCAGCTTCTTGAACGGTAATCCCACTGATTAAAACAGGAACACAATGTTGGGGGAGCAAGGCGTGAGGGGCACCCAGAGGGCAATTTGCTGCGTGAGCCCACCGAGCAGGAAGCTTGGGAAAAGGGTGCGATTTGGGGGTCCTCAGTGAACAGGGGGCCGCTGAGGCTGTGGGGAGGGGGGCTCACCAGGGAGAGAGGGCAGAGCAAAATGCCCAGGACTCAGCCAGACCCAGGAAAACAGTCCACGGGGCGTGTGCGGGACACGCAGAGGCAGGTGCCTGTGAGGGGGGAGGGGCAGTGGTAGGGCCCGGCCAGCGGGGGCCGCTGGGGACCCGGTATCGGAGCCCCGTGCTGTCCTCTCCCTAAATCACCCTGGCCTTCCCTGCATCGTTTCCGTCGAGCAGAGATTTCCTTGTTGACACTGTCATTTTCAGAAACAATTTCCAGTTAACACTAAAACCACAAAAAAATGCACCACATCGAGTTTCAATTTTTAGAAAAAGGACACTTCAGAATGCAGGCTCTGCTGGAAAAATAAATAATGACTTAGAATTGACAGATATCATTCGAGATGCTAATAGCATGGACTCAGTTAAAGGGAGACAGAAAATCCTGAGTGTCCATCCTCCTGGACGGTGCACGTCCTGACGGCCCAGGAGGAGGAGAGGCCTGCCCCCGCCCCCGGCCCCCCGGTCCCCCAGCTTCCCCCCGACCCCGGTCTCCCCACTCCTGCTGCCTGTCCCCAACCAGCCCTCTCTCTCGAGCTGATGAGAGAGGCTCACTAAGCAGGGCTCACTAAGCCTCGGGGGCCTAGAAGTTCCTGTCCTCACGCGGTGGCAGATCTGTGAACAGCTGGGTGGGCACCATGCTTGGCCCTGGGGCCCCTCCCCACGCACTGCAGCTCAGACCTAAAAAGGAAAATGGATGTTAGCCCAGTGATTAAGGAAAGGAAACACAGGGGCTGTGGAGGTACAGAGCCAGGGGCTCTATCCAGTCCAGAATGCAGGGCAGCCCCTTGGGGGAATTCTGGAGAAGCCTGTCTTGAAAACTGAGCAGGTATTTCCCATCCCCCATGCTGGTCCTCAGCACTGAAGCCCTGCTGGAATTACAGGAGGGGTCCTGGCAAATCAAACAGGAACTGAAGCACAGGCTGACCCCACTCATCCTCCAGGACCCAGCTTGGGCATCGTGCCTGTAGAAATTCCCCGCGGGGACCCCAGGCTGGGCTGACCCCACTTCTTTGGGGTGCTCACAACCCCCCCAGAGCCTGGATTAGCGCCACTTCCGTCGTGACAAAGTTTAGCAAACCACAGTTCCTTCTGTGTTAGAAATCAACTAAGTGTTTCAAACCCTTTATTGAGGTATGATTGGCATACCAAACAATACACATGTTATGTGCACAACCCGTGGGATCTGGAGATAAGTGTGTAAGCGTTCCCTGTGAAACCATCACCACGATCTACACTGTAAACATAGTTGTCACCTCCCACACTTCCCTCTGCCCGCCTGAGAAGAACACTTACCATAAGATCTGCATTCTTAGCAAATTTTTAAGTTAACAAAACAGCGTATTAACTACAGGCACCAAGCTCTGTAGTCGATCCCCGATCCCCGGAATTCACTCATCTTGCACAACTGAAATTTCGCTCACTTTTACCAACACCTCCTTATTTCCCCGCCCAGGCCCCCACCAATCTCTCTGCCTCTATGAGTTTAACCACTTTAGATTCCACATATAAGTGAGATCACGCGGTATTTGTCTTATTTCACTCAGCATCATGTCCTCCAGGCTCATCCATGTTGTCAAAAATGGCAGGATTTCCTTCTGTTTTATGGCCGAATAACATTTCTTTGCAAGTATATATCACATTTTCTCTGCCATTCATCCAACTGAGGGCACTTAGGTTGCTTCCGTGTCTTGGCTGTTGTGAATAATGCTGCAATGAACATGGGGGTGCAGAGATCTCTTCGAGATCCAGGTTTCAATTATTAATAGCTAATGACCATCCTGTGATTTGAAAGACAAGCAAAGCCTTTGGGAATAAGGCATGCAGGTGATCCCCGCCACCTAACATGAGACAGAGCTGGCAAGGACTGGTCCAAGCCTCTGACTTGTGTTTCCCTTCTGGGCCATGACCTCCAGGAGGCAGGGGGCTGCCTCTGTGTCTCTGAGCCTCCGTGGCCGGTGGGTACCCGGTGCCCTGTAGGAGCTCATTGTGCATCTGGTGGCGGATCCCAGGGACCACTGAGCAGGACTTCAGCTCCTCTGCCTGACGGGAATGGCGGGGCTGCCTTTGGGTGCACAGACAGCAGGAGGAGGTCCGGGGGTCCCTGCAGCTCTGCCAGGGATGGCCGTGAACAGCCTGCTCCAGAGTGAGCAAGAAGAGGACCAGCGCCTGGGACGGGAAGGCAATCTCGGCCTCGCGGTCAAACATCTCTCTATCAGCCTTGAAGACAAGCCACCCTCCCAGCTTCGGAGGCCATCTGCGGGAGGTGCGTCAGCAGCAGTAAGTTAAAATAGACCTTGCTACAGGGAGGGAGTTTCTGAGGCATTTTATGCCCCGAGGCTACCACCAGTGTGACTTCGGAGTCTTTAACACTTACGTCAGCCAGTCAATCATAACATAACCGTGGGAACGAGGTGGGCAGCAAATCCAACAGGACTACTAGAAATTAGCCCCATGGGAGAGGAGGGAAGGGGGCCGCCTGCCTGTCTTCTATCACAACAACAACTTCACCGCAGGCCCGCCGGCCTGGTAGATTTCCAGCACAGAGGAACTCGGCCTTCAAGGGGCAGAGGAATTATTCATGTGAACCATTTAAGGGGGAAAGCACTTCCCACCTAATACACACTTCCCACCTAATACGCTCTTCTCCAGGGGCGCAGAGCACGGTGTCATCCATGGGGGTTAACCTGAGCGTCCTCCAGGGGTGTCTCGGTGCCCTGGGGGCAGAGTGTCGGCTCCCGGCACCCAGCGGTTGTCCAGCCCACACCGTACTTGGGAATGAGGTCACGTGCATGGTCTCAGCACCCCCGTGGGCCACTCATTTCAAAGAACCCGCAGGGCAGCGCCTGACGGGGCAGTCTGGGCTCCTCCAGGTCATCATGCCATGAGCCATCAGGGCTGTGAGAGGTCCTGAGGCCTCCAGTGGACGTGACAGAGTGAGACAGCAGCAGGACTGGGACCCCATCTGCCACGTGTCATCTGGGACCTCCTAACTCGGGGGTCGAGAGAGCTGCTTTGCCCCCCGGGCTCTGCCCGCCCAGGCGTGGGCTCCAGCATCGAAATTCAATGCACCTCGGCCCTAGGATGATAAGCAAATGGTGTCTGCATCTTCCCCTAGTTTTTAAAATAATGTATATTCTTCATTATAAAGATAATGCATTTTCAGGATGAAAAACAGAAACGCACAAAAATCTAAATAAGAGCTCATATTTCCCAGCACCAGCCACAGGCCCCGTTAGGGACCAGGGAGCCCTGGGTAAGTACACTTGACCTTCTCCACCTCAGTGCTATGGACACAGGGGCCCACCTAGATGCCCTGGGATCCAGGTCTCCTTCAGGACCAGCGTACAGAAGGGGAAGCCTTCAAGAGAACAAGAGATGTGTACCCGTGGCCTGGAGCTGACCTGGCCCCAAGCCCCTGGAGGAGCTGCAGCAAGGCAGCCAAGGGACCAGAGGGGCAGGTGACAGTGGAGACCCTGGCAGAGCAGGTGCCGTAGTGACCCCAGTGCAGGACGGCTCCCAGGGCAAGTTCCCACAGCCCGTGCACCTGCTACAGAGGCTGGAGCCCAGGACCCCTACTCACAGTCTCCTGGCCTCCAGGCTCTATGAGGACGCCAGTGTAAGAGCGGCACAATGCTGACCCACAAAAACAAGCAAGAGGGAGGGGTCCTTGGGGAGAGCTGAGCCCTCAGCCCAGCCGCCAGACCCCAGGAGCTGCTTCTTGACCTTGGACTTGGATCTGTCCAATCCATCCCCTCCTGTGCTTACAGCTGCTTTCTGTCCCTACAACCAACTAGGCCTGGCCTGAGCCCCTGAAGGGTTTTTTTCAAGGGGACGGGCTGGCCATCAGGGATGCAGGCCGGGCTCTCCCCGCTGCTCCCACCAAAAGAAATGAATGCAGAGTTGAAGGAAAGTGAACAGGACAGATTCAGGAGCAGATGGCCTGAACCATTTGGATCCTGCCATTCAGCAGGCTGATGCAACACGAAAACACACCAAATAGCAGGGCTTAATTAGCAAATTAATAATAAGTCAGCATCTGGTGACATTGGGAGGAAGGGCAGCACTTTGGAGCCTGGCAGAGCTGGCCCTGGTCCTGCACGGTCCTCCGAGCTGTGTGACCTTGGGAGGTCACCTCGCCTTGACCTTGGGAGTCCTCCTCACCTTGGAGGACAGGTCAGAGGATAACAGCACCTATGATCACTGCAAGAATCACAGGAAAGGATGCAAACCACGTGGGCAAAGTGGCTGCACGGAGCAAAGATGACAGATATCAGCATCATCACAGCATCATTCTAATCGCATTCCAATAACCTAACGAGCCCCAAACAGAGGGCAGTGCAGGGAACCCACGTAGCTTCCCCCCCCCCCCCAGCTCAGAGGGTGCCACGGCTGGGCCTGCTGTGCGGGAAGAGGGACGTCCTATGTCAGCATCTAATTTCTGGAAATTGTTGGGTAGACTTCAAGTAAATGAATATTCTAAGGTTTGACAACGTCTGAAAAGAACCGGAGGGTAGAGGCTCCCTGGGAAGAAGTTGATGATTTTCCTACTGAAGAGCATCCCACTTAACACAGCACCCAGGTGGTCAGCCCACAGATGGTCTGGAGGTTGAGCAGGATTTGGCAGTCACATGGTTTGGGGTTACTCTGGCGGGGAGGGGTCAGAGCACTGGGCCAGGTTGGAGGGAGAGCCTTGCAGACAGACACCATCCCCAGGGAGTTGGAGCCTGGGGCAGAGGGAGAGGGTGCTGAGTTCACCATCTCCGTCCCCCCCTCGACCGCATCCACAGTTCACATTTTACCAGGTGGCATCACTGAATTGTCATCACAACCCTGTGAGGTGCTGTACTAGTGTCCCAGGGCTGCTGTAACAAAGCCACACAGACGGAGCAGCTTAAACAACAGAAATTTATTTTCTCATAATTCTGGAGGCTAGAGATCAAGGTGTCAGCAGAGTTGGTTCCTTCTGAGGCCTTGCTCTTTGACTTGCAGACGGCCGTCTTCTCCATGTTCTCACATGGTCATTTGACTGTGTCCTAATCTCCTCTTCTTATAAGGACACCAATCGTGTTGGATGGGGGACCACCCCAAAGACCTCCTTTTAACATAATCACCTCTTTAAAGACACTTTCTGCAAATATGATCCTGGGGGTTAGGACTCCAACAGGTGAACTTGAGGGGTTTACTCCGTAACCAGTGGGTTATGATCCCAAATTTACTGGTGAGGAAACAGCACCTTCAAGGACTGTGGTCCAAGGTCACCTCTCTAGTTAACCTTCCTCTGTCTCATTCTCCTTGGCTGTAAAAACCATTCATCCAACGAACACTTGTGGAGCCCCTGTGATAGAGCAGGGGTTGGGCATCCCCTGACCTCCTGGAGCTCATGTTCTCTTGGGTTATAACACTTCCCTGGGATGGACAACCCAGTTCACCTGCATGAGGCGATTATATGGACTGTCCCGAGTGCAGGCCACACGAAGTCTGCCTTCACCAGGAAAGGTGGATTCTGGGGCAGAAATGGACCCAAAACAGCCACACTGATTTCTCCATCTCTTGAAGTCCACGCAGGTGGGCAGCCTTCACCATCTTGCAGTGATGCCCTCGGAGCCCGAAGCCCAAGGAGGGCCACCACCTGGACCCCCGGCCATTCTGGGGTCGCTGTCACATGATGCTGGGGTTGCAGGTGGTGCACTCCGCCCCCACCCAGGCTGCCCTGCCAGCTGCAAACTCGCCCAGGGTATGAACGCTGCAGTCAGGAAGGGGCGAGGGCTGGAGAGATGCCTGGGAGTGACCGGGAGGGTGGTTCTAAGCAGACCACCCAGGGGTCAGTGGAGGGGAAGGAAGACCTCTGAGTCCGGGCATCCGTGTCCAGAGCTGGGGGGCTGCGGAGACTGGGAGGCCGGCAGAGAGGAGCGTGGTGTCAAGAGGGCAGGAGGGAGGCTGCAGGAAGCCCTGTCCAGTGAACTCAGATGCTGGCTCCTCCCAATGTCGTTCACATGAGCTCAGCCCTCCACGGCTTGGTGGCGTTGGATTTGTCCCCCTCTGTCTCCATCTTTTAAAATGGGCATTTAATGCCTTATCAGCAGTTCTCTTAACTTCCTTGAGACCAAGGAGATAAAGAGTCCAGAGGTCACAGCTAAAGCCCTGGATCTGCCTGGCGTCTGGGTGACCTTGGCCGTGTCACCTCCTCTCCCACCTGAGCTCTTCTGTAGGACGAGCCCCTAAGCCTGCCTCCCGGGGGTTGTCACAGACGTTGTGACCTTAGCCACAAAGGCAAGGTCACAGCCTCAGCCTGGGAGGCCTCAGCCTTTTGCTGACGGTAAAACCCTTGGCAACTATGAGCTATAATTGTTATATTTCTTCCCTCGGTGCAGAGGAGAACCTTGTAGGAACTGTATGAGATGCTGAAATAAATTAAGTTTTCATCTGCCCCTCGATACGGGACCAAGTGTAATTGAGTTTCCTGACTTTCACTCAACTGTTTTGAGTGAAAGGAATCCTAGGGTCCTTTCGACTTCCTTTCTTATTTTGGAAACATATGAACAATAATTCTTCAAGTTTATAGAGGGATCCTCAGGATAAAACTTTCCCACAGGCATTATTCTGATTGGTCTTAACCATGAGTCCTGAGGGTCACCCCAGAACAGTCCAGTTACTGGAGTGGGGGTGTTTTCTGGCCAGTCACCTGGAGGGCAAAATGTGGGGCTGACCTGAGAAACACTAGGTCTGGGGAGAGAAGACCTCCGGCACCCTTGGGCCTCCCCCTATGATGCCTCATGTCAGGGTCCCAGAGAGCTGTCTGCTCACCTGCTGAGATCCAGTGGGGCGGGGCGACCAGGTTTCCCAGACCCTGCGACATTCCAGATCCTGGCGTGGATGGTCAAGGGTGGGGTGGGTGATGGCCTTCAAGCCAGGAGTGTTCTCTGGAATGCTTGGAGATTCGGGGGCTGCCCACCCCCTCCAACTGCCTCAGGAGTTAAAGTCCTGACATCTCAGAGCTCAGGACACCCAGAGGTCGCCCAGGTCTAAGGTGCAACTCGCGTGTGTCAGCTGGGGCTTGAATTTCCTCATAGAGGGGAGAAGGGGGATCCAGGGCAGCAGCAGGAGGGAGGCAAAGAGACAGGGCGAACCCATGTGTCCCAGCATCGGCCCCTTGCTTGCCTCACGGTGGGAATGGTGATCAGGACCCCTCCTCGGGGACCCCCAAAGCCACATTTACAGTCTGTCCAAGAAAAATGAAATAGCAAAGAACGTGGGGCTTGAAGAAGACAGGTTCAGGTTCATTGCCAGCCCCACTGGGGTCCGTGTGGAGACCCCACTTTCCCACCTGCAAAACTAGAAGCAGAAGCCCCGAGGCATGGCTTGCCACCCAGTAGGCTCCCTTCTTTCCTTCCCCTACAGCCTAATTAGAATTTAAGCAGAAGGACCCAGAGAAAACCTCGGGGAGAAAAGCAGGCCAGGTGATCGCCTGCCATGCTGTAATTTAAAGTAATTTTGCAGATTGAACAAAACAATCAGAGAAGACCAGCGGGGGACGGGTGGTTGAGAACTTTCTTTTTGAAATCACTTGGGCAAATGGTTTGTGCCCCCTCAACGTATCTGCGGTTCGATATTCCCTGATGGCCATTATTCTTTCGTGGAAGGGAGGAGAGCTTTGGCCAGAGCTCAGAGACCTCACCAAGCATTTTCACTATTGATTTTTTGGAACTCATTGACTAATGGGGCCATTTGGCACCAGGATCCCGGGGAATCGAAGGGACTCTCAGGTCTGGTGTTGATTCGGGAGTTGTGTATTTTCCTGGAAGGGGGATGGGGAAGACGTGTCCAAATACATCTTCTCTTCTGTACAGATAAACCTCAATCCCAGGAGGGCACCTCATTTTTACACCCAGCACGTAACTCACTGTAACATTTTATAAATGTTTTACCATGGGGTGTTAAATAATATACTTGGTCTTTGTCCTGGATTCCAGACACGGATCTGCTAAAACCCTTGGAATGTTCTGAGTAATAGGAGCATCTTTTGTCTTTCATAAGAAGCCCGGGATTCCCTGGTGGCGCAGTGGTTAGGAATCCACCTGCCAATGCAGGGGACACGGGTTCGATCCCTGGTCCGGGAAGATCCCACATGCCACAGAGCAACTAAGCCCATGCGTCACAACTACTGAGCCCACATGCCACAACTACTGAAGCCCGCTAGCCTAGAGCCTGCGCTCCAAAACAAGAGAAGCCACCGCAATGAGAAGCCCACGCACCACAATGAAAGAGTATCCCCCGCTCGCTGCAACTAGAGAAAGCCCGTGCGCAGCAATGAAACCCAACGCAGCCAAAAATAATAAATAAATAAATTATTTTTAAAAAGAGGCCCATTTTGATCACCCCTGAGTTTATGCTAATAGGGTGACTCAGGTGGGACCCCTAGGTAGCTTCAGGAAGGGTCTGGTCAACAGGGAGAGCCAGTGATTAAAGGGTTGGCTTTTAGCCCCACCCACCAACTTCCAGGGAGGGGAAGCAGCTGGAGACTGAGCCCTACAGAAACTCTTGGACAATGAGATGTGATGAGCTTCTGGGTCGGTGGACGCACGGAGGTTCTGGGAAGGTGGTGCGCCCACCCAGAGGGAGGGATGGGCATGGATGCCCCCTGCCCCACCCCCATACCTGTCCTGGAGATCTCTTGCATTCGGTTGTTCTCGAGTTGGAGGCTTTATCATAAACTGGCAAATGTAAGTAAAGTGTTTCACTGAGTTCTGTGAGCCATTCTAGAAAATTATTAAACCTGAGAAAGGGGTCAGGGGAGCCCCCCAGTTTGCAGTTGGCCCAGTAGAAGCGTGGGCAGCCTGGAAACCCCATTTGTGGCTGGCATCTGAAGTGGGGGCTGTCTTGTGGGCCTGAACCCTCCTCTATGGGGTCTGCACAGTTAGTGTCAGAATCGAATGGGATTGTAGGACAATGAGCTGGTGTTGGAGAATTGGTTGGTGCCAGAAAATCACACACTGAAAATCATGCAAATAAAAACAAATGATAATAATCCAAATGATAATGATAAACAAAATCCATAATAATATAGCTGAACACACATAATAATGATATAATCCTGGCTGCTCACCCAGAAAGGCAGAGCCAGTCTCCCAGAAGGACATAGCACCCCATTTCCTGGGCTGGTCAGAACCCACCTGGCTCTGTGTCCGCGGGGGGTGTCATGAAGGTCAATATTAACACACTAGGAGGCCGAAGGGCTTGAGAGCCATGAGCCCTGAAGGGGGAGGGAGGCAGGCAGGTGCGGGATGCCCAGGTGCAGCCCCACAGAGCATTTGCAGAGTCACGGCATTTCAGGGGGACAGACCCCAAGTCAGCACTGGGGGGCCTGCATCCCAGTGGGAGCTGCACCAAATGACCCTCTCTGTCTGGAGGAGGGGCCAGGCCTTGTTCCTGGAAGCGGTCTATGAAATGCAAGAAAGAACAAAGCAACCACAGTCCTGCATGTCTGTGAAGTATGAGCTTCGACCCGAAGGAAGCTACTCCCTTTTATTCCGTTCTCAGCTAACAGGCAGTCTTGGGTATTTACAAGAGCTCTGACTGTAGGCTCAGGAAAGAGGTCTTCCAGGGGGCTTGGGGTTTTTTTGGCTCTAAAGAATCAGTGATTATTTAACTGCTTCTTTCTTCTCCCACTTCAAGCATCGTCATCACACCATGCCACCCAGGAAAAACACACACGTGCACACATGTGCACACCACACACATGCATGCGCACATGTACACACATGTGCACACCACACACATGCATGCGCACATGTGAGCGTACACGTGCGCACCACATATGTGCACACACGTACACATGTGTGCGCACCACACATGCATGCACATGAGTACGCACGTGCACAGAACACATGCACACATATGTGTGCACGCCACATACATGCACACACCACACAATGCATGTACACATGTGCACACACCACACTCACACATGCACGTACCTGTGCACACACCACACGCACTCACATTAGAAGCATCTCCCTTCCCAATGACCACCAGTCGAAACTGCCCAATATGTTAAAAGTGCCCAAAATATGGAGAGAAAAAGTGGTATACGGGACACGTTGCTCTTTATGGATTCAGAACCCAACGACCTAGGGTGTTGACAAACCTCAGACTTAGCTTTTAGTCCAAAGTTCCATTTCCAAACTCGCAACTGGAGAATTGAAAGTGGCCCAAAATGTCTTATCGCCACAGGAAACAGGCGAAACGATTCAAATGCAAAAACATAAGCTGAGAACACACACACCATAACACATTCTGGGAATTAAATAAAGCTAAGTATGAAGAAGAGCCAGGGAATAAAAATATTTCACAGGAGACGTCAAAGTAGGTCCTGGCGGGCAGGAGGGAGAGTGGGTGGACGGCCAGCTCGCGCTGACAGCTTCCAGGAACCGGGTCAGGACAGGAGGGCTGCTGCAGGCGATGCCGATGGAGAAACTGGGGAAACAGGTTGGTATGATCCACTTAAAGAAACATGGAAACTGTGTGCAGCACCCACTGAAGAAAGACATTTCAGTTCTTCCGGGTGGGGGAAATAGTCCATAATTAATTAAAAGCACTACCTAAAATCTTTGTATTCAGTAAAACTGCTGCCGTGTTTTGGAAAAATAAATTATTATTGACCAGCCACTCTCAAACTTATAAAATGTTAAACACACACACACACACACACACACACACACACAACATGTTGTGTAGCTGAAATCCAGTACCACCCCCATATCCCCTATGGGTGGGTGAAGTTGTCCAGGAGCTGGGAGTCACAGCCCTCAATGAGATGACTGTCCCATTGCCCATCTGGTCACCACCTCTGCTGAGTGACAGCACCTCAAGCACCCGGAACTCCTATCGGAAGAACCACGCTTCCCAGACACTAATGAGATAAGCCTCAAAACACAGCCTCCCGTTTGGCTCAGTGCAGAACGAGAATGCCCATGTGACTCGCTATCCTCTGGGCTGATGGAGGACCAGGATTGGAGAAAGCATCCCACCTCCCTCCCCTGTGATAGCAAACCCATCACACTTTGCCCTCCGAGGTGTCCCTTTGGGATGGGACAACAGTGAGAGAGTTTTGCGGTTGTCCCAAAGCACTTGAGAATGTCAGAGCAGAGCAAGCGAGAGGAATAAATTCTCAGCTCATGAAAGATTTCATCAAAGGATATACATGATCAGGGGATCCAAGCCTATGGGTGTGTCCACAGCACACCGGCCGCACAAGCTGGTAGGAAGATGTGGTGAGCAGTTTGTCTCGGCCGCGCAAGAGCAGGGAGAAGAACATACTGCGGTCCCTAGAAACAGTTATTTCTCATAAAACAGTGAGAGAAACAAACCAGAGTCAGAATAGGAAAATGGACTTCTCATCACATCTGATTCCGTCCTGCTGGTGGCAGCTGGGTAGCAATGGGGAGGCGACCTCAGTGAACCAGGGCCGCTGAAATGCTGCCCCTTTGTCTGGTGGGAGCAGAGATGGAGGGTCTGCAGCAGGACGCACCTGCCTCGAGCAGTCCCCCCACCCCCCGCGGGGTGTGTGCTCAGGTCGGGCACAGGTGGGCACACTGGGGATGGTGGTCCAGGAAGGGGGGACCCACCTGTGCTCCTCCCCCTCTCAGCAGGAGTGAGTGGCCGTGGGGCTTTGCTGAGTGTGATATCTTACCTGGTGGGTTCAGGCCGGCAGGTCTCGCCCGCCTCCTCCTCCAGGAAGCCTTCCTGGTCCTGATGAAGACAGGACCCTGAGCCAGGAGGGCCCGACCTGAACTGTGCTGAGCCTTCCGCCCGCCCAGTCTTTCCAGAAACTTCTCACTCTGACTCAGCTTCCCTCCTCGCCTCGAGCCTGTTTCGCAGGGAGCTGTCTGTCAGACAGCAGTTGTGTGTTCACCAGGAGCGAACGGCCCTTCGTGGTGAGTGAACTGATTTCTTGATGTGGCTTCTGCCACTTTATTTTATGATGTGCTTTTGACGGAAGGCTTCGGCCCCGTAGATGTTATTGATGGCTCCTGTGAATTTGCATTAAAAACATCCACGAGCTGGAAAATGTCATCTGTGTTGGCCCGAGCTTGCCGTGTCCCTGCCACAGCCTAATGGCTCGAGGCAGCAGAAAACGAGACTCGGCTCCATCGGATGCCAGACCGCGTGCGGGCACCGAGGGGTCCCCAGGGAGGAACGACACACCACCCAAGCTTAAGTCGCTCACAGCCCGGGGATGGGGCCTGAGTGAGGGGCTGTGGGCCCAGCCTGGAGCTGCAGAAGCATATAGAATATATATGTCATTCCTGGGCCCTGGATGAGGGCCCAGAGAGAGGGGACCTCACGCAGGAGCAGTCGAGGGTGTCAGGAGTGGGGACGGAATTCAGTGCTTGGGGGGTTGGCTGAGCTGCGTCTCTGCCTGGGGCTGGCCGCTGTGACTCGTGAGGAAAGAACAGAACCTGATACACCCGCCGTCTCCAGGGAGCAGCCCTACAGGAGCCCGGGAACCTGATCCAGGGCGGTTCAGCTGCAACTCCTTTTCCGAGCAGGGCTGGACCCCAGAACAGAGGAGAGAGAAGCGGGACCCACAGCCTTCTCCCTCGAAGAGCTGGGGGCAGCTGGACCACCACGTCGGGGAGGGCAGTCATTTCTAGACAGGATCCCAGGGCCCGGCGCTGAAAGCAGCACCCTCGCTGCTGGGCCCTTGGTACCCAAAGCAGGGTCAGCGGTCAAGCAGTAATGCCCCTGGGGGACCAGGGAGCCTGGCCTTCAACTCGGCTACTGACCAGGCAGCAGAAAGGGGCCACCAAAAGCTCCCCAGAGCCCCCATCACCCTGCTCAGCCCAAACCACCAATAGGCAGCACAGCCTCTGAGGTCAGAGGAAGCCTGGCCCTCCTCCCCCGCAAGGCCAAAGACCCCCATCCTCGCCCTCTCCCTCCTGTCTTCCCCTCCCTCCCGTTCAGGGACCACCTTCCACTACTGCCCCCTCTCCCTCCTGCGTCTTCATCCTCTCCTGTCTAAGGATTCTGCCCCCAAGACCTCGGACAAGCTCCCACCCTGGCTCCCCCTGGGCAGCAGCCCTGCGGTTAGAGGATGAACTTGGGAACCAGACAGCCCCGGTGGGGCTCAGGGCTCTGCTGCTGACCATCTGAGTGGCCTGAGGCAAACCCATGAGCCTCTCAGAGCCTCCGTTTTCTTGACTGGAAAAGAGGATGATGGTGCCAATCCTAATACCTTACAGGGTTGTCGTGAGAATTAGTAGAGTCATGTATGTGAGCACGCAGAACAGCATGCGGCCCATGGGGAGCACGTGTAAGGTCTTGCTTTCAGGGCTGCACTCCTCTTCCCTGTTGGCTACGTTTCCCGTGAGGGTCGTGGGCTCTCTCGGCTGTCTGGCCCCTCCCAACCATCCCTGAGCCCAGCACTGCACGGCCTCTGCCCCCACCCCACAGGGGCTCCCCCCGGCCACCTCAGGCCACTCCCCCGGAGGACATGTCTTGATCCTTGTCTTCTTGGAGTCACTGTCGACCACTCAGCCCCTGGAAGTTTCCACCAGCGGACAGCTTGTGCATCATTCTCCTTGGTCACACTGCCCCCATGTCCCTTGAGGGGACCCCCCTCTCAGTTCTGAGCTCTTGCGGTTTGTGAGCTGCCCTCGCTGTCCTGTGCCAAGATGGGCATGTGCCAGAGGCCTGGCCAGCCAACAGACATCCAGCCCCATGTCTGGCGTCTGGTTCAGCAAGGCTACCTCGCCCAGGAGTCGATCCGAATCAACGCTGGGG
This sequence comes from Eschrichtius robustus, assembly GCF_028021215.1. Classification (NCBI taxonomy): domain Eukaryota; kingdom Metazoa; phylum Chordata; class Mammalia; order Artiodactyla; family Eschrichtiidae; genus Eschrichtius; species Eschrichtius robustus. Next base: position 104,319,053 of record NC_090836.1, on the reverse strand, counting down.
CCCCGGCTGGGACTGTGGAGAAAGGGGTCCCCTGGGTCCCAAGGTTGACAGAAGGATAACTTGTAGCTTCAGGGGAGGGTGGAGGCACAGGGGCATCCCTTGGGGAAAGCTTGCCCGGAAAAGAGCTGAGATGAGAAGACATAAATTACCAATGGCATTTTTAATACACTTTGTGTTTTGGAACAAATTTAGGTTTATAGAAAAGTTGCACAGATAGTACAGAGTCCTTGTATGCCCCTCCCCCAGTTTCCCCGTTGTTAACATCTTCTGATCCCGTGATGTGGTCCTCGGCTGACATCAACACTGGGACGTGGCTATTGGGTGTTGCCTGTTTTTCCACTTAAGTCCTCTTTCTGCTCCAGTATCCAGTCCAGGGAGCCACACTTCGTTGAGTCACATCTCTCCGGTCCCCTCTGGTCCACACAGTCTCAGTTTTTCCTAGTTTTTCCTGACCTTGACAGCCTTAAGGAGTACTGCCCAGGTATCCAGTAGAATGCATCCCAGTTTGGATGGATTTGTCTGATGTCTTTCTCATGCTTTGACTGGGGTTATGGGTTTTTGGAAAGACGACCACAGAGGAGACGTGTCCTTCTCATCACATGGTACCTGGATGTACCTGACATCCACCTGGCATCATGGGTGACGTACACCTTCCCCACTTGGCTAAAGTGGGGTCTGCCAGGTGTCTCTACTGTAAAGTTATGATTTCTCTTCCACACTCTGTCCTTTGGAAGCAAGTCCCTAAGTCTAGTCACCCTCAAGGGAGGTGGGGAGAAAATTAAGCTTCATTTCTCGAAGGATGGAGTGTCTACATATATATTACTGGGAATTGATGACTTTCATTGAGGACCCAACACAGCCAAGCCAGAAAGAAATTCTACCCATAGACAATTATATGAGCTAATGTTTCCTTTATATTAAAAAAATAATTAGGCAAATTTGAATGGGTTCCTGTCATTTATAGCATTATAAGCACACTTGGATTTTGTGACATACCTGTCTTTAGGTTCTTGTGTTTCTTAGGACATAGATTGACTGCTACACCTGAAAGACCCACATATAAATGTCTCATAGTGAGATCAACATTTTGCGTATTTCTCAACTTGCGTCTTCTCACTCAAGATCTAAGAAGGCTGCCGCAGCGCTGGCAAAAACACTTGCATTCCAACCAGCAGAACTGAGAAAATGGGAAATGGAAAGTACTTTTTGAAAGCTAGACATAAAATTTTCCAGTTTTTTCTCATTTTCCAAACTTGACCTTATGGGAGCATCTAGTTGCAAAGGAGTTTGATAAGTGGAGTGTCTATTTGGGATGACACATGCCTAACTAAAAATGTCATTATTATTAAGAAGAACCTCTTCTCTCCTTTAAGTGTGCGTGTTCCCCGTGGCATCACCTGCAGCCCACAGCTTGGCTCACTCAGCGTATCATTCCTGGGAAATCACACCTTGCTCATGGTTTGAGCTATCTCCTCATTGAGGATGGCACTCGGATATTTATCTCCATCCTCGGAATCGCCCCTAAGCTCAAAGATCTCCCAGCCAGTCCCTGGACAGATTTACTGGAATGCCCCACCAACATTTCAAACACCACGCGTCCAAAACCAAGTTCATGATCCTCCCACAAACCCTCTCCCCTCCTCCCTCCCCATCTCTGAGAACAACCAGCCCGACTGCGCGCCCCTCATCCAGGACAGAAACCTGCGTCCTCTGTGCCACCCCTTCCCCTCTGCAGTACGCAGTCCAGCCTCAAACGCACCTGACTCACCTCCTCAGCATCTCCTGACTCCTCTCCTTTCGACCCTGAAAATCAGTGCCTTGATTTGGCCCCAAATGAAGGCTTCGGTCATGAGCCCCTCTCATCACTCTGCACGTTGAGATCACTGCTCCTTCTAAAACGTCTAGTGCAGTGGCTACAGTGGAGCACCAGACCCCCTGGGTTTACCCCTTACAAGCTGTAGCACTCAGGCAAGTCTGTAACCTCTTCCAACCTCATCTGTAAAATGGACACAATAATAGTACCCCTCGCATAGGCATTCTGAGGATGCAGTTAATTCACGTAAAAGTGCTTAGAACAGTAACTGGCCTAGGAAGAAACCAACAAACATTAGGTTTAATAATAACAATCGTTATTGTTACAAAACCATCGAGTAGCTCCCACCCCCAATCCCACATTCCATCTGACGGTTTTGTCCCCCCATAAATCTCCAGCCCCATCTCCTGCTGACTTTGAACCTTGTTCTCTACCAATATCTAAGTGTCAGCATGTTCCTGAGCATGACATGCTGTCCGCTGACTCTTAACCTGTGATTTAATAGTCAGGTCACACCTGCTCTATAAGCTATTCTACAGAGAAGCTCACACAGCGGCACCAATACACACACACACGCAAACACACGCACACACACACGCACAGATGTTCCTATAGCAGCCAAGCCCTTGGAAGTGAGTGAGATGCCCACTGAGAGGGAAACGGCTGAATGAACACTGCCCTGCAGTGGAGGGAATACCCCACAGCTGTCCAAGGAAAGTGATCCACCCAGTGATGTGCAGGTGAATGTCTAACACAGGCCTTTCTGAGACGGTGAAGCATGATGTCAGTGTCTGATGACTTCCAGAGTGTAAATACTCCCACCATGACAGACTTCAAGCGACCAGCATGATTTCAAGCAGCTCGCGAAATTCCTGATAATTGAATAACTGGATCTCACCAGCCAGTACGGACCAGCTCACATGGGCCGGGCCTAAGGACATGGAGACATCTTGAAGGCATATTGTTAAGTGTGAAAAGCATATTCATTCAATAGGGTCCCATTTGTGTACAAACAGGTAACATGGGCTTCCATGTAAATGCGTGCGTTTTCCTTTATCACATGGACACCTAGTACCGAACTAAGACATCTCAGACCCCAGTGCTCAGGAAGCTTTCTGGGCTCAAATGCGGACCTCCATTTTCCCAAAGTTACATTTATCCTCCTTACCATGGGTCTGAAGGCTTCTTAAGGGCAAGCGTGGGGAGATGACTGGTCGTGTACTTTCTGATTGAACTCCCGGAGCCTACACGGGGCCTTTAGTAAAATGCTAAATGTACTCATCAACCACACATTCACTGCAGATCCCACGACACCACACGTGGAAAACCAACGTCGGCTCAATCAGCATCAACCCAGAATCCTCTGCCAGTCTCCACTCTGCAGGCTCGAGTCATGCCCTGTCTCCCCAGCCTCCCTGCCTCTTATCTCCTGGAGGAAGCCCCTCAGGGAAACCACGGACAGTCAGCTCCTTCTGCACCAATAGGAAACCTGCCTTGCCTCCCACTGGACCACTGCCCAGCCAATGACAAAGTCCCCGCAGCTCACACTGCCCAGAGCCCCACAAAGTCTCCCTGGAGGTGCCCAATCCAGAGACCTGGTCTCTCTCTCTCTGCTGGCTGCATTCTGAGGGGGCACTGGGTGAACAGGGAGAGAGAACGGTCTATAGGGTCCAAGGGGCTCTGCTGACTGAAACATTGCCTTTGCAGCTTATCCGTTGGACAATCCTACTTGTCACATCCTTTTTGAACATTAAATTCTTCTCCATTTGACAGAAGACTACTATCCTTTTCATCTACAACCTGAATCCTCATTGATGCGCATGCAAATAAATCTGTTTTGCATTATTAAAAAAAGAAAAAAATTAGGTGACATGGTTGAGATAAAGACATCTTTACAGATATCCAAGAAAAGGATAGGTAACCCCCCTCAGAGAAAGGTCATAAAATAATGTCCATCCATGTTTACTAAATGATTAGCCTCAGTTTTATAAACCATAAAAAATTCACAGTTTTCAGATCATTATATCAGAAGATATTATAATAAGCTGTTCTGTCTTCTAAGAAGAGGATTTGGAATTGGTCCACGAAGCAGAGAGAGCTTAGCCCCAGAGAAAAGCACTAATTCTCACGGTCATAAACCAGGGAAGAACCGTGACGGGGACCTCACTTTCCCACTGGGATATGGAGATGGTAATATTTTCCCCATTTCGCAGATTAGGGTGCAAAAGTCAGTGACTCTGGGTGAATCAGGATGGTACAGAAGGGGATGAAAACAGCTCTCTTGGACTTCAAATCTCATGCACATTACAATATTTTCTATTTCCTTCTTACCCCCGGCACCCAGCACAGGGTTGGGTGGAAAGGCATGGTTTTTAAATGCTGGAAGATTTGAACTTAATTGCTTGGCCCCAGGTTGAGGTCCTACCTCTGCGATCAAGCTAATTGACGTGGGTATACGTTTTCTGTATCTTGACCCACCCTGAGCAAAGCATCCAGGACGCCAGACTTGGGCAGTCATGTCATGAGGTTGGTTGCCATGCTGTCTGCGGACGACGGTGTGAACCCATGCATCCCGCATCTCCAAGTCGGGGATAAGCTGTGGATGGCGGGTGCACACTCACACCCACGGCAGGACCCCTTTCTTCCCTCTCCCAGCCATCCTCTCATCCATCAGCCTCTCCCCAGAGGCCAGTGGCAGCCAGCTCTTCAGTGCAAACATCCATCCCTCCTTCTGAGAACGGTGTTATCATTATCCTGTGTCATGATTATTTTGACAGGGTAATTTGAAAGATAACTTATTGGATACTTAGTCGTATTTGTCAAATCAACAATTGCAAACAGTCTGTTTCCTCTCAGTCACCGAGCACGCCCGCCTGCAGACTTCAGAATTCATGGCAGAGAGAAGGGACTCATGGTTTTCTCCCACTGAGAGTAACAATTGTGGGTGCAGACAGAAATTGGAGCTGGCCTCAGGCACAATTTTGACAGAGCAACGTTCGTCCTCCAAATATGTAGTCCTGCATCCCAGAGCCCCTTTTCCTAGACAGATCCAGCAATTCTGGAAAGTTTTAGCATTCACATCTTCGTTACCCTCATTACTCAGTCCAACCGCGGGACAACTCATTTCTCCCACTTGATCAGCGGGTGACTGTCCTTTTTTGTTCCCTGGATGTGCAGATGGACATCCACCCCAGCACGGCCCCACTCACCGCCCTCCAAGTCAGGAACCTGGACCAACCCTACGGTCTGCCTCTGGGCATCACTCCTGGCCACATGCCACCGACGTCCGATGGGCATATCCTTGTCGGTTTCTCTCTATCTCCTGCTCCCATTCAGACGTTGGATCGTCCCATGCCTGGCCTGGCCCCTTCCCCATCCCCACCTGCTCCCTCCACTGTCTCGCCAGCCACAGCTGTAAGTGCTACCGAGTACAGACAGCGCCCAACCGTCCCTCGCCTGAACTTGAGCCTGGAACGTCCAACTCCCTCCTTCACATCAGTGGGGATGTCTGATGGGCATCTACATGCACACGCCCAAGACCCGACTCTGTGTCTCTGCCCCGGACCCCTGTCCCCCACGCTCTTCCCCGTGTCAGGAAACGGCAGCCCTATCGCTCCTGTTCTTCAGACCGAAGTCCTCGATGTGCAGTCCGCCTGCAACCTCCGGGAGAATCGGAGCCCATGGCAACGCCCCTGGTTTCTGCAAAGCTTCCAGCTGGTCCCCCGCACTGCTCCCCAGCTCCTCCCACAGCCCGTTCTCAGCCCTGGAGCCAAAGCTGATCCTCCGAAGCCCAGCTCGGAAGTCGGATGGTGCTCAGAACTCCTCCTTCTTGAATAGGGAGAGCCTGGGTCTCACGCTGGCCCGTAGGCCTCCGCATCGACCCCCCCCACCCCCCTACCCTGACCCGGTCCCTCCCTTCCTGGCCCCTCATCTGCTCGAACATGCTGGACTCTCTCCCAACTCAGCGTCTTTGCGGTTGTTCTTCTCTCCTGGAACACCCTTCCCCTGACGTCCCCGCGGCTCCCTCCCCTTCGTCCCACCTTCAGGCCGGTGCTCCATGGCGGGGTCTTCTGGGGCCCCCTCTTCAAAACTGCCATCCTCCTCACCCCAGAACTCTCACCGCTATGGGCTTGATTGTTCTCCATAGGAGTCACTGTCTAATAAGACAGCTGATAATTTACTTATTGTTCTTGTATATTATCAAGCCCCCCTCCGCCCCACCAGAACACAAGCTGCATAAAGGCAGGTTCTTTTTCTCGTTCACTTCTGTACCTCTAGCCTGAACCGCCACCTGGCCCCCCGAGAACGCTGTGCACACATCTGTCAAAGGAACTCCAAGTGGGAAGCAAGTGGCATCTTCAGGGAGGCCAAGTAGCAGAGGAGGCTGAAGCCGGGCCGGGAGGGCAGGTGATGGAGACGCAGCGGAGAGCAGGCTGGCAGCGCCTTGTGCCGGAGTGGGTTCCCCCTTCATCCTTAGCCTCATGGGGAGTCCTCGATGCCTCTGGATGCAGGGAATGGTATGATCCTACTTGTGCGTACGTTCGTCTTCTGTGCGCAGCATGGAAACTCCATCTAAGGGGAACCAGACCCAACCCACCGGGCGGCCAATGGGATGACAGGGTGAGGAACAGAGAGATGGAACAGGGAGGGGCAGCTGGGAGGGGACAGAGGATGCCTGGCCCCCGCCGAGTCATCCATCAAATCCCAGCGGCAGCCCCCACCTGCTCTCCAACACTGTCCTTTTTTCTTCCTCGACTCCTCTCCACCGTCCACGTCCCCTTCCATCATATTCGACCCTGGGTTACTTTCCCTTTCACGCTAATTCCTCGTCACAGCACCCAGAGCTCTGCTGGGTTGAGTTTTCCTGTCTCTGCTCTCTGTGGAGACTGATGACCCCTCTCCCCTCAAAGGAAAGAAAGATGCGATTAAACCAGTTCTTTCAGCGCCTCCTTCACTGGGTTCCCCAAACTCTTTGGACCGCCCTCTGCTAGAGCACTTAGGGGGATTGCAATTGATTTGTCTGTCTCCTTCGTGGCCCTGAGCTCACTGGGGTGGGGACTGCGCCCCATTCGTCTCTGTGTGCCCAGTGCCTACTGCAGACCCTGGTACCCAGTAGGAATGCGGTGAATGTGTATTGAGTAAGCACGGCACGGCGGGGGGCGGGGGGCGGGGGGGGAGGGATGGGTAGTTTGGGCTGCACCCTAGTGTGGAGGGGTTTATGTGTCTGGAACTCCTGGACAACTAATCATACCAAGAGCAGTGGATGGCATTGCCTTCCCTGGCTCCATGCAGAAGTCATGTAAGTCTGCAGTGATGTATTTCACAGGAAAGGGGAATATGGATTACCCTGAAATTAATGAAACATACACAAAAAATTAATGGTATGAAAAATGGCTTATGAAAGCAGCAAATAGCTTCTATTGACCATATGCTATGCCATTCCCTGTCTCCTAAATCATCATAAACCATTGTTGCAACATTACGTACCTTTGGTAGGGAGCGGTTTTGAGCTCCTACTGGTATTTGCCCTCACTCTGCCTTCAGGCTCTTTCCTCACTGGTAGATGGCAGACGATGGCTGCTCCCAAGGGTCATCCTGAGGATGAGATGAAGAAACACCTCGAATAAGTTAAATTGCTGGAGAGATGTAAATGGCAATTTGGGGACTCTACTAACGCAATATTTAAGCTAATTTCATAGGTGGACCAAAAACTCCCTGAGAATGTTTTTTGACAAAGCTGATCTTAAGGCACAGAGTCTAACATGATTGTAGGTGCTCTCCTTAATCCAGGGAGAAAAAGAAAACTAAATAGATTCAAATCTTTAAAAGCAATCATTTCAACGTAATGGGCTAATTACAGATGATCCGAACCTAGTAAGAGCTCTCCATTACCCTACTTTGTCAGAGAACTAATTGTTGGTTCACAGTATGGTATCTAGAAACTTCTTATTTCTAATTTTTTTTATTTTTGGCTGTGCCTCGAGGCATTCGGGGCCTTAGTTCCCCGACCAGGGATCGAACCCGGGCCCCCTGCAGTGGACGCACGGAGTCTTAACCACTGGACCACCAGGGAAACCCCCGAAACTTCTTATTTCTAAAAGGGACAATTCAGATTGACCCCAGATCTTTGCTCCCATCCTGCCCCCAACACACACCCACTTCATCCATTCACCTGGATTCTCTGGACGCAGGCAGCCAAGGAAATCCTAGAGACCTTGGGACCTCTGGTCTTTATTGATACACAGCCTCCAACCCCCACGGGACCCTCAGCTCCAGAGGACGGACCTTTCTCTCCTCTGCTTCCTCATCCACAGCCCTGACATCACACACATCCCACACGCTGGGGGGTAAAGTCAGGGGCAGGGCGCTTTGGAGGCACCGGGAGAAAAGGGAGGTTAGAACCAGTATCCAGGGCTGTGTGTCTACTGAGCCCCCAGGTGAGGATGCAACCCAGGTGGGCGCCTTTCCTTACTGGGGGGCCAGCACTGACTCTCCAGACTGAACAGGGTCTGCCTGCTGGCTCCTCCCAGAAAGGAGGAAGCCACACCCTGGGGGGGCGCCCACCCTCGGCCGGCTCACTTCCAGCCTGAGTAGCCCCATCCCCTACTTGTGCTCACTGCAGCTGGGGGGCCTCAGGAGGATCACTAGGACTGCTGCCGTCCCCACCTGGGGAGGGCCCCACTGATGCTCGTGTACCTGTAGGCATCACCTGGCCTCTTCTGGAACCTGCTGTCACAGCCACCAGGGCCACCAGTTCCCAACACAGCCTGGGTCACCACCTCTCTGTCCCTCTCCACCTCTAACAGGAACCCAAAGACGATGGCTTCACAGCCCATGCCTGAACCCTGCCGGCATTCTCTGCTTTGAAGCTGCAGGGGCTGCATCAACAGAGAGCCCTGCCGGCTCCCCTGGCCGGGGCAGACCTTACGGGTCCATCAGGACAGAGCATGACCCCTCCAGGTGCACGCTGTAGGCAGCGCCTCTCCAGGCTGCTCCCTGGGGGCTGCGAGCACCCCAGCAGACCCTACACAGGACCCGGCTCCCATGCAGGGCCCCTCGCCCACCTGGACCCCACTCTTTTCCCCCACAGTCAGCTATGGTCCCGAGCCAGGCTCCTTGGGCTTCTGCAGACTTCCAGAGACCACCCCTCTGTACCAAGCATCAAACACGAATCCTTTCCCCTCCCCGCCCTCCTCCCCAAACGTGTCCACTTCCACATCCCAACAGCTTCCTTCAGCCTCAGGGTAGAGCCACCCTCCTGCTCGTGAAGCCAAATCCTCTGCTTTGCCCCCAGCCCACCTCCCTTTGCCCCTCTTTCTCAGTCCCTCAAATCTTCAGCTTCTCTTCTGTTCCAAAGACCACCCTCTTGTGACCCTTCAGCCCCTCAGAGGGCATCTTTTCTATTTGAGGCCATGTTTCTGGGAATAGTTGTCAACGCATATCGTCTTTCTCACCAGGACTCGGAAAATGCTCCCACAAAGTCACCAGCGTCCTGATGGAAACCTGACACCAGGGCAGCCGCTGGGCCATCATATAAACACACGTGGATGCCTGGATGGAAGGCAACTGCAGGCATCACGGCTGAGCTGGGTCCCCCCAAACTCACATATTGAAGTCCTCACCCCCAGGACCTCAGAATGTAACTGAACTTGAAGATAAGGTCCTTAAAGAAGTGATTAAGGTAAAATGAGGTCACTAGGGTGGGCCCTGATCCAACACGGCCGGGGTCCTTATAAGAAAAGAAGATCAGGACACAGACACACAGAGATGACCATGTGAGGACACAGGGAGAGGACAGCCATCTACATGCCAAGGAGGAGCCAGCCCTGCTGGCACCCAGATCTCTGACTTCCAGCCTCCAGAACTTGAGGGATTAAACCCCTGGAGTTTAAGCCACCTGTTCTGTGGACTTTGTTATGTGGCCCAAGCAGACTAATACCGTGGGCACTTTTCTCAACCCTTCAAAACCCACGTTTCGTTTTGGATAACCATTCTTCTCACTACTGCCTTCCAACCGAGGTCCTGACTCTCGCCCTCCTGCCCTCTGTGGCTGGGGACGCCAAACATGCTGACCTACCCGTGCTTCAGGTCCCCCATGGGGGGCTGTACCGGGAGGGTCACTCCGTTGTCCAGACCCCACGCTTTTGATGACCCCTCCACCCCAGCCACAGGGCAACTAGAGAGTGGCTGCTTTGCATAATGTGCCACAGACTGGTTCAGGAGTGGTCACCTGACCCATGCTGGGCCAATCAGAATGATTGTGGATTTGGGACCCAGGGAGACTGGGTCTCCCAGAGCTCTGCAGGTGATCTTAATTTCTGCCTTGAGGACAAATGCAAAAGCAGTGTGGTGGTCTGCGGTGCAGTAACGCTCAGAGAGGGCAGACCAAGCAAGAGAGCGCTAGGAGTCCTGTTTGTGTTGGTTAAAATGACCTCTCTCCAAACAGTTGTCTGTGGTCCTCATCCTTGTAGAGGATCATTACCTGGGCATGAAGCCTAAATGTGCAGAGCAATCGGCTTATCTCTGTGCCCATGAGTAGACCTGCCTCCTGCACTCTACACCAGGTAAGTGATACCACAGTCATCCACACCCTGAGACGGAACCTGGGGGCAGTCCCACCACATCTCCCTGTCTTGACCCCCATGGAACACTTAGCCAGGTCTGAAGACTGGATCTCACTTCAGGTGGACTTTAACTCTGTCTCCCTCCCTTTCTCAGCCACTCCTGGACCCATGGAGAACCTCCCGGCCTCTCACTGGATAATTGCAATGGCATTCTGTGTGGCCACCAGTGTCAGGTCTCTGCAGGTCTCTTCATGTCATCACCAGAGTGGTCCTGCTAACAGATGATGACCTCATTTCCTGCCGGAACCCTTCAAACTCCCCCCACCACCACCACCACCAAGTGAAAATAGCTCTAGAGCCATAGCATGGCATCCTGCCCACCTCACCGGCCACCCTAGCCCCATTTCCCACTCTCCCAAACCCCTTTAAACAGCAGCAAACCCAATCATTTGGAGCTCTCCATAAGCTCCATCTCGAAACTGCCCCTAATATCTTCCTACTATTCCCTCTCCCCTAAAATGCTCTTTTCCACTTTATTCACTAGGCTAATTTCAAGCTAATCCTAAAATATTTTACTCAAATGTCACTTCCTTCAGGAAGCCTTTCTTATCTCTTAACAACAATTCTGTTTTGTTAAACACTTACATGCCTAAGTGCCCAGGCATAGTCATTGCATTATTGCTGATGATAGAAACTAAAACTGGAGACAATAAAAGTGCCACCATTTGTGGACTGATTAGGAAAAGCATCATGGTGCGTATAGTGGCATAGCACGCAGCCATTGCAAAGAATGTGGCAGAATACGTTACATGCTTGTAAAACCAATAGAACTAAAACTAAAAAGTAATCCCTCCAAATCAAAAGCAAAATGAAACAAAAAATGTAACTGTGTACCCAACTGGTACTCAGTCACAGAGAGAGAAATTATTTCAATGAATTTAGAGCACAGTTATTATTAGTCTTGATAGACAGATGATACAAAGATATAGATATATATTTAGAAAATCCTCATTTGGTGACCATTATAATAATAATTGATTCAGGCGACGGTCATCAACAGATGTTTGATAAAGCTAAAGGGTGAAATTTGAAAAATAACAGGATATTTACATAAATTCAAAGCATCTCTCCACAAGATACTTGTGAATTACAAAGGGGACAATTGTAGCTCTCCCAGGGAGAAAGCTGACTGACCCCACCTTGACCAGGAAATCAAAGCGCACCTCCCAGGAGACAAGCCCACCCCACATGCCTCCTGAGTCTATGCACTGAGAGGGACACAGCATTGTCTTTGTTTGTTTCTGCCATAACTGCATAAACTGAGTTGGATCTTTAGGAAGTATCAGACAAATACAAAAAGGGGGAATACGTCACAAAATCATAATCCAAACATACCATGTCATGAAAGACTAAGGTGGACGGAGTCAGGTTTCCAGGTTAGAGGGGCCACAGAGTGCAGCCCAGGGATGGGGGGTTTGTTTTGCTGTACAGACCCCAGTGGGACATTTGACAAACTCTGAATCACATCAGCAGAAAAGACAGACATCTTTTTCCACTGCTGACATTCTGACTTTTACAACTGTAGGAATGAAAGAAAACGCTGTTGTTTTTAGGAAATACACGCTGAAGTTTTGAAGCTAAAGGAGCATCAATCTATACCTTACTCTCAAATAGTTCAGAAAAAGCACAACACATCCAGAGAGCATGGTAAATACACTATAGGAAAGAATTCAGCAAAATTCAAGATACATGAAAGTGTCTAGGACAAGCAATAGATAAAGTGTAAGGGAAAAAAGAGGGAGAGCAAACACCTAGATTAAAAGAGATAAAGAGGCATCCTGACCAATGCAATGTCTGAATTTGTCTTGGTTCATAAGTCAAAGAAATAGGAAAATAAAAATAATGATACAAACAGGGAAATTTGAATAATGGTTGTCTTATCACCTTACGGAATCATTGTCAAATGACTCAGATATAATACAGCACTGGATCTTTTCAAGACAGATACTCAACTATTTATTAAAGAAAGGAGATGATGTCTGGAATTTGCCTCACGGCAATTCTGTCAGGGTGGGAAGTGGGCGAGATGGACCCTGGTAATTATAGAAGCTGGGTGATGGGTACGTGGAGGTTCAGTGTAACACACTTTTTACTCTTCTATGTGCTTGGAAATTTCCATAATACAGAACTTAAAAAATAATGAGGGAGATCTTTATGTGCTGATGTGGAAAAAATGTATAAGGCACATGAAGTGTGAACAAGGTGAATTTTATATGCAAAATGACTCCTTTTCTGTAAAAAGATGGATGGATGAATGGATAGATAGATAGATAGACTATAGATAATAGGTAGATGATAGGATGGATAGATATACTATAAATCTTCAGTTTCTTGAATTATACAAATTATGTTATATATATATTACTTAATTTATATAACATATATATTATTTATATAATGTAATATATACATATATGCTTGCGGGGGCCTGGAAACTTCCCAGAAAGGTACTATTAGCAGTTGTTACTTCTGAAGACCAGAGGTGAGGGGAAAGGGGACTTTTTTTTTGACACGCCCTTCTGCACTATTAGTATATTTTCCATGACAGGTAGTAATTTAACAATTTAAAACCAATTTACTTTTCAAAATAACGACAGTATTTTTAAAAACTGGGGAAGTTTAGGTATCCTACAATGGGAGACCGATTAAATACATTAAAATGAAAGAAGACACGTGAACATTCTGACTCAGTCTTGTAATGAATGATGCGGATATAGTTTAATGGTCACTGAAAGATGTGAAGTGAATAAAAAGACAGGTTGGAAAATGCTGTGTGTGACCAGGTCCCCGTATCAACACACATCCGGGTCTGTGTGCCAAAATGATCGTTTCCAGCTAGGGGCTTAAGAGGAATATCTCTTTCCTTTTTATCTACCTGTAATTTCGAAAGGTTCCTCAACGAATACACACTAATTCTGACATTAAAAAGTTAAAGCTGCACACGATCTGTTGATGTTACGTTTTCTCCCCCACTCCCTGGGAACACGAATGGTGCCCAAATCCCCTACCCCTGACACTGTGCCTGGCAGAATCAGGGCTTGGCAAACATCTGCCAATCTGAATTGAACTGGCTTGTCCAAATCAGTGAAGTCTGGACATGTGCATAGTCTGGTGGACATACAGCGTGTTCCTAATGAACTAGGCCATCTGCTTCTCCCGAACAAGCCACATGGCCCGTCTAAACATCTAGTGATGGGTATCTGCATATGAGAGACGGAGCTGCGTTTTGGGATGAAGTATTGCATAGATGAGGGCCTCCAGGAGCCCACATAAAGGGGGTGGGCACAGTGAAGAAATAAATAACAGCTAGAACAGAGGCAAACATGTGGAGAAGGAGCCAAGGAAGCCCCTACATGGGGAGGTGGGGGAGCACTTCCTTGGGGAGGGGAGCTGTTGGCCATCCAAGCACAGCTCCCAGGGGAAGCAAGGATGTACCCTGGCAGCTTGTGGAGTCAAGTCAGCAAGTGTTGCTCTCTGTGCCGGCCCCACAAATCACCACGAACTGAGCAGCTCAAAACTACAGCAACAGATTCTCTCCCAGTCCTGAAGCCCAGGAGCCTGAGATCAAAGTGTCAGCAGGCCGAGCTCCTTCAGAGGCTCAAAGGGAGGGTCTTTCCTGCCTCTTCCAGCTGCTGGGGGCTGCAGGCGCCCCTTGGGTTGTGGCCACCTCCCTCCAGCCTCCGCTTCCTCCATACGGCCTCTGTCTCCCATAAGGACTTTCTCATTGGATTGAGGACCCACCCTAATCCAGCACGATCGCATCTCAGTCCTTCACTTAATTACACCTGCAAATACCCTATTTCCAAATAAGGTCGCTTACCAAGGCTTCACGTAGACATGAACTTCAGGGGGGCTCTATTCAAATGCCTCCATCAAGGCTCCATGACAAGGACGCATTGCCAAGATGAGCAGGTGACGGTAAGCACAGCTGTGACACTAAGCAGACACGAAGGCAGAACTGGGCTCCAGGAGTGAGGGTCAGAGCAGCGAAGGACTGCGGACACAGAGGCGATACTGCCCTGGGCTCCCTCCAGAGGCGCCGAGGGGAGGAGGGACGGCGGACCCCCTCAGGACTCCCAGAGTGTGCTCTGCGTGTGGTTGCCCATCGACATTGGCTGGAAGGATCTAGCAAGAACTACAGCAGCTGCCCTGAGGGCCAGCACCAAGGAAGCCGGAGAGCTGGTCTGCAGGGGCAGCTGAACCCACAGAGTGGAGTCTGTTTAGGAACGAGCCCCATCAGCCTCCTCCAGACCACAGGAGGCCCCCGGAGTCACCTGTGTGATGACACAACTCTGAGCAAAGCATCTCATCTCTCTGAGCCTCTGTCTCCTCAAGAGTAAAACAGACAAAACCCGTGCCTTAGAGAGCTCTGGTGAGAATGGAACAATGTGACTTTGGAAAGCCTGTAAAACACGCATCAACAAACAGGAGGAGGCCTCATCATAATCATTATCTTTGTTCTCGTCCGTGTCCTGGGTTGACCATTTGTCCATCTTTCCACTCTCTGATGGGCAGGAAACTGATTTAGAATTATAACCAGTTGGTGAGTTTGTAGCATAATTGGAACCCTCATACACTGCCAGCACGTATGTAAATTGGTACAATCACTTTGGAAAACCCTTTGGCGGTTGCTCAAAAAAGTGAACACCCAGCAGTTCCACTCTTGGGTATATACTCAAGACAGGTGAAAACTTATGTCTATACAAAATCTTGGACACAGATGTTCATAGCAGCATTATTCATAATAACGAAAAAGTGGGAACAACCTAAAAGTTCATCAACTAATGAATGGATAAATAATGTGGTGGATTCATACAAAGGACTAAAAATAAAAAGAATTATAATCAATTAATGTGGTTTTTGAAAGTCGTTTTACCTCCTTACAACGAGAAGCATAAATCCTTGGGGTTGTGCAAACCACTGGAGCTCAGTATGAATTGTTTCATCCTGGTTGAAGGGGGCCGCAGGGGATCCTCTGGTGGGTGTTCACCTATGTTGTTGCCAGAAGCCCAGCAAATCTCTGTTCTACGCAGCCAAGAAGTGGGGATGTTCTAAGAAGGCAAAAGCTGATGGAAGAGGAGCAGCCAATAGTTCTAGACGGTGGTCAGGCCTGGCTGCCCTTGAAGGGGACTCTGGGGCATTGGTCATTGTGGCGAGTCCTTCTCTGGATACTTCTCTTCCTTGACTGAACCCTTTTCTCACCCTGAAGACAGTGAGCCCCCGCCCCCACCCCCACCACCCTCTGGTGGTGGTTCCTGGAACCACCACCAGAACAGGAACAGGACTTGTGGCCGCCACAGCAAGGAGGGCACATGATGGCCGGGCGACCCCTTTCCTGGCCTCAGTGAAGACTTCACCGGTGGGTCTTCAAAGTTGTTTTCCTCCAGGTGTTGGACTGGCAGATTAGAGTCAATGTCTATTTGCTGCTGTGCATTTCAGCGATCACAAGGTGTTACTGATTGGCAAATTCAAACACATATTGTCCTTAATTCGAGGTTAATTATATATAACATTTCAGAGGAGGTAATCTCATTAATTTTGATTTGCTTCTAACAGTATTAAAGCACGCAGTGGAAGACGGACTCGATTAGAATGGAGCGCACGGGGAGAAACCCGGCTTTCCCAGCAGCATCCCAGTTATGGGCACTTTATCAGCCAGGGCTAGCCAGGAAGGTTGCTGGTGGTGGAACTTCTCCAAAGAAGAAGCTCCCCGACGATGGGTGGATCTGCTTGAGGGGCATGTCCCCAGCTCCGTGCCTGGTGGACATCCGATGTTTCATAAACTTCGGTCGGATGAATAAATGAATGAATGGGAGGTCCCAGTGGGATAGTCATGGTAGATGTGGAGGGAGCTATGGTGATCTGCATCCTTCTTTCACGCCTTGATTCAACCAAAAGAAAAGCACAGAGCACCGCCCATGAGTCAGGTGCCCCGGGAGGGAATCAGCAAACGCAAAAGTGAGTGAATAAGCAGGACCTCAGGTGCAGGTGATGCCGTCAAAGTGTCGATAGAACAGGAGACACTTTGGGGCTGGACGGATCGGGACAGGTCAGCCACCTAGTGGGGGGAGGCCCTGGAGGAGGGGCTGGCCATGCCAAGGGCTCGCTGGGGGGGCACAGAGCCCAGGCTCACTTGCCTCACTTTGAAGTGAGCAAAGTCCTGGGGTGACACCAGAGTGGGTGGGACCCAGTGTGCCAGCGAGGGCCCCCCAGGAGGCTCAAACAGCTGTGCCAATATCCAGCCAGAATCCTTACTTTGGTTGTTTGTGGGAAGGGGAGTGAGTACACAGAAGGGGCCAATGCATGTGTTATGATTTAGTTATTTACTATAAAAAGTATGATTTATTTATTTACTATATATATGATCTATTTATTTACTATAAAAAGATGTTAAATGTTTAAAATTGTAAAATAGCTCAGAAACATCAAAGAGCAGAGTCAGGTGAGCTTTTTTTTCCAGAAAATTCTAAGTCCACCCTCCTATAAAGAGCCAAACTTGGAACCCCTGTGTGAATAGAGGCTGCCCTGCTCTAATAATAATGCTCTCATAAGCATCCTTTTTTTCCCCAGAAAAAAAAAAAGTTTCCACATTTATGTTATTTCCACCGGGTGTGAACACTTTTACAGCTTTTGTTACTTGCTGCCGAATCATTTTCTGAGCAAATGGCACGATTTATGACACTACCAGCAACAAATGACTGCCAATTTCACCACACCGTCCTCCATGAGAGACGGTTCTGCTAATTTCAGAGTTACTTTCTGCTTTTAAGCAAAGTTGCAGTCAACTTCCTTCTTCCCTGCTTTCCTTCCTCCCCACCTCCCTCCCTTCCATAGCCGGTTACCAGGCAACCAAAGGCTGCAAAGGAGAGGCTGAGGCTCAGACAGCAAAGGGCAAGGTGGGTCCAGAAGCCTTGGGGAGGGGCAGGGCTCTCTCCTCTGAGCCTCTCCTGCCACATCAGGGACTAGAGTTTGTAATTCAAGAGCCACTGATGCATTTGAATTAGGAGGGTGTCTTAGTCCATTCCAGCTGCTAAAACAAAATAGCATAGACTCAGTGGCTTATAAACAACAGACATTTATTTCTCACGGTTCTAGAGGCTGGAAGTCCAATATGAAAGTGCCAGCAGATTCCGTGTCTGATGGGAGCCAGCTTCCTGGTTCATAGATGGTCATCTATTCCCTGTGTCCTCACATGACAGAAAGGGTGAGGGAGTTCTCTGGGGCCACTTTTATAAGGACACTAATCCCATTTAGGAGGGCTCCACCCTCATGACCTCATCACCTACCAAAGGCCCCACTTCCTAATATCACCACCTGGGGGTTAGGTTACAACACATGGATTTGAGAGGGACACATTCAGCCCGTAACAGAGGGTGGCTCAGTTAGATTTCATTTTGAAGGCATTTCTGTGACTTTCAGGCCCAGAGCATATAGAGGGACCCCACATCAGACCCCGCTCAGTGAGGAGGTGCCTTGGACTGAGCCAGGGGTGCTGGAAATAGAAGGGGTGCCTCTGGGAGACGAGGTTGAGCCAGGTGGACAGACACCGGGGGTCAGGAAGTGTCTGGAGACCTGAGGGCCTCTGGGGACAGGTGTGCACAGCTGGGGGACAGGTGAGACACCCCGGAGAGGAGGATGCAGGGAGAAGATGACAAGTTCAACATGCCCAGTCACCCTCTCTCCCCGCCTCTGCCCAGCCGGCTTCTCTGCAAAAATGTCTATCCCACACCAGCTCTCTCCCCCCCGGGGACCCAGAAAGGGCGATCGAGCTGGGAGGGGACATTGTGCTCCCCATCTTACCTCCTTGTAGCACTGACTCTGGGCTGCATGTAAACAAAGTGTTTCCGACCATGAGAACTAAGACATCAAGGCTAGGCGCTGAAATTGTTTGGAAAGGAAACTGGACAGACAGGCTCACTGAGTGGCTGGGGAATTCCACAGGATGGGCAGCCATAATGAGCAGCTTTAAATCTTTATTCTAAAAAGCACACCCAACCACGAACAAATCCCATCTGGTGACAGCGAAGGGAAGACAAACAGGGAGTAGAAAATTAAATACCAATCAAGTTATTTGATTTGGGGTATATATTTGTGACGAGAGAACTAAATCATATATTGATCTCAAATAGGAGCAAATTCAAGTTGTGTGTGTGTGTGTGTGTGTGTATTTTTTTTTTCAAGGTACAAAATACTTTGGAGCCTCAACTAGAAGAAAAAGACGCAAATAGAGGAAGCAGTGATTGTTGACTCTGAATTAGAATGGCCCCTTGGTATTTGAATTGATTGGATAGATTTTGCACTTTATTTTGTTGGAAGGAAGTTCATTTCATGCCTTTGCCAGTGCAACCAGCTCAGACAGATCCAGAAGATTCCTGGGTGGGAGGGAGTTCTTCCTGAGGCCTCCACCTTCGAATCAGGTAGGTCAGATGGAGGCGGAACGTGGGGGATGCCTCAGCTCTGCCTGCAGTTTCTTGGAAGGTTCCATTGAAAAGGCTACAGCTGGTCTTGACCTGGAAGGATAAATAAGCATCCGCCAGGAAGAGGACAGTGAAGGGGTCCCAAGCAGAGGGGACAGCCAAAGCAGAAGGATGGCTTGGGAAAGAGATTTGGAGGGAGACGGAGCATGGAGAACTGATGTAGAAAGTTAAGTTATGGCCAGCCTACAGAGGGCTCTCAGCGTCATTCAGAGGATGTCAGAGTTCACCCATTTCTTCCAAATGCTTGCTTTTGTAGACACTGGGTGGACTTCTGTGAATATGGTTTCTGCCTTATGGATTCAAAGTCCAATGAGGGGGAGCATATGTTAAGAATGTATCACCCATATACATATAAAATGATGAATTGTGTAAGTGTATGAAGGAAAAGAGCTGGGTGCTGTGCAGAAAAATACAGAAGGGGTGTCTCTCGAGTTGGGGGTCAGGGCTGAAATGAGAACCAGGCACGGGTGAGAGTTCCCAGCAAGGCAGAGGGCGGTGGGTATCGGGCAGGGGAAGGTCGAGGAACAGAGGGAAAGGTATGAAATTAGATTAAAAGGTAGATTTTTATTTCCACAAACAACAGCCTTTAGGGAGAAAGGCAGAGCCCAAGTGGGCATGGAATTATGATTTCAGTAGATTTATTAATCACAAAATTACATTCACTCTAGCTACTAAAGCCAATTACAAAGCTACAGTAATTAAGAGTAAGATGTTAGCATCAGGATAGAAAAAAAAAAAAAAACCACAGGGAACAAAAGAGAGAAAAGGTGAGGGTGGAAATTATGATAAAGGTGATGTTTCAAATCCAAGGGGAAAGGGAAGGCTTTTCTTCCAATCAATATAATTAGTATAATTAGTTAGCCATTTGTGAAAATATTGAGATAGATCTCTCTTTAACACTTACACCAAAAGAGATCCCAGATGAATTTAAGATCTAAAATATTTTTAAACACTTAATCTGTAAGGCAATATTTACTTTTATAATCTATGAAGCAATTATACTTTATAATCACTGGGTGAGGAAAGCTTTTCTGCTCTTGTCTCTACTGGCAACAGATCAGTAATTTGACTACAGGACAATAAAAAATACATAAGGAAAATAAAGGCCATTAACAACTTTAAAAGCAAATGAACTGGTAGACAAAAAGTTATTTTTCTTAACATTTGAAGGGCTCTTACAAATCAGGCATAACAAAGACAGCTCCAATAGGAGAAAAATGGACCACAGATTTGAATATAGGAAAATATATTCAGGCCCAGGAGAAGTCACATAATTACAGGGTAAAACAAGACACACATGTGCGTTGGATTGGCCAAGGTTTCCGGAATCCTCTCTCCAGTGCTGAGTGGCCATGGGCATGCATGCATGTGTGCTCCTGAGCAGAGAGGCTGCTTCCTGGCACAGGATCTCTCAAGAGCCACTTGGCAAAGGTACCAGAATCCCTGAAAACGGGCACCTCCTTCGACTTGCCAGCGCCTTCTCTAGGGATTTCACCCAGTAAATAAGTGATTAACGTGCATGTGCAAGAGTGCTTATCAGAGCAACTCTTACGATAATGAGTTAAAAATAATCTAAATACAGGATGTGTTACATTTATCTTGACGAGTCTTTCATACAAGGCAATACTATGCACGTACTAGAAATAATCACGTGAGAGATGTTTATAACATAGAGGGCTTTTCAAATCTGCTTATGAAACAATATAGCGTGCACCACTGTTGTTGAAAAAATTCTCTCTCCCTCTCTCCCTCTCTATCTACCTATCATCTATCTATCTCATCTTTTTTTTCTTTTCCTTCGTTTTTCCTCTTTTTTTGGGGGGGGTGGTGTTATTTTATTTTATTTTTAACCCTTCTTTTATTGAAGTATAGTTAATTTATAACGTTATGTTAGTTTCAGACGTACAACAAAGTGATTCAGATATATATATATTTATATATAGTTTTTCAGATTATTTTCCATTATAGGTTAGTACAAGATATTGAATATAGTTCCCTGTGCTGTACAGTAAGTCCTTGTTGTTTATCTCTTTTATATATAGTAGTTTGTATCTGTTAATCCCAAACTCCTAATTTATCCTTCCCCCACCCCATTTCCCCTTTGGTAACCATAAGTTTGTTTTCTATGTCTGTGAGACTGTTTCTTTTTTGTAAATAAGTTCATTTATATTAATATTTTTAGATTCCACATATAAGTGATATCCTATGGTATTTGTCTTTCTCTGTCTGACTTACTTCGTCACTTAGTATGACCATCTCTAGGTCCATCCATGGTGACATTTTATTCTTTTTTATGGCTGAGTAATATTCCATTGTATATATGTACCACATCTTCTTTATCCATTCCTCTGTCGATGGACATTTAGGTTGCTTCCATGTTCGGCTATTGTGAATACTGCAGCTATGAACGTTGGGGTCTATCTCACGTTACCTAAATATTAATAGATACTTCAAAATGTATCTGGTAAGATACACAACAACCAACTCCTGTCCTTAGAGATAGTGACGTTGGGGTTGACTTTGCTTTCTTCTTTAGACTTTTCTCTGGTTAGCATAAAATACTTTGAGAATTTGGGGAAAGATTAAGATTAAGTCCGACTTGAACCCTTGCCCTTCTTCACCTCACACCGTCACCACCACCCCTGCCTGTAATGAAGCAAGACCACCCTGGCTCGCCTGGGGCCAAGGTGTCTGAGGCACTCATTAGGATGTGCAGCTTTTAGGGACAATGAAAGGGCAGTTTAGAAAGTTCCAACCCTCCCAGGAATTCACCAGACACTTGTGGAAAGGTGAGTGACAGCCTCTCCTCCCCCTACCAACTCGCAGGGTTGATTTCAAATGCAGACCAGTCAATAGAATTGCCAGCTTCTACAAAGAGCCCCATTATAAATGCCAGTTGCTGGGACCCTGAGGGGATGTGCCTTCCATGGGGTCCTTGTCAACTCCGGCTGAGCTGATGGAAGGCCCTTGAATTTGTTCAGGGAAGAGCAAATCAGTAAGGTGAAATCAGAATTCCCCGGACACTGGGGAGGGTGGCTCACGGCACGTGGCTTACAAAACAAAAGGCCTCCTGTCTGCATGTGGCTTTAGGGCTCCCGGAGTTGTGTCCAAACACTTCATTCCATTTGGTCCCCACCATAAGTGCTGGAGTGACTGCTTGTCACAAGGAAGGACCAAGGAAATGCCACGTTTTGTAAGGAAAATGAAAATCCAGTGGCTCCAAGGTTGACACTGAACAGAGTGTCCAGGTACAGACAGTGGAGAGACCTGTGGCCCAGATGCGTCTCCAAGATTCTCCCCTTCTGGGGCCTCCCACTGGGTCCAATAAAGCCGATATGATGGCCTGGAGATGCTGACCCCTCCAGCCCTGTGCAGGAGCCCAGGATCCATCCTGCAGCCCAGCCCAGATGCACATGGAGCGGTCCTCTCTCCAGGGTCAGGAGTAACAACAGGCAAACACCACCTGCACCATCTAATCAGGTTTCTTCCCAGGGCCTCCCCAAGTTTACCTTGAATCTCAGTCTTCTGAGATGGGTGTCTTCTCAACGCACCATAACAAGACATCAGGGTTGCTGGTGCCCGGGTGTAACTCCAACCCTGCGTTCACCTTTATGTCCTCTGACCCTCATCTCCACTTGGTGACATGAGTGGGTTATGACCACTTTCTAGTTGAGGGAAGGTCACCTTATAGGTTATGAAACTTGCCCAAACTCAAAATTCTAGCAAAAGGTAGAGCAATGTATGAGAGTTCCAGTTCTTCCAAATCCTTGCCAATACTTAATATTTTTCATCTTTTAAAAATTTAACCATTGTAGTGAATCTGGGGTGTTAGCATTGTAGTTTTAAGTGTATTTCCCTGATAACTGACATTGAATCTTTTTTTTTCTTTAATACAGTGGGTATTCTCAAGACTTTTGTCCATTTTCCCATTGATTTATATTTTCTAATTTATCTGAAGTAGTTCTTCGTGTATATAATATGAATATGAACACTTTGTTGAATGTATTTATTGCAAATATTTTCCTACTTTGTGACTTGTCTTTTCACTCTCTTAAGGATATCTTTTGACGACCAGAACTTCCTAATTTCAATGTAGTACAATTTATCAGTGTTTTCTTTTAAAATTAGTACTTCCTGCATCTGATTTAAGTAAACTTTATCAATCCAAGGTTGTGATGATATTCTTCTTTGTTTTCCTTAAAAACGTTACTGTTTTATTATTCAAATTTAGATTTACAGTAGGTCTGTATGGTATACAGGACAGGATTAATTTTTCCGTGTGGCTATTTAATGTTCTTTCCCCCACTGACCTACAGTGTCACAAATCAAGTGTCAACATATGTGTGGACCTGTTTCTGGACTCTGTTCTATTCTATTCCATTGGTCTCTTTGTCTATCCTTAACTAATACCCTCTTGTCTTAATTACCATTGCTTTATAATAAATGTTGATAATCAGGCATTTAGGTCCTCCACCACTGTTCTTCTTATTTAATATTGTCTTGGTTATTCTTGGTACATTGGATTTCCATATAATTTTTTAAACACTTTATAAATGTCCTCAGAAAATTTACTGAAACTTTTTAAGGGATTGCATTAGATCTACAGACAAAAGTACATAAAGTGGATGTCTTTACTATATTTAGTTTTTCAATCCATGAACATGGTATAGCCATTGGTGTACTGGTAACTGGCGAACAACAGTTTCTTCAAGAGAAAATATGTGTCTTGCATTGTTTGCCAATTTCTGTGGTGTAAATACTATCACCTTAGCCAATTTCAAGGCATAAAATTGGCTCTTAAGAGAAGTTATGAACAAACCAGTGGATATAGCCCTCTATTTATTTAGGTCTTCTTTAATCTCTCTCCATAATGTTTTGCCCTTTTCTATATGGGGAACTGCATGTTTATCCCTAGGCTTTGGATGCTCTTGTAAATGTTATTTTAAATGACATTTTAAACTTTGATTTTCTAATATACATCAGATCACCAAGTATGCAAAGATAGGCAAATACATAATAAGTGATTTACTGATACTACATCACAATAAAGGAGAAAATAATATTATCTATATTTTCAGAATTTGGGGCCATCTTAACGAAATACAATAGATTTTTGTGTATTGAACTATTCTAAAAAACGTCAAATTCACACATTAATTCTAATAGCTTATTTGTATTCTCTTTTTTTCTTTATGTATATAATCATTTTGTATTCAAATAATGATAATTTTATTTCTTACTTCCCAATTATTCTACATGCAGTTTCTCTTTCTTGCCTTTTTTATAAAAATAATAATAATAGGCATTTTTTTCTCCCTTTGTGTGTTACTACAGCTTTAAGTCTGATGTTTTGGTAGGTGTTTTCGGGGTTTGTTTGTTTGTGTTTTTTTGTAAATATATTTTTACATATTAAGGAATTGGCAAATCTCTATGTCTAATGTTCTAAAATTTTTGTATTACTTTTGTATTGAATTTTATCAAATACCTTTGTTTTATCTACTGAATGATGTAATTTTATCTTTTATTCTGTTTTTACTGTATATTATGTGGAATGATTTTCAAATGTTAAATAAACCTAAAATGCTTGGATGACAACCAACATGGCTGCAATATATTATCTCTATATATTGCTCAATTCATTGTGCTGATACTTTGTTTAGTATGATTGCATTTATGTTCATGAAAAAGGTTGTCCTGCAATTCTCTTTTCTTTTAAAGTACTTGTCAGGTTTTGCTACTAAGACTATGCTGGCCTCACAAAATGAATTGGGAAGTATCTCTCTCATTCAGTTTTCAACAGTTTTACCATGATGGGCCTTGATGTGGTTTGTTTTTTATTGAATCCACTAAGGGTTTTTAGCACTTCTTGAATCTGTGGCTTAAAGTTTTTGCCACTTCTGAAAATTTTTCAGCTGCATTGTTGCCTTCAAAAATTGTGATTTCCCCATTCTCTTTTATTTCTGCTAATGGGACTACCATCACATGTGGGGCAGATCTTTCCACTGGGACCCATATGTGTCTTATAGTCTATTTAATATCTTTCATACTTTTCTCAATGTGTTGAATATTTTATTCTAATCTATCTTCCATTTTATTAATTTTCTTTTAAGCAATGTCTAAACTGCAAGTAAAATGTTTTTTGAATTCTTTATTTCAGTTATTTTTGCAGTTCTGGAATTTTAATTTTAGCTTTTAAAGTATTTTTATGTTTCCTGATGGCATTCTCTTTGTATTTTAATTTATTGAATACATTAATTATCATTATTTTAATATTTGTTCTGACAGATCCAATAACTGGATTTCCTGTGAGTCTGTTTCCATTGTTTATTTTTTTCTTAATATCCAATCAATGTCTGATTATCTTTTTTGAATGCTGAACATTGTACGTGGAATAGTGTAAAGGTCATTTGAGCCTCTGGATGATATCATTCTATGGAGGCATTACTTTTTCTTTTGGCGTTTGGGTGGGAACAGATCTCTTTAATCCAATTAGAGAGCAAGATGATTGAAACTTGGCCTTGAGTCTCTGTGAGGGCTGTTTTTTTCCAGTTCACCCTTATTCCAGAACATAGAATATTTAGGTTCTCCACACTGAAATCCTAGCATGTGTATGAGGGCCCCTTATTTTTGTCAAGCCATTACTCCAACTTTTGTCCCCAAAGCTCCATGGGTCTATAAAAACTGGTCAGCTCCTCAGCCTTTCAGCCACAGCTAGAAAATCAGCAACTACCCAGAAGGGAAAAGCCATTCCAGATGTTAAGCTCTGCTCTCTCTGTTTCTCTCCAGAAATTCTCTCTAGAGTTGTAGGCACCCAAGTCCTGTCAGCTCTTTACTCTTATCCGTCAACCTAGAGGTCTTACCTTTTATCAACACCATTCTGTCATATTGTCGTGATGTTGTAGCTTTATAGTAAGTCTTGAAATCAGGTAGTAAGAGTCTTCCCACTTTGTTCTTCCTTTCCAAAATTATGTTAGATATTCTACTTTCCTTGATTTTCCATATAAACTTTAGAATCAGCTTGACTTTATATACATATATGTATATATTGTGTATTTTATACATTTTTATTACTATTCAATAAAGGTGCTGAGACAATTCAGTGGAGAATGATAATCATTTCAAAAAGTGGTATTAGAATAATTAGACTCCATCTGCAGAAAAATTAACCTCTATCCAATACCTTGTACCATATAGAAGAATTATCTGGGAATTAATCATAGATCAAAAACCCTAAAGCTATAAAATACCTAGCAAAAAATAGAAGAAAATCTTTGTGGCATTGGGTTAGGCAAGTAGTTCAATAAGGCACAGAAAACATAAATCTTGAAAGGAAAAATTGTTACATTGGACTTCATCAAAACTGAAAAATTCTTATTGAAAAGACACTCCTGAGAACACAAAAAGACAAGCCAGAGACTGAAAGAAAAGATTTGTATATTTAGTGAAACACTGGTTTTAAAAAGTATATTAAAAAATTCACAAAAGTCAATAATAAGAAACTAAACAACCCAATTTAAAAAATGAAATGGACAAAAGATTTGAACAAACCCTTCACCAAAGAAGATATACCAAATAAGCGTGAAGCATGGGAAAAGATACTTGGCATCATTGGTCATTATGGAAATGTAAGTAAATTAAAATCACAATGAAATACCATTATCCAACCAGAAGAATAGTTCAGTGAAACTAAATTTGTAAAAATATTGATAAGGTCAACTGCTGGCAAGGATGTGGAGCACCTAGAACTCTTGTCCATTGCTGGTAGGAATGCACAGTGGTGCAGCCCCTTTGGAAACCGGCTTGACAAGTTCTTTTGAAGCCACATATACAATTACCCAGTAATCCCACCTCTGGGTGTTTGTCTGAGAGAAATAGAACCATATGGTCACACAAACACCTGTATGTGAATTTTCACAGAAGCTTTGTTCATGGCTGGAAAAAAAAAATCCTGTAAACAAAT
The DNA here is from genome assembly GCF_028021215.1 of Eschrichtius robustus. Classification (NCBI taxonomy): domain Eukaryota; kingdom Metazoa; phylum Chordata; class Mammalia; order Artiodactyla; family Eschrichtiidae; genus Eschrichtius; species Eschrichtius robustus. Next base: position 104,292,179 of record NC_090836.1, on the reverse strand, counting down.
GTCCATCACCTGGTGAGTGGATGAACAAGTCATGATATATCTCTACAAAGGGAATACAACTCAGCAATAAAAGCCAACAGTACATGCTACCAATTCCAATAGCATAGACGGATCTCAAACACGTTATACTAAGTTGAAAGAAGCCAAAGACTGCATAATGCATAACTCTGTTTATATAACAAATTGCAAAAGGAAAACTATAGAGGCAGCAAACAGATCAGTGGATGCCAAGGAATAGGGGTAGAGAGGGGGATTTGACTATTAAGGGGAATGAGAGACCTTTTGGAGGCTAATGGAAACATTCTTTATCTTGATTAAGGAAAAAGCTACATGACCCTATGCTCTTGTCACAATTTGTAGAACTGTACATTTTTGAAAGGTGAGTTTTGCTTTTATAAAAATGATAACTCAATAAACCTAACTTTCAAAAGATGGTTAATCATTTTTCTTTAATATATATCTATTCTTTATTTCCTCTGGTCATTGCTTCTTGTGTTTCATAATCCTAGTTGGATAATTTATCTTGTGTGGGTGCTTTTGCCTGGACAAACTAGGGCTTACACAATAGTTCTGTTGTCTTGCTCCAAATGGAGAATGCAATTTTCAGTGAGCGTTTCTGCTGTCACAACTCTGGCTTGGAGTGCAATCTCTGGCCCCAACTACTCTGAGGGACCAATTATAAATTCTGACTGGTCTTAGGGTTGTGCCCAGCTTCTACTGCTGTATTACCAACCACACAATTGTCCTGGCCTCACCTGCCTTCCCTTGCTGTCGGCCCTATCGTTTCTGTCTGTATTAGCCTCTCTTGGTTTCTACCTTGGTTATTGGTCTAATCAGGTTTTATATATTTCCTTGAGTTCCTTTTGGTAAAGTGCACATCTTCAGAATATCATTCATTCAATTTATCATTTAATAAATTTAAAATGTATGCAATTTTAAAAATACATTCATACATCATGGTCAATAGAATTCTCATATAACTTCAAGTTTTCCCATATTTGTTCTCATTTGTTTTTGGCTCTGGTGGTATTTATCTGTGTCCTGGGGCTCGCCCGCCTTGCTGCACTTGGGAGGCTGAGCTCATCATATGAAGGAGCTCAGGCTGCCGTGCTGGGGAAGGGCCATATGCAGAGCCCGTGTGCTCCAGCCGGCAGCCTGCCAACCACCAGATGAGTGACCAGGGCAACGCTGGATCAGCTAGCCTACCCACCAGTGGACAAGCCCAGCTGAGACCAGCCACACTGACACAGGTCAGAGGAATGACCCAGCCAACCCACAGAGCCAAACACAACAGTTGTCTAAAGGCACTAAGTTTGGGGTGGTTTCTTATGCACCCAAAGCTAACAAATATAATTGTTATGTTCGTAATGTTGTTTCCTGATAAGGTAACTTCCAGTTATGAATTTTCCTTTGAGGATTATCCAGCTGAATGTGTTAAATTTGGGTGCATATCGTTCATCATAGTCTGTAATTGAAGTCTCCATTCCTTCCTTCCTTCCTTCCTTCTTTCCTTCCTTCCTTCCTTCCTTCCTTCCTTTCTTTCTTTCTTCCTTTCTTTCTTCCTTCCTTCCTTTCTCCCTCTCTTTCTCTCACTTTCCTTCTTCCTTCCTTCCTTCCTTCTGCTAATAATGAGTTAAGAGAACATTTACATTCCATCTTTCCTTAGATTTTAAACTAAGGAAAATATTTTTATTATTTTCTAGTTTTATGACAATGTGGTTTGCAAAAGGAACCTGAACAATTTCTGCTTTTGTAATAGATTGCTGATTTCTTTACGGCTTAAGAGTTCATCTGTTTTTATAAATGTGCCAAGAGTTTTGGAGAAGAATAGATATTCCCTACAGGAGTCATATTTCAATGATTGATGTTTCTTCAGTTCACCTTTCCCAGACTGTGTGTTTCACAGGGACATTATGGCCGTCCTCTCACAGCTGCGCCCGGCATGGGAATGCTACCTGGCACGTAGGTGGGCGCTCTATCCATATGTATTTGCTGAGTGATAAACAAATGGACTTAATTAACAATACTAATCAGATCCTGTATTGCCTTACTATGACTCATTATTTATGATTTGTTATGATGACTTATCTTACTAATATGATGAAAAGGGAAATACATGTATTAATTATTTTGCTACCATCCTGCTATTGCCAGCTTCTCCATCGGTATATAACACTCTTTCTTGTGCCTCTTTCTGTATTATCTGCTGGGCATAAGTTTTCCTATATCTTTGAGGTTAGCTTTTATCTTTATAAAATTGTAACTTTGTCTTTGGATGCATCTTGCCATGAATTCATCTTTGTCTGATATTAATATTGGAACTCCTGTAAACCCGTTGCCTGATCTATTTTTGCCCCTCCGTGGCAGAGATGGCTAGGTGACCATCCAATACCCAGTATTCATTTTATCCTTGGTTTAAAAAAAGAAAGAAAAGAAAAAAAGCCACTTTTATTTAAGGCATCAACGTGCACATCTAAAAAGTCACATTTTCCCTGAAGTAGGGATGGTGTTTTGACTAGTTCTGGCCAATGAGATGTAAGAGGGAGTTGCTTAGTGGGACTTAAGGAAGATTCCTTAAGAGATGGCCAGGGAGTGCCATCGCATCCCTTGCCTGTGCCCTGCTGCCTGGAAGACAGATGTGGTCAGTGCCCCTGCAGCCATCTCGGACACTGAGGCCCTCTGAGGGCAAAGGCTATGCACTAAGTGACAGTGCAGCAGAAAGACAGAGCAGATCTAGTCTCCGTGGCATCATGGATCAGCCACACATCCCCAGTGTTCTGACACCTGGACTTACATTACGTGACAAAATTAACTCTCACAGGCATATTGTGCAGAACCCAGACTAAACTCCAGATCAACTCACTCCAGTCTGTAGTCAAGACATAACTGAGCAGCCTGAACCTCCGACCAAGAATCGGGTCTACTCACCTCCTCGTCCTCTCTGGATCCCACATCATCCCCACTCACTTCATATCAACTCTTGCTCATATATTATTTACAAGATTTTTAAAATTTCCTTCAGAATTTTAAAAATTGTTCTGCATTTAAATAATTCCAACACTCAAAAAATCCTGTTATGTCATAACTTTATCATCATTGAGCTCCTAATTTGTTTTTATCTATTGATGGGCACAGATCTCCAAATTACATCTAAAAAAGGCTACACCGAGTGTGTGTGTGTGTGTGTGAGAGAGAGAGACAGAGAGAGAGAGAGAAATTCTTTTCGTATAGACTTCACACCTTAAAGATCAATCAACCCAATTCAATCAACCTTCACTGGAAACCAAGTTATTGGATTATAAAGGTTCTCTCTTAAAATCTTGGCAGAAACAGCAGACACTTTTTTTCTTTCCTTCTTTCTCTGTAAGCATGGCTGAGTGAGCTTATTACACAATGTAGACTCACAGGAAATATGGTTAGGACTCGAGCCTAAGCAGAGCTCTCTGGACCAGTGCCTTATGGGCATCACTGCTTCAGGAAGCCTGGGTGGAAGATTAGGATGCAGGCAAGTCCCTAACCTAATAAGTTAATAAGACCATCCTAACTCAGCCTCAGACTCACACCCAGACCAGCATCTCCATACCAGCGGGGTCCATGCCGGGGCCACAGCAGCGAGAGATTGTCACTTTCCCTGGTAAACATCATGGCTTCCTCTTCCAGCTCTCAGCACTGCAGGTGAAAGGCTGGTCCTGGGGTCATCGTGTGTGTCCTGCTGACCCTTTGGAACATGAGGAAGCGTGGACCCACAGGAACTTGGGGTCTGCATCCTCCCCCACGTGGAAGTGCTGATGCAGTCCAGCCCCTCCAGAGACTTCTCTGCAGACTGGATACACCACCAACACCCTGAAGGAGGCCCTGAGGCAGAAATTTCACTTGGGGACTGGAGTGGGTTAGATAGAGGCCCCCAACAGATATGTCCATGTCCTAACCCCAGGACCCTGTGAATGTGACCTTATTTGGAAAGGGGATCTTTGCAGATGTAACAAACTTAAGGATCTCCAGACAAGATCATCCTGTGTTTAGGGTGGAGCCCAAACCTTTATGGAAGAAAGGCACAGGGATATTTGAGACACACACACAGGAGAAGAGGCCACGTGAAGATGGACGTAGAGACCGAGGGAGGCTGCCACAAACCAAAGACCATCTGAAGCCACCAGAGGGACCATGGCCTTGCTGACACCTTGAGTTCTGACTTCTGGGCTCCAGATGATGAGAGAATAAACTTCTGTCGCTTTCGGCTACCACGTTTGTGGTTAATTGTTACAGCAGCCCCAGGACACGGATACAAGGACTCAATTCATTAGTGGCAATTTATTAATAAAAATGAGTTCAAATTGTTCAAAGTTGGGATATTTTGTGCTGCCATCTGGTAATGTTTGTGGAACCATCTCTGTCAATCTGAAGTAGGATAAAGAATAGAGGGTGCACTTGTGGCCGAGGGGGCAGAGGCAGCAGCCCCTCTGAGGGTTTGGGCATTAAATGTGGGAAGGGAGAAAGCTGAGGCCAAAAGGACCTCATTCATGTTGGTGTAACTTCTCCCTTCTACCTGGGTATTTGCATAACGGTTTTCTTTATCTTTGTCATTTAAAAATTTCCCTGGATGGGTCGCATTTTGAGCTTAATATAGTCAGCTGCTTCTACCTGATGAATGAGTTGTTTCTTCAAGAGAAAAACTCATCTTCCACATCTCCCAGTTTTGCTCAATTCTGCGTCTTCAGGTCTCCTCCCAGACATGTCAATTGCCCGCTTGCTGGCTCTCTGCGCTCTGTCTGCCACACCAAACGTTGCTCTCATTCCTTCTACCTCTCCGGCCTTTCCCTCTCCAACCAGGAACAATAATGAACAGCTTCCCAGGGGCCGGCTTGTCAGGCTCCGGGTTTTATACCAGGGTGGTTATTATTGTCACTCTCTGTAGATGAAGCAACCTGGGAACAGAGAGGTTAGGTAAACTGCCCCAGGTCAATCAGCTTGTCAAGGGGCAGAGTCAAGGTCCTCAAAGGAAACCTGCTTATTCTCTCGGGATGAACAGAACTGGCCCTGCCCCCAATCCCTACAGAAGTCCCATCCACTCCTGAACATCATCTCTCAGTCCAGCGGGAACTCTGCCCCCAGAGATCCAGTGCGAATGCCCTGACCCCCTCTGAGAAACCTCCACAGGGCAGCAGGGTCTGTGTTAGGACAAGCAGGGCCCCCCAGAGGGACGTGAGATCACTCTGTCTGTCTGGAGCATGTCCGAGCACATCCAGAGGAATTAACGGGACCCTCCAGCTCCTACTGGCTGCACCTATTCTAAAATCTTCTTCCGAACCCTAAACACATCAGACGGTGGCAAAAACAAAAGCACCGCCCAAGCAATCGCTTAGAAACCCAAGCTGTTTTTTTCTTTCCCAAGCAGAAGCCTGTCCACACACTTCAGTACTTTTACAGCCTTTATTAAGAGAAGCGAGAACTCAGTCTATTTGATTTATAATTGAAAATCATAAACTATAGCATTCACCTGCTGTTCCCAGGCAATGGTGAAATGATACAAGGCTATTGCATCACTCAGCCTGGTAACTGGCGTGAGCCAGCATCAGTATGCGCCGCCGTGTTCCCAGAGGCCCACTAACAAGTTGATAGAACTGCACACGCTGGAAAGCAGTGATTTAGTAAAAATATTATTTCATGCTGATTTGTTCTCTAACCCGGGACACACAAGGGCACTTCATTAGTAGGGGCTGGAGGAGGAGCAGGCCTGGGTCTGGCGTGGACGCATGGACCCCATCCTTGGCCGCACACAGACCCCTCAACACCAGCCCAGAGCACATCCGGGCAATGCCTTGGGCATCACCATCACCAAGCCTGGAGTGGAACCCACGTGGGTTCACACAGCCAGAGAAGACAGTCTCCCCACTCAAGGACCCTCCTTTGGGGGTCTGAGGGCACCCGCTGCTCCAGGAGGGCTGGTCTTCTGCTGAGCATGTTTCTGCCTCATCTGGCCGGCCCTAGAGACACAGAGGCAACCCAGACGCAGACCCACCCGCCCCTCCCTCCCCTCGGAGCTTCCGGGTTGGGGCAGGGGATGTTGGGGGGATACATCACAGCAGAGAAAATGAAAAGAACAGTCTAGACGAAGAGCTGGGGGTGGGGTCGAATCACTTTTGACTTGTCACCTCAGGATCTCCATGAGTGAGTCATGACCATTACCAGCTGGGCTTCGCAGGACCCCTCTGAGCTGGGATACAGGAGGGTAAGTGTGAACCAGCCACGGGGACCCTTTCAGGTGTTGTGGAGGTGACAGCAGGGGATGGGGCACTGTGCATTGCCAGCCAAAAATCTTCATTGGTCCTGTAACATCCCAGTAGAATCTTTTGTACAATTTTTTAATTAATTAAAAGAAGAATGGCACCAACACGTATGATGTACGCCTATAGATCAGGCATTTTTGTTTCATTATATCGTTTCTTATTTTGATTTTTAAAAAGTTAACATGCAATCAAATTGACTTTTTTTGGTTGGCAGCTGTATGAGATTTAATACTCGTGTAGATTCCAGTAACTTCCGCTAAAATCAGAGTAGAGAAAAGCTTCATCACCCCCAAGACGCCCACTGGAGCCGTCTCTTTGTAGTTAAATGCTGCCCCCCACCCCAAATCCTGGCGTCTACTGATCTGTTCTTGGTCATTCTAGGTCAGCTTTCCCAGAAGATGATATAGATGCATCCCGCAGTGAAAGCGGCTGCTTTCCAACAGCGTAACACTCTGGAGATGCATCCATGTTGTGCGTGGGTCAATAGTCACTCATTTTTTATTGCCAAATCGTATTTCATTGTATGGATGTATCACAGTTTGTTTATCCAGTCACCAGCTGAAGGACCCTTGGGCTGTTTCCACTTTTTGACGATTATGAATACGGTCCATATAAACATTCGTGCTGTGTGGAGCTTTCATTTCTCTACAATAATTATCTAGAATGGGATTGCTGGGTCATAGATGAATGTATGTTTAACTTCACAAGAAACTGCCAAACTTTTTCCAGAGGCGCTGTATGTACTCTTTTGCATTCCCACCAGCAAATTACGTGTGAGTTCCAATTGTTCCACATCCTCACCAGCACTTGGTATTGTCAGATTTTTTATTTTAGCCTTTGTGGCAGGTGTGTAACGGCATCTCATTGTGGTTTTGATTTGCATTTCCCTGATGCTGAACCAGGTTGGGTATCTCTTAATGGGCTCATTTACCAGCAGTGTGTCCTCTTTGGTGAAGTGTCTGTTCAAATCTTATACTCATTTCTCTTCCCCATTGGGTTTGTTTCTAACTGTTGAGTTTTGCAAGCTCTTTACGTGTTCCAGATACAAGTCTTTTATCTGATATGTGATCTGCAAAGACTTTCTCCCAGTCTGCAGCTTAGTTTTTCATCCTCTGAACAGGGTCTTCCGCAGAGCAAAAGCGTTTTAGTTTTGATGAAATCTTATGTATTTTTCTTTTTTTAGGTCGTGCTTTTGGAATTCCTTATGTGACAGGTTGCAAATATTGACTCCAGTTTTTACTGTCTAAAAATTTTATACATTTACTTTTTTATTTAGATCTATGACCCTTTTGGAGTTTATATACGAGGTGTTAAGTTTAATTCCAGATTCTTTTTTTGTATATGAATGTCCGATTGTTCCAACACCATTTGTTGAAAAGCTCATCCTTCCTCTGTTGCACCTTGGAAATCTTCACTCAGACATATTTCTGTGGGTCTGTTTCTCTGTTTTCTATTCTATCCTCTTGGTCTTTATGTCCATCCCTTTGTTACAACATGGTCTTGTATACTGTAGCTTTATGGTAAGTCTTAAAATCAGGTAATGCGCTTCATCTAAATTGATGCTTCTCTTTAAAGTTGTTTTGGTTATTCTAATTCCTTTGGTTTTCCATATACATTTTTTTTTTTTTTTTTTTTGGCCACGCGGCTTGTGGGATCTTAGTTCCCCGACCAGGTATTGATTGAACCTGGGCCCTCGGCAGTGAGAATGTGGAGTCCTAACCACCGGACTGCCAGGGAATTCCCTTCCATGTACATTTTTTAATGTTCATTTATGCCTACAAAAGAGAATCCTGCTGGGATTTTTGTTGAAATTACATTAAATCTATAGTTCTATTTGGAAAGAATTTAAATCTTAGCTACTTTGGGTACTCCCATCCACAAATATAGTTTCTCTCTCCATTTACTTAAGTCTTCTTTGATTTCTTACATCCATGTTTTGTGGTTTTCAGTATATTGATCCTCTTTATGTTTTGTTAGGTTTAAAGCACAATATTTCATATTGTATGGGAATGTTTTAAATTGTATTATTTCTATTAATTTTGGTTTCAAAGTATCCATTGCAAGTATATAAAAATATAATTTAATTTTTATATGTTGACCTTGTATTTCTACATCCTTACAAAACTCACTTATTCCAGTAACTTTTTTGTGGATTCCTTGGGATTTTCTATGTACACAATTAAGTCATATGCAAACAGCTACAATTTTATTTCTTTCTTTCCAGTATTCATGCCTTTCATTTCTTTTTCTTGCTTTCATGCACTGCCTAGGACTTTCAGTACGGCATTGACTAGGAGTAGTGAACATGTGATTCTTGTCTTGGTGCTGATCTTAGGAGGAAAGCATTAAGTCTTTCACCATTAAGTATGATGTTAGCAGTAGGATTTGGAGGACGTCCTTTATCAGGTCAAGGAAGTGTTCTACTTTTCCTCATTTGCTAACAGCTTTTGTCATGAATGGAGTTGAATTTTGTCAAAAGTTTTTCTGTGAAATTTTATTTAATCATAAGGTTTTTCTTTGCAGTCTTTAGTATGCTGGATTATAGTGACTGGTTTTTGAATATTGAACACATCTTTTTATATTCTTGGACTCAATTTGCTAATATTTTGTTGACATTTTTGCATCTCTGCTCATGAAAGATATTGATCTTTTTTATACTCTCCTTTTTTATCAGGGTAGACCTGCCCTCATAAAATGAATTAGGAAGTGGTTCTTCCTCTTTAACTGTCTGGGAAAAAAGAAAAAGCTGTATAGATATGGTGTTACTTTGTCTTTAAATATTTGGCAGAATTCACCAGTGAAATCATCTGGAACTGGGCATTTGTTTTTCCTCTTTCCTTTGGAAGATTTTAAGCAATAAATTCAATTTCTTTGATGGATATGGGACTCTCCGGGTTATCTATTTCTTCTTGAGTGAATTATGGTAGTTTGTGGCTTTGGAGGAATTGATCCATTTCATCAAAGTTGTCAAAGTTATGTGTGTAGAGCTGTTTGTAGTGTTTTCTTATTAACATTTAAATGTCTGTGGAAAGTGTAGTGATGGCCCCTCTTTGTTCAAATTGATCATGTGTCTTCTCTCTCTCTCTTTTCTTCTTTCCTCTCTCCCTCCCTCCTTTTCTTTCTCTCTCTCTCTTTCTTTCTTTCTCTCTTTCTTTCTTTCTCTCTTTCTTTCTTTCTCTCTTTCTTTCTTTCTCCCTTTCTTTCTTTCTTTCTTTCTTTCTTTCTTTCTTTCTTTCTTTCTTTCTTCTTTCTTTCTTTCTTTCCCAGTCTGGCTAGAAGTTTATCCATTTATTGATTAAAAAAAAAAAAACAAATTTTGGTTTCCTTCTTTTTTGTTTTTAATGTTATTGTTTTCCACTTCAGCCATTATTATTCCCTTTCTTCTCATCATTTTGGGCTTATTTTGTTTTTCTTTTCTGTAGTCTTAAGGTAGAAACTTATACTTTTTATTCTCAGCATTTCTTCTTTTTTCTTATAAACAACTTAATGCCATACATTTCCCTCTCAATGTGTTATTAGCTGCAGCCCACAGATTTTATATGTGGTTTATATGTTACATTTTCATTTTTGGTCAGTTCAAAATATTTTTTAATTTCCCATAAAACTTCTTCTTTGACTAATGTATTAGTTAGGAGTATGCTGCTCCAATGTCAAATTGAAGATTTACCAGCTTTGAAGATTTACCAGCTCTCTTTCTCTTGTCAATTTCTAGTTTCATTCCATTTTGTTCAGAGAACATGCTTTGCAAGATTTCAAGTCTTTTAAATGTATTGAGATTTGTTTTGTGATTAGAATAAAACCTATTTGGTGAAATATTCCATGTGCATTTGGAAAGAATATATATTCTTCTGACATTGGTTAAAGTATTATTTAAATATCATTTAGATCCATTTGGTTGATGATGTTCTCAGTCTTCTGGGTCCTTGCTTGTTTTCTATTTGTTCCATTGATTACTGACAAGGGAGTGAAATAGACAAATTGCCAATTTGTCCAGTTTCTCTTTCAGTTCTATCAGTTTTTGCTTCATTTACTTTGAAGCTCTACTTTTTAAGACTGGTATATCTTCTTGGTAGATTGAGCCTTTCATTATTATGTAATGTTCCTCTTTATCCCTGATAATTGCCTAGAGAAACCCTGCATGCAGCAACAAAGACCCAATGCAGCCAGAAAGAAAGAAAGAAAAAGAAAGAAAGAAAGAAAGAAAGAAAGAAAGAAAGAAAAAAGAAAGAAAAAATTTATTAAAAATAAATAAATAAAATAAAATAACTTTACAAAAAAATTGTGGGTTTTATGACTGATCTCCGTCTCTTTCTTTTAATTGGTATGTTTAGACTATTTACATTCTGTTTTTCTTTCCTATTTCCCATTTTCTTATTTAATTGTTTTAATATATTTTTAGTATTCCATTTTATTTTATCTACTGAGTGTTTGACTATATCTTTTGTGTGAGTTTATTTTAGTGATTCCTATAGGAATTATAAACACAATGAACTTTCACATAGAATTTCATACAGTCATATAGAATTAATATTTTGCCCTTTCAGGTGGACTGTATAAACTTGAGCATCACATATGTTCCTTTACATTCTCTCTACATTGTATTATTCAGAGGAATTACATCCACAATCATTGAAAATCCTATCAGACAATGTTATAATTTTTGCTTTCTGTGGTCTTATTTTAAAGCATTTCAGAGAATAGTCTATTTACCCAGAAAGTCATCATTTCCTTTGTTGTTCCTTTATTCCCCATGTTCCAAATGTCCCTCTGGTATAATTTCCTCTATTTCTGAAAAAATTCCTCCAGCATTCCTTTTAGAGCAGATTTGTTGGCAACAAATTCTCTTAGGATTCCTTTATCTGTCTTTTCTCACCTTTACTCTTAAAAGATACATTTTGCTGAACACAGAATTCTGGGTCAACAGTTCTTTTCTTTCATTTAAAAATTTTTTTAAATGTTATGTCAGTTCCTCCTGGCCTTCCTGTTTTCTCAGGAGAAATCTTCAGTCATTTGAATCATGGTTTCCTTACATACTATTTAGTGTCTTTCTCTGGCTACCTTCATTTTTTTGTTTGTTTGGGTTTGGGTTTTAGTTTGGGGAGGGGCTTGTCTTTAGTTTTCAGCAGTTCAGCTTTTTTTTTTTTTAACTTTTTTTTAATTTTTTTTTTTTTTTTTTTTTTGGTTGCGTTGGGTCTTCGTTGCTGTGCACTGGCTTTCTCTAGTTGCAGCGAGCGGGGGCTACTCTTCGTTGCGGTGCATGGGCTTCTCATTGCGGTGGCTTCTCTTGTTGTGGACCATGGGCTCTAGGCACACGGGCTCAGTAGTTGTGGCACATGGGCTTAGTTGCTCTGCAGCATGTGGGATCTTCTCAGACGAGGGCTCGAACCCATGTCCCCTGCATTGGCAGGCAGATTCTTAAGCACTGTGCCACCAGGGAAGCCCCAGCAGTTCAATTTTTATGTGTCTGATCAAGGATTTCTTTGAGTTTATCTTCTTGGAGATTCTAGAACCTGTAAGTTTATATCTTCCCCAAATTTGAGAACTTTTCAACTAATATTTTTTCAAATATTTTTTCTGCACCATGTTCTTTTTTCCCTCTTTCTGGGACTCTGATGACATGAATGTTGGAGCTTTTTTGTTGTCCCACTGACCTCTGAGGTTCTGCTCACTTTTTCTCCATGTCTTCTCTCTGGTGTTCAGAATGGATCATTCCTATTGGCTTGTCTTCCAGTTCACTCACTCTTTCTTCTGTCATCTTCAATCCACTAGTGACTCCATCTGTGACATTTTTATTTCAATGATTATATTCTTCAGTTCTAAAACTTCCATTTGGTCCTTCTTTATACCTTCTATTTCTTCACTGAGGCTTTCTAATCTTTCCATTTGTTTCCAGAGTATTTGCCCTTACTTCTTAAACCATGGTTTTTTAAAGTATTTTTCTAATAATGCTAACATCTGTGTCATCTCGACATTGGTGTCTGTTGATTGACTTTTAACTTATAAGTTTGCTTTTCCTTGTTTTTTTTGGGGGGGGGGCACCAATTAATTTTGGAGTGTCTCTTGAACATTTTGATTATTATGTTATAAGACTCTAGGTCCTGTTTAAATCCTGTAGAAAATGATGATGTTTTGTTTAGCTGATAATCCACCTGATTATGTTCAGAACAAAGTTCTGAGGCTCTTTCTGTGGATTGTGGTTTCAATGTCAGTTCAGTTTTCAAAGGCTTTGTGGGGCTATTCAGACCTGACTAGTGTGTGTGCCACCAGGTGGCCAGTCTGGGACTTGGGCAACAGTGTATCCTGTAGTTTAGGTCTCAAAGTCCATGATGTTCTCTTTGAAGTTAGATCCATGTATCCACAGCTTGGAGGGAAGCTGGAGCTCATGCACCACTGTACAGGATAGCTGTCTTGACTTCCTTTCTCTTCATGGCTGCCCCACAGTTTCTGGTTCTCTGGGGCCCCCTTTTGCAGTCCTCAATCCAGAAACCTGGGGCTGCCATTTTTCTGTCCTGCCATTTACTTTCCACAACTGCATTTGTGTCTGAGCCAAACACTAGAAAGATAGAGAGGACAAAGCAGTAGGAACTCATCTATTGCTCTTAGGATCCCCTCTAGTAGAGGGAAAATTCACCCTCCCTATGCCTTTAAGGTGCCTGCCCAGCCCACCCACTTCTGCTGCACTCTCTTGGGATTGTGGCAAGAAAAAAATGATAACAGGAAAAAACAAAATGACTGATTCCTTCACTGTCTCTAAGCCTCTGGAGTCTCCTTTTCCATTCCTCAGGCCAAAAAGCAAAGGCTTTTCTTGAGGCTCTTTCTGTCCATACCTGGTATATATGTCCATGTTTCACGCTGCCTTTAACACCAGTCTGGGAAGTATCAGGGGAAAATAAAATGGGAAACTCATCACCTGTTTGGTGCTGGTCTACTTCCTCTATCCACCTCCTGCCATGTCCCTCTCTGAGCCTCACATAAGCTCTGTCCAGGTTTCAAAGTTGCTTTCAGTAGGATGACAAGATGGGATGTACTGAATACTTCTTACTCAAAATTGGAACTCAAAATTATATCTTTAACCTTCTTAGCAATCTTGCAGGGAAGTCATCATTATCTCCCTGCTGCCAATGAGGAATCTAAGGCTCAGAGAAGTTACGTAATTGACCCAGGATCACACAGCCAGTGAGTGGGATTCAGAGCCAGGTCTGTGTGACTTCAAATCCTGTGCTCTGTCTCCACAGCCCCTTTCGGGAAGCTGTGTGGGGGAGGGCAGTGATGCCTGGTCTAGAGAAGGGAGCCCAGATCCTGCACCCAACTCTCTATCCGTGGGACTTTCCCTGAGTCAACACCTGTCTCTTGTACTCACTTTTACCATCTGTAAAATGAAGGAGGTTCTCAGGTACTTTGCAGGTCAGACATCGTATTGCTTTCTCTTTGGACAGGTTATACCCAGGAAGGCAGTTTGTGAAAGCTTCCAGTTGCTAAGGGTAACCTGGGCATCTAGGCTGAATCACCAAAGTTCCTTTTCCCCTAATAGCACCACCCACCCCCAGGCTATCTTGGGGTTTCGCTGTTGGGAAGGGGTTAATAGTGGATTGCTTTTCTTTTAATGTTAATAGAAAATCAATTACACCTATCCCGTGATCTCGCACCCCTACTCACTCACTCACAGGCCTTGCCCTTGTGGCCATGCAGACGGTGAGATGCATCCTTGGCTCTCAGGGTGGAGGCTGGGGCCGCAGAAGCTGTCGAGCAAGGGTTCCAAGGCTCCTGAGAATACGTGGCTGGTGTCTGAGGGGTTAAGAGCATAGACTCGGTTTTCACAAGACTCTACGGGTCCTCAGCGCCTGCGGGGCGCCCACTCCCAGGCATGAGGTTGGCGCCTATTTTCCAGATGGAGCCCCAGCCAGCCCCTGTGATCCCCCCGTGTTTCTCATCCCTGCCCTTCCCCTGGAGCCCTCTGCTCCCAGCATCAGGCTGGACAGGCAGGTCCCCGCCCAGTCACCAGGCTGTCCCCTGAAGGCTCAGCTCCAAAACATCCTCCTGCAGGGCCAGCCCCTCTGCCCACACTGTTCTCCTCCTAAGGACTGTCTTTTATTTATTTAGAGCAAGAAAATAAGCCCTGCCTCTTGCAGAGGTTCTGAGCACCTCAGGGCCCAGGCTGTTGAGGGCCTCGTGCCGTGAGCTCCTGCACCTCCAGCCAATTTGGGCCTCCCCTTCTCTACCCAAAGCTCAGGGGCATCCGAAGGGAGTGATTATGGGCTCGCGAATTCCAAGCAGGCAGGAAGCTTTGTGCTCCACAAATGGGGTTTTTCTGGGTCACGACTCAGAAGGAGTAAAGGATTCTGATGAAGTGACAGAGAGAAGTGGCTGGATTCCAGGGTCAGCCGCCAGCCTGATGCGATAGCAGAGCTGGGGCCTTGGTCCTCATCTGCCCAGCAGCCAATAAGGAAGCCAGCTGGGGCCATGGAGGAGGGGGCTGCAGGCCGGCCCGCCCCCACTAAGTGACTGTGTGACCTTGAGCTGGCCCTCCGCTGCTCTGGGCCCCCCTCCCGCCTGTAAACGATGATGGCTCCCAGCCGCACGGTTCACTGCATCAGGGGAGGTCACGCCAAGGGGACACCCAGTTCGGCATCTATTTTACTGTCACTCCACGGCTCAGCAGCTGGTTATAGCTTCAGGGCACATGAGTGTGGAGGGACCTCAGCCAGCAACTCAGTAAATGCCAGCAGCTTCCATCCTTGGGCCATTTCACGCACAGTGGAACTGAGGACCGGGTGGGGCAGAGACCAGAGGCAGTTTGCAGAGAGGCCTGGAGCTCCTGCCAGGGCTTTCCCCCAGCAAGGCAGGTGGTTCTCCAGGTCCTCAGAGGAAGCCACCTAGGCTTTGCTCCTTCCCGACACTTCTGAACATTTAACTCAGGGCTGGGCCCACTGTGGTCTTTAAAGTACCAACAGTTCTACCCTAAAAGACTTCCTGTGGCCCCTCCCCCACTCCCCTCCATTGTCCCCCTCCCCCCTTTACATTATAATAGAAAAATTATTCACCAGACACTTGTTAAACCAACAAGACACACTTTATTCGAGACTACTGCCATGGGGCCAAGAGATTGAGCTCGATTCCAATTACTGCAAGGACAGCCGGGGATCTAAAGCCAAAGAGCAGAGTGAGAGGGCCAGTGGGTGGAAAATTACTAAGAGAGACTTGCTAAGACATCAAGGTTAGGAGGATTCTTGCTAAAGTCCCCACAAGACTCTTGCTAAAGGCGGGCCAAGATGATCAGCTATGAAGGCTGGGGTCTCCCCAGTGAACTGGCCTAGCAAGATTCTGGCTGTGTTGGGTCTGGTAGCCCAGCCTCCTGGACACTCAGGTTTGGGGACCTCGCTAGGGGGCCAAGCTGTGGCCATTCTGAGGGAGGGTCCTTAAGCCAAGATGAGGAGCAGGCACTGGGGAATATGCTGAGTAATGGAGGAGGTGAGGCCAAGTCCAAGAGGGCAGGTGCAAACCACGGAAGTAACCCAAGGGCAGGGGCCAGGGAAGGCAACAGTGCAGACCAGCTTCCCCAGCAAGAGAAGGGCCAGGATTCCCCCAGTGACTATGTCAGCAGAGGGGTCTCCCAGGAGCTGGGTCACCCCACAGCTGACTCTGCCCTCCCCACATCAGGCCCTGCACGCCTCTCCTGGTCCCCAGCCCCCTCCCCCATTCCTCACCAGAGACCAGGACTGGACCGCGTCTCTGGCCACACGCCCAGCCCCATTCCTGTCCGAAGTGGGCCCTGAGGGAAGCCTGTGGAATGAAGCAGGCAGACGCAACTGCGAAAATAGTTACCCTTTGGGGAGTGATAAGGGAATGCAATCAATCAATCAGTGAGAAAGAGATACTCATGCAGATTAATTAAAAAGCATCTTCAGAGTGTAATTGCTAAACACTATTTTGTTATCATCTGCTTTTTCAAAATGGGGTTATCTACATATATTTGTGTGCTGTTTCTACTTTAACCACCCCTTTGATTGATCCACCCATTCACTTATTCATCCCATAAACACCTACCTCCCTAAGAACCTGCTTCAATGGAGACACAGAGGCTCAGAGCAGCTGAGGCTGGTGGGGAGAATGGAAACTGAGCAGGCCCTCCTGCATGCGGACACCCCTGCCTAGCCGCATCCAAACTCCCCCACGTCCACTCCTTCCTGGGGACTGGCCCCTGAGGGTAGGTCGGCTGGAGGACCAGGGCCTCGGCGTCTCCCCAGCTCCACTCCATCCCTGGGACCATCGGCCCCGAGGCATGAACCGAAGGAGCATCATTCATTCTCCCCTCCCCATGCATCCCTGTGTGCGCCTGTATCCATGCATACAGCAAACGCACACTTAACGCTCACACTGGTGGCTCCCTTCCAACAGCGTCGGTGGGAAGGTGAGTAAGGTTGGAAGGGGTGAGGGAGGACGCCTGGCCTCATTCGTTCATTCAACACACGTTGCCTGTGCCCCTACTGGGTGCGGGTCCCTGAGACAGGCACTGAGGACACACTGTGAGCAAAGCAGTCAAGTCCCTGCGTTCACAGAGCTGACACTCGGGGGAGGAGACAAGATACAGGTAGGGGTATCACCTGTGCACCTACCTGTGATGGAGGAATTAAAACAAGGGAATTAAAACACAGAACTGATAGGAATAAAGCCAAAAACTCGTGGCAAGCGAGTCCTCAGGATGTGCTCAGCTTCACATGCTTAATGCTGGGCAGAGGGGGAAACTGAGGCAAGGGAGGTGAAGAAGCTGCCAGACCTCACAGCCAAGCGAGGCTGCAGACCCAGCAGTGGACCCTGGAGCGGCGCTGCCCAGTGCCGGCGTAAGAAGCCCCAGAGCGAGCCAGGTGTGCAATTTTGCATTTCATAAAATCTTAAAAAGTCAAAAGAAACAGGTGAGATTAATTTCAATAACATAGTTCATTAAACCCAATTGATCCAAAGCAATATCATTTCAGTAAGGAAGCCGTATGAAAAAATGATTGAGCCATTTATTTTACATGCTCTTTTTTCAAAATAAGTGTTTGAACTCCAGAGCGTGTTTACGCTCACGGCGCATATCAACGCAGACCGGTCACTCTCCACGTGCTCGGCAGACACATGAGGTTCGTGGCCGCCATGTTGGACAGTGAAGACGCAGACCCTGGGGAGGCCAGGGCGGGGATCCTGAGGCCGGCACGGAAGGGCAGACAGACGCCTCTGCAGGCAACCTTGGCTTGGACCCTGGGAACCCCGGAGAGGATTCGTGAGGCTCAGTCATCTTCACTGCCGCCCTCTGTGTGGGCTCTGTAGCCAGGGAACCCCTGCAACAAAGCCGCACAGGGTGAGGATGGTTCTGTAGAAAGTTCTGGAGCAAGGATGTGTGTGGCGGGGGGACTCGTGGGTCAGTCACTCAGTCTGTCCACAAATCTTTGTGCAGCATGATGGGCTGTTTTAGAACCAGGGACACCAGGATGAATAAGCCAGACCAAGTCCCTGAGCAGACTGAGCAAACATCCTGGTGGGGGTCCAGCTGTATGCGTCGCCATGCTCCCTCCATTCACTTTTAACCCCTGGGAATCTAGCTCCTCAGCTGTGAGACACAGGCAAGTATAACTCAGACGGCCCTTCCTGACACCCAGGATGTGCTGTCACAGTAAAGTACTGTGCAAAGTACCCACAATCACCAAGAGGAGAAAGCAACCCAAGTGTGCATGGATGGAGGAATGGACACACAAAATGTGACACCTCCACACAACAGAATCTTATTTGACCATAAAAAGAATGAAATTCTGACAATGGATGAATCTTAATAACACTTCTGCTTTATATTAAATGATAGAAGTCAGTCACAGAAGGGCAAATACTGCACAATTCCACTGACTTGAGATCCCTAGAGGAGTCAAATTCATAGGGACAGAAAGTAGATGGTGAGGCCAGGGGCTGGGGGAGGAGGATGGGGAGCTCTGGTTTAGTGGAAACAGAGCTAACGTTTGGGAAGATGAGAAAACTCTGGAACTAGATAGTGATGATGGTTGTACAACCATGTGAATGTAGTTAATGCTGCTGAACTGTACACTTAAAAAAGATTAAAATGGTAAATTTTATGTTATATATGTTTTACCACACTAAAAAGAAAATTAAAACATTTTAAAAGTTTTTTTAAATGAGGAATTATTATTACCATCATTTGCAAGACAGTGGTCTAGCATATGGATGCAAGGTCCCTGCCCACCCATTCAATCACTGCCCAACATTTTCAAGGGTCCACAGAGAATCAAGAAGTGCTCCAAGTGCCAGCGACACAGACGTGAGCCACACAGCCAGGGTCTGTGCCCTCTTGAACCTTCACCCAGTAGGAGGATCACATTGCAAGTAAACAAACATGTAGTTACAATAACTACAGATTTTATGAAGGATTGAGAAGGAAATGTGGGAAAGTGGTGAAAGAATCCCTAGACAGTTGAGGTGTCTGGATTTGGAGAGTCAGAAAGGGTTGGGGGAGAGGGGAGGCTGGAAACAGGAGACCTGCTGGCAGTGGAGGCGAGTATGAGGCCCTGAATGGTGATCACAGAAATACGCATTGCCTCAAATGATGTAGCAAAGAAGAAAGGTGGGAAATACATCAATAAGTGTTCCACCGTAGGGGTTGAAAAAGAATGGGGCGAGCTCCAGTTTAGAAAGAAGGAAGGAAATGATAAAGATAGTAAAAGCTCAAATGGATAAATGGAAAACAAAGTGAACAAATGAGCTGGGCATTATCCCAGTTTTACAAGAAAAACAAGGCACAGAAGGATGATTAGAGGAAAATACTTCAAATGCTGGAGAAGTAAGAATTATTGAAAAGAAGTAAGTATTCTACTTTAGAATTTGAAAAAACAGAGTGAACTCAGGAAGGTAGAAGAAAGGAAATAAAGAAGATACTGAACTCAAATTTATAAACAGGAAGCAAGGTGAAAATAGAAACAATCAACAAAACTAAAAGCTGGTTCTTTGGAAAGCCTGATAATGTAGACAAATCTCCTACAAATTGGCTGGGGGTGGGCAGGGAATACTGACAAATATGTGCATTTCACAGACCATCAATTGGAATAATCATTTTGCAGACCAAGTCACCAATAGCAAAGGCGAGGGTATCTGTATCTTATGAAACAGAAATTGCTCCCCTAGATAAATATACAAAAGAAGCTCCACATACTGCTCCCAAGGAGCCATGTGTAAGAATGATGGTTGATTATGTAGAAAAGAGTGGACCAAAATTAAAAGTTTACCAAAAAGAGGAGGCATGGCAAAGATGGCAGAGTAGGAAGACCCTGAGCTCACCTTCTCCCACAGGTACATCGAAATTACAACTATTTACAGAGCAACTATCTATGAGAATGACCTGAAGACTAGCAGAAGAGATTTTTCCATGACTAAAGATATGAAGAAGGAACCATAATGAGATGGTTAGGAGGAGTGGAGACTTAGTATAGACAAGACTACAACCCCAGGTAGATATGTCACAAACAGGAGGATCATTATAACTGCAGAGTTTTTCCCCAAGGAATGAGAGATCTGAGCCTCACATCGGGGGTCCTGCACAGAGAAGATGAGCCCCTAGAACATCTGACTTTGAAGGCCAGTAAGTCTTGCATTTGGAAGAGCCAAAGGGCTGTAGGAAACAGAGACAATGACCGTAAAGGGTGCTAACAAAATCTCACACCCTCTGAGTCCCAGTGCAGAGGGAGTGATTTGAAAGGAGTCTGGGTCAGCCCAGTTACTGATCTTGGAGAGCCTCCTGGAGAGGCAGGAGAAAACTGGGACTTTCCCTGGGGACATAGATGCTGACAATAGCTGTTTATGGGGTTCACTCTACTGTGATGACACTGGTGCTGACAAGTGCTGTTTTAGAGTCCTCCCTCTAACCTATTAGCACCAGGGGCTTACCCACCTACCAGCCAGCTGGAAACATCCCAGGACCCCCCAGGCCAAGCAGCCAGCCCCGCAATAGATATCCTCGTAGACTGGAAGAATTAATACTATTAAAATGACCAAACTACCCAAGGCAATCTACAGAATCAATGCAATTCCTATCAAAATACCAATGGCTTTATTCTCAGAATTAAAACAAATAATTCTAAAATTTATGTGGAATCACAAAGACCCCAGGTAGCCAAAACGATATTGGGAAAGACAAACAAAGCTGGAGATATCAACTCCCAGATTTCAAACCATACTACAAAGTTACAGTAATCAAAACAGTATGGTACTGACACAAAAACAGACACATAGCTCAATGAAACAGAATAAAGAGCCCAGAAATAAACTCACACTTATATGGTCAACTAATCTATGGCAAAGAAAGCAAGAATATACAATGGAGAAAAGACAGCCTCTTCAATAAATGGTATTGGGAAAGCTGGACAGCTACAAGTGGAAGAATCAAACTGGACTACTTTCTCACACCATATACAAAAATAAACTCAAAATGGATTAAAGACTTAAATGTAAGACCTGAAACCATAAAACTCCTAGAAGTAAATATAAACAGTGTGCTCTTTTTTTTTCAAATTTTTATTTATTTATTTATTTATTTTTGGCTGTGTTGGGTCTTCGTTTCTGTGCGAGGGCTTTCTCTAGTTGCGGCAAGCGGGGGCCACTCTTCATCGTGGTGCACGGGCCTCTCACTATCGTGGCCTCTCTTGTTGCGGAGCACAGGCTCCAGTCACGCAGGTTCAGTAGTTGTGGCTCACTGGCCTAGTTGCTCCGCGGCATGTGGGATCCTCCCAGACCAGGGCTCGAACCCGTGTCCCCTGCATCGGCAGGCAGATTCTCAACCACTGCGCCACCAGGGAAGCCCAACAGTGTGCTCTTTGATATCAGTCTCAGAAATATTTTTTGGATACATCTCCTCAGGCAAGGGAAACAAAGCAAAAATAAACAAATGGAACCTAATCAAACTAAAAAGCTTTTGCACAGTGAAGAAAACTATCAACAAAATTAAAAGGCAGCCTATTGAGTGGGAGAAAAAATATATCTGACAAAGGGTTAATATCCAAAATATACAAAAAACTCACAAACTCAACATCAAAAGAACAAACAACCCGATTAAAACATGGGCAGAGGACATGAATGGACATTTTTCCAAAGAAGACCTGTATATGGCCAATAGAAACATGAAAAGATGTTCAACATCACTAATCTTCAGGGAAATGTAAATCAAAACCACAATGAGATATAATCTCACACCTATCAGAATGGCTGACAACAAATAAAAACTGTTGACGAGGGTGTGGAGAAAAGGGAACCCCCATGCACTGTTGGTGGGAGTGTAAATTGGTGCAGCCACTAATGAAAAGAGTATGGAGTCTCCTCAAAAAATTAAAAATAGGACTACCATACAATCCAGAAATCCCACTTCCGGGTATTTTGCTGAAGAAAACAAAAACACTCATTCAAAAAGATATATGCACCCCTGTGTTCATAGCAGCACTATTTACCATAGCCAAGGGGACTTCCCTGGTGGTCCAGTGGTTAAGAATCCTCCTTCCAATGCAGCGGATGCGGGTTCGATCCCTGGTTGGGGAACTAGGATCCCACATGCCGCAGGGCAACTAAGCCTGCGCACCACAACTAGAGAGCCCGTGTGCTGCAACTACAGAGCCCACACACCTGGTGCCCACGTGCCATAGCCAAGATATGGAAGCACCCCAAATGTTCATTCATAGATGAATAGATAAATAAGTTGTGGCATATATATATATATATATGGTACTCAGCCATAAAAAAGAATGAAATCTTGCCATTTGGGGCAACACAGATGGACCTAGAAGGAATTATGCTAAGTGAAATAAGTCAGAGAAATACAAATGCTATATGATTTCACTTATATGTGGAATCTAAAAAAGAAAACAAATGAACAAACATAAGAAAGCAAAAACAAACTCACAATACAGAGAACAAACTAGGGGGTGCTAGGAGGGAGGGGAGTAGGGGGTGAGTGAAATTGGTGAGAGAGATTAAGAGGTTCAGACTTCCAGTTATAAGATAAATAAGTCACAGGGATGTAATGTACAGCATGAATATAGTCAATAATATTGTAATAAGTTCATATGGTGACAGCCAATAACTAGACTTATCATGGTGATCATTTTGCAATGTATAAAAACATTAAATCATTTTTTGTGACCTAAAACTAATATAGTAGTGCAAGTTAATTATACTTCAGTAAAAAATTAAATTTAATACCCTCAAATTACACGATAATCAATATCTATAGAGAAACAGATGGTTGAGCACAAGAAAAGAAACATTGGAGACCTCAGTTTTATCAGGAATGGTCCATATGGTTTATAAAAGAATGATATCTGAAGGACACTTATAGAATGTTAATATTTGTTCATTTTAGTTTACAGGGTGCTGGTCATAGGGCTTATTCTCTGTTCCTTCTGTGTTTTTAAAAGAAAAAAGAAATATTCTATGAAGTAATACTACTTATAAGAGTTGGATACAAGGGCAAGAAGATAGGAATAAGAAGAAAGTCCAGAAGCAGAAGTTTCTACCCAGAAGGACCGGGGCCTTGGGATGAGGGGCGTTTCAAATCAGACGGGACTGTATGGGGCTGCAGGGATGTCCAACTCCAGGCTGGACTCCGCCCTCAGCTCATTTGCCAATTAAATATTCAAGTGGTATGTGGGGTAGGGGGCGGAAACCATTCAAGACCTGGAAGGAAATGGCGATAAATGCTCTTCTGACTCAGGACAGGAGCCCCTCCCATGCACAACATCAAAGGAAAACATCATAAAGGGGAAAACTCATAGAATTTACTGTTTGACTCCATAAAAATAAAAAGAAACTTATTTTTTGCAAGAACACTATAAACAACATTTAAAAGCAAATGACAAATTTTACATGGTGGAGATAGAGCCGAGCGGAGCCCAGGCAGAGGGCAGAGTGGCCTTCAGAGGTAAAGGCGGGGCCTCTGGGGGTTGAGGAGGGGAGATCCCTGGGGGACCAGGACCGGGGCAGCCCCCTCCTCCTCCCCATCGCGCCCCAGTGCCCTTCTGCGAGCTGACAGCCTCTTTTCCTCAGGATATTGGCTGATCACCAACGCCCATGGCACTAACGATGTGACTGAGGAAAGCTGAAATCCCAGAGCAGTTCCTGGGGCTCACAGCACATCAGTGTTCCTTTTTTAAATGCCCTTCCTCCTGTGCTGTGGCCTTTAAGCTCAGAATTCAGTCTGAATTCCCAAGATGTGTTTGTGGAACTCTTCCTTTGAAAACCCTAAACTCCCCTCCCTGGAGCATGTGGGTGTTGATTAGAACCTCGGCCCACCATCCATCCATCCTGTAGACGGTGAGAAGCAGACCTCACAGGCATCCCACCCAAGGAGGCGGGGGCACTGGGCACGCCTCCTCCAAACCCCCAGCAGCCCGCCCTGCCCTGGGCCTCAGCCAGCCGGCATCCCCAGCCTGCCCCGTGGGCAGGGAGGACAGTCCACGCAGGCAGCCCTCCCTGCGCCCAGAACAGTAAAGCCAAGGAGCACAGGCAAGGCAGCAACAGCACCTGCTACAGGGGGACAGATGCATAGGCAGGATAAGGAAACAGCACAGTCACCGCCAGGGCCATGGCCTTGACAAGGACCCAGGGAGCAACTTAGGTCAGCAGGGGCCTTGCTGCCCAGAGGGGGGCACGTCTGAGAGGAGCCTTGAAGCAGAGGAGAGGTTTGTGAGTCGGAGGAGAGGGGAACTGCTTTGAGGCAGTGACCGAGAGCTGAGCGATGCCTGATAAGATATTCACGCCCGGGAAGGGGAGTGGAGAGCGATTCTCAGGGAGAGGTGACACAGAGGCTGCCGGGTTGGATGCATGACACATCTCACCTCTCCTCCTGTCCTGGAGGCTGTTGGTTGTCACGGCGCCTGCCCTGCAGAGAGCGGACAGCTCCCCACTGGGGAGGGGCTGTGTCTCCTTCTTTGCCCTCTCACTTAAGGCATGGTGCCTCCTTCCTCAACAGCTAGCTGGCCCCCCCAGACTCACGTTACCTTGGGGGTGAGCAGGCCAGGCAGTGACTCACAGAGGGGCCGAGGGGACGCCCCCTCCCCCCAGCCCTTGCTTAACACCCTCCAACCGGGCTCCTGGCGCCACATGAATGTAAATTCACTGCCTTTCTTAATAACTGGAAGTAAAAGTTTGTGTAAACTCAATTGTCGGAGCACTAATAATCTGATTTCTCTCAGCAGGGTCAGTCCTCTGGGCTCCATCTATACAACAAATGTTTGTCATCCTGCAGGAAGCACTTCTTAGGGATAAATGTAGTCAAGGAGCGAGTCGAGCGTACACCTGACCACACGTTTATGTATTCTTCTCTTTGCACATCGATAACCCCATTGGAATTGGATTTATAAATTCAAATTATCTTCGCTTATCTTTGTTTCCAGTGGCAAAGCCAGCACAAGAGGTGAGGGGAGAAGCACGCTCTGAGGGTCGCTGGCCCGATGCTCGGGACCCCGCGTCTCCTCGCCCGGAGCTCGGCTGCCCCCCCAAGTCTTACCACCCAGCTGGCAGGGATGCATGTCTGCAGGACACCTACTCTCGGGGTTGCGTCTTCTTCCAGGACTAAAAGGGACCCAAGGTCAGAGAGCGAGAGAAAGGGCAGTCAGGCCACATGAGGTGGAGGTCCTGAGCGCCAGGTGGGCACTGACCCCCACCTGCCCCAAGGAGCACGGGGGCAGGAGTAGAGGAGCAGGTAAGGGTCTCTGGCCAGTTGCTCAGGGACGACTCCGGGGGTGGGATTTGAGCTGCCCTTGGGACCAATGAAGTCTCTCTCTTCCTCTCCCTCCCTCCCCCACCCCTCCCTTCCTCTCTCTCTGTCTCTCTGTCTCTCCCTCTGTCTCTGTGTCTCTCTAGGACCCTCAGGTGCCCTGGGGAGAGGCCCACGTGGCAGCCGGTGCCAACAGCAGGAGAGGCCCCTCTGGGAAGCAGGATCTCCAGCCCCAGACACGGTGCCCAGTGATGCGGCCCTGGCCGAGAGCCTGACCTCAAGCTGACGGGAAAGCTCCAGCCAGAACCCCTGGGCTGCACTCTCCCGGCTCCTGACTTCAGACACTGCAAGTGGTTTCTGTAGCGTTAAGCAGGAGCTGTGCGGTCATTTGTAGCGCAGCAGTAGGGACCTAACGCAAAGCTCCCGAACATCTCGTGGCTGAGCCACTGCGGAGGGGCAACTGGGGGATGGAGGGAGTCTGTCCTGGAGAAAAGAGACCCGAAGAGGAGCAGGCCTGGGGGAAGAAAAGCCCAGAATCCCGTATTGGCCGCACGGAGGTTGAGAAGCCCCCGAGTTGGGCCAGAGGACACGTGGGCTGTCAGAGAAGGCTGGCTTGGGGTCTTTGGCTGGTCAAAACCAGACAGAGGTGGCATCGCTTGGCACTCTCCTTCGTGAGCTCATCCAGGGCCATAGCAGTCCTGTGAGCTAAAACTATTATCACCCTGCTAACAGAAGTGCACTTGGGGCACAGAGAAGTCAAGTAACCTGCCTGAGGTCACAGAGCTGGGATCTTAACCCAGGCATTCTGGCTCCAGGGCCGAAGCCACGGCCAGGTGAGATCATCTGAAAAGAGCACTGCAAAAGCACCTGCCTTCAGAGCCTTCAAGGGGCAGGGGATGGGGCCTCAATGCTGGGGTGCCCTTCAGTTCTGGAAGACACACCCAGGACCCAAGAAGGGCGAGCAGCCTCATGACCTAATGGCACCCAGAGGCAGAGCCTGCGAGAGACGCGGGGGGACCCTGTGCTGGGTGGGGATGGGAGGGCTTGGGGAAACAGCTCTGCACCTCTGCAGGCAGATACCTGGGATGCTCTGAGCCTCCCTCCCCTTATTCTGATACACAAAGTTCTCCCAGAGGGACACACGAAGGTCTGTTAAAAAGCCACCAAATATTTAGTTTTAATGAGGGGCTGCTGGGGCATTCATGCCGGGGAAAGACGGGAGTCACTGCTTGGAGGGCCAGTAGATAAGGACTGCAGGAGAGGTGCAAAGAATGCTGGGAGCACAGAGCACGATGGGCTAATTCTGACTAGAGTGTGAAGGTGTAAGGGGAGGTGACTGGGGAAGGTTCCACCAAGGAAGAGGCAAATAGCCAGACACTGAAGGAAGAAGGGTACCCACTGGGGAGCCTGAGAAGCAAGAACAGACAGGGATGGAGGTAGGGACATGTGCTGGGAGATGGGAGAGCAGGTCCTGCAAAGGTGGGTCCCAGACAGGGGCCAGAGAGTGTGGACAGAGTGCAGCCTCGTCTGGCAGCTGAGATGTCCTTGCACAGGAGAGTCGTGGGTCGGTCGGCCCTGGGTAAGCCCTTGAGTCCCCAGCCAGAGGGCACGCACTCTGACCAGGCAGGACTGTATCTTTTCTGCACCCCGGTCCCCTTTCTTTTGGGACAGGTGCTATCACCCCCACCCCTGCCCCCAGCAGCCTTTAGCAACTGCGGGGAGCCTGGCTGGGGTGTGGATTGGTTGGCATTTAAGTGCTTTTCACAGCCCATCTCCCAATGCCACGCCAGGAGGGCGCAGCAAGAGTCCTCACTCCCAGGGGAAGGCAGAGGAGGGCGGCTCAGAAAAGACGGTCATGCACCCAAAGACCCCAGCTCCCCCGCTGCAGAACCAGGACCCAGGAGCGGGACTCAGCACCTGGTACTCCGTCTCTGCGGCCACTTGGGGCTGCCAGGGTCTGGGGGCCCTGGGGACCTCAGGACACCCCGCCAGGGCCTGGGCCCTCCAGAGATCAGAACCCACAAATTCCTGCCCCCTCCAAGCACCCCAGTGCTGTGAACTCGGCCGGGCTGCCCACACCCTGCAGAGCCCACTGCCCCGTCCCCCTGCCCGGGCTCCGCTGGAAAATAACTCTTTGTGCCATCAGCTTCCACGGCCAGGGAGGGAGCTGGTGGGCTAAGTATTTCACATTGCATTGCAGGGCCTCCTTTCCAAACGAAGTAAGTAAATAAATAACTAAACAGAGGCCGGCTCTCCTGCTGGCCCGCTCCTGCAGGCTGAAATTGATTATTTTCTCTGCCCAGTGCCTGCTGTCTATGCTTATTGAGGAACATATATCTGAAGCAGTTGGTTTTTAAACTTGTCTGCACGCCCGGCACTCTCAGGAAGCATCTTTCTTCCCTTTGAACAGCTGGGTTCTCGCGGCAGGGGTCTGCTGGGCCTTTTCATAAACTGCAGAGGCATTTTTCTTCCCTAAAACGAGAGCCTAGCCGGCGAGTCTCTAGGAGCTGTTGGCAAAGCGTGCTTCCAGGGCCAGTCCTGCCCTCCTGGGGACTTCTGGGCACTGGGGCCTGCAGCTGGGGCTGCAGGGTGGGTGTGGCCAAACCCTGACACCTGGGGTAAGCGTGCCTCCTCCCCCTCCCCTCCCACCCCGTGTCCGCAGGGCTGGGGGCAGCACTCGTGGAGGACAGGACAGCAAGAGCTCTCTGGGATCTCTGGATGAGAAAGACTATTACTGTCGCCTCTCTGGTAGGACGGGAGGATTCTGGGCCTCAGCCCCCAACCAGGGTGGGGCCCTCCAGCAGCACCCTCATCTCTGCAGAAGCACCATGAACTGCGTGTACAGAGTCAAGGTCAAGGCAAACAACTTGTTAATTTGGGAAACAGCAATACTCACAGATGAGACATGCAGGTGGTCCCTCTGGGTGCTGGGTTCTGTGCAGTAGAACAGTAGCAACTCTCTTTAGAGCACCCCCCAAAAGGGGCTACCTTGTCCGAGAAACTGCACTCAGGGCCTTTCATCTCATCCATCAACAGCCCTAAGAAGGGAGTCTCTTTTGCCCATTTTATAATCGGTGGAACTGTTACCTAACAGAACTAAACGTAGAGAAGTAGGGTGGCCCCCCCCCCAGAGTCCCCCAGCCAGGAAGGGTCAGAGCTGCAACCTGTCCCAACGTGTCTCACTCCTCACCAAGCCACGCCTTGTCTTGAAGAGCTGGCCCAAACATGCTCGTTTGGTGTTAGCTCACTGCCCCTCTTAGGCCCACCTTGGCCCTTCACGGAAAAGCAGCTTGAGCTCAGAGATGCTTGCCAGGAGCCCAGGCACACACAGCCAGGGAGGGAGGGTGGGAGAAGAGCCCTTTCAGCTGGCCTCTGTCCAGGGCCTCTCCTCCCCCACTCCCATGGCCCACCACTTGCATGCAAACAGGCCTGAAGGTAATAAACTAAAGACCACAGTGAGCAATTATTAGGGCTTTACTTCATACACACAGAGCAATAAACAGAGCCATAAAGGGGAGAGCAACCACTGAATCAGGAAGATATGGCACTTCTCAGAGTAGTTTATAAGTTGAACAAAAAGAAAACTCTAGTATTCCATTCTGGGTATTCAGCAATGCTCCTACAGCTATTTGGATTGTAAAGTATTATTGAGCTATTCCTGTAATGTAAAGCATACAAGATGGACATAATTAAAAACAATTGAATCCATTTTTTTTTTTCCAAACCTCAGGGTTAGAATATAAACTAGTCGTGATGGAGAAATGCCAGACCTGGAGTGACCTGAGCGAAGGCGATCTTTGTAAGAACACAGCCACCATCAGAGGGGAGGTGACAGCGCCTGGCAATGGGAGTGAAGACACACACACACACAGTGGGGGTGAGGACACACACATACACAATGGGGGTGAGGACACACTGAACCATGGAGTGACACTAACAACAGAGTAACAAAAACAATATGATCAGTATTGGCTCAGACAACATGTCACACGCCATGAGTCATGTGGGGCTCATGACCTGTGACACAATGAAGAACAAAGCACACACACTTCCTGCCTGGAGGACAGACCCCAACAGCAGACACCACGTGGGTGTTCGGAGGATGCCAGGGCCCCTGCGATGCACAGCGCCAGGTGTACCAAGGCCGGGCGCTGGGCCCTCGCTTGGTCTGCAGGTGGGAGGCCCGTTCTCGGGAGGCCCCAGAAGTGTTGATGGTGCCAGGGTCCGTGTGGAAGAGCAGATCCAAACCCAGGCCACACTGCCCACCAAAGAGGCCAGCCTGCCTGGAAACAGAGGGGGCACTGGTTCAACCCCATCTGCCCTGGAGCTTTGCCAAGCGCCCCAAGTTGCTGAGTCACCTGGAAATCGGCAAGACCTCCTTGACGGCCCTTCACCTCATGGCAAGGCCACCTCCTGCCCACTGTCCCCTGGGAGGACCAGTGCAGAGCGAGACAAAGATGCCTGCAGGCCCTCTGTGCGCTGGCCCGGGTCAGGGCGGGCAGGGGCGTGGCCGGGAGAGGCCAAGTGCAGAAAGATGATGTGGTGATGCCCGGAAGCTACTAGGAAAGAGACACAAAAGGGGTCCAGGAGAAAACACAAGGAAGCACTTCTGGTGGAAGCCAGCTGCGGGCCCAGGAAGTGGTGCGCTGGTGGGTGTCTGATGGCCGGCTCTCCCTGGCGAGGGGTACGGGAGGATTGCAGTCTAAACCATTATCCATCATCTTCACCAATATCTATGGTGCCAGGACTCCCCAAAGAGCCTATTTCAAACTCTCAATGTGATGTCAACGGATGTGCAAAGGTCCTGGAGATTTAACAACCGGCTCTTGCGAACGGTACTGGCCACCCCCGCTTGGCCACTCCCCACTCCTCTGGCTTCTAGAGACGCCTCATCTGCAGACCCCTCCGGGGAGGACCTGTGGTGAAAACCCCCCAGCAGGTCCCCTGGGGGGCAGGGGCTGGTCACTGCAGTCTGTTTACTGCAGACTCACGGGATTTTAGTTTTGAGTACTAAAGTGTCCATCCCATCGGTGGGACTCAAATCATCCCTCCACCACCTGATTTATCAAACACGTGTGGTTTGAGATCCGTGCTCGACCGGAAAGCTACACGCTCTGGTTGGACCCACTGTCACTGAAACTCTCGGAGGCCCAGGAGGCGCCCTCCCAGCAGAGGGTCGGGCGGGAGAAGGTGTGAAGCTCGTGCGCCGTGGGGGATGGAGAAGGTGGCCAGAGGTGCTGGATGGAGAGCTCGGCCGAGCTCTGCGACAAGGGCTGGGCAGGCACCAGGCAGGCAGAGCAGAGCAGGGGGGCACTTCCAGGAGGGTGAGAAGCTGCCCAGACATGGATGCGCAGGTGGGTCTGAGCAGAAGTCAGTGCGAGAATGGAGAAGCCTCGGACTCACCGCACAGCACAGGGAACTAGACTTGTAATAACCTATAAGGGAAAAGAATCTGAAAAAGAATATACACGTGTGTGTGTGTGTGTATAACCAAATCACTGTGCTGCACACCTGAAACTAACACGACACTGTGAATCAACGACACTTCAATAGAAAAAAAAGAAGAATGCAGAGGCCTGGAGGGGCCAAGGAGGCCGAGGCCACAGGACAGAGAGGAGGAAAAGCAGCTACGGTTTACCAAGCCCTCCCTGGCGCCAGGAACTGGGCTTTCCATTTACGGACGTCACAGCACAGTAAGACGTGCGCCAGTGTGTCCCCACCGAAAACCCAAAAGACCACGGGGAGAGCTCGCAGGGGACGGAGCCGGAGTCTGAACTGAATCCAGGCCCAGGGCTCACACAGCCAGGGAGGGACGGGCGTGGCGTCTGCAAGCTGAGCGCGTCAGGCAGGCCCACAGATCTCACTGCGGCGCTCAGGAGGGCGCCCTCCCTGCCCTGAAAGCTCCACCCCTGCCGGCTGCCAGGCCAGGTCTCAAGGACCCTGGCAGGGCCTGGCGTCTGGGGCAGAGGAAGGATGCCCAGCTTTAGCTCTGGACGCACGGGGTGGGGGGGTGGGGGAGCGGAGGGTCGGGTGGCACGTGAATGCTGTTGTCCTCTGACCAAATGAGGAAGTGCTCAGTATAAAAGGGGAGGGGAGGACAGAAATGTGGCCAGATTTTCCGAAACACACCTGAATTGTCGCGGGCTGCTCGAGGTGGAGCTGCAGACAGGCTGTGATGAGGGCGGGGTTCTCTTCACCCCCGCACCCGCCAGCCTCACGTTTTCTCACTCGGCTCCTCCGGCTTGCTTTGTGATTTCATCTCTCCACCAGAACCGTGTCTGTCACTCATTTTCGGGGAGGTCTCCCTTTGACTTCAGCACATTTTATTCATCTCCCCAGAATCGTGCAGGCCCAGGCCTGATTAATCTCACCGTTTATGTACACCCAGATGGGTATCCGCACTTTTTAATCTCTTTGCATACATTCCAGAAGAAGAGCCAGGATGGAAAGGGACTCAGCAGGGCCTGTAAGGAGAATGGTGGCCCTCAGGACGCCCCCAGCACTTGGAGGTGACCTGCTGGAACAGAAACATGGGCACCCGCTGACCCCATTCAGACAAAAGGAAGAGGGAGGCAGCCTCTTAGCTGGGACATAAACGCCAGGCTGCAAAGGGAGCATTTAGACCCACGCAAGCAGGTGCAACTACGCAGAGGACAACCCTCACCTAGGGAGCCCCTGACACCCTCGTATCCAGGCTCCGACCCCCAAGGGCTGCAGGGCTGCTGGCCTCATCGTGGGGCCTGAGCTCTCTGTGGTGCGTGTGGGAATGCTTTTATTTCCCTAATTCCTGAATCTGAAGCCCCTGCTTGTTAAAGCTCAGGCCCGTGTCTGATCAGAAACTCGCTCCTTCCCCAGTTCAGTCATGTCCTCGAAGGGCAACCGCCTCTCTCCTCCTAGGCTGGCCAGGAAAAAGCAAGTGGGGAAACCAAGGGGAGACCTGGGGACAAGACAAAATGAGGTGGGCACCAAAGCAAAGCAACCGGGAAGATGCCTTCGGAGCGAGGAGGAGAGGGGCATGGCTCTGTCTGATCCCCATGCAGGAGGATGGAGGGCTTCCTGGAAGAGGGTATCTTCCCCACTTCTCTTTGTTTCCACCTCTTGGTAGTCTGTTACTCTACCCAAGAGCAGGGGTGTGACCCATGGGGGTGTCCCAACAGTGAATGGTGGGACCCTGCACCCCTGAGGTCCTGCCTCCAGGCCCCGGGCACCCACCGCTCCTCCTCTGCCCTCACAGTCCCTGGCACCAGCCCATCACGAATGCGGCACACACTCCCCTGCCCAGCCTGGCTCACATCCCCACCGTCTGGTCCACTCCTGCATGGCGGCTGTCTCGGTGAGCTTTCTGGATGCACATCCTTCTCGGGACCCAGCTTAGAACTGTTCAGTCTCCTCCCAGCACCTGGGCAGGTCCGCAGCCCCCGTGGAGACTGGCTCGGGATGCTTGGTGATGGAAGCACAGAGCCCACGCCCTCCCGTCCCCCTGCCCCCTGTTTCTGGCCATGCCTCCTTCTCCAAGTCTCCTGTCCATCCACGGGCTGTCCACTCTCCATGGATGCCCACCCCTCCCAGCCCCACCTCAAACCCCAAGTGTCAGCTTCAAGTGCCACTGGCACCACCCGCACTGGGTCAGAGGCCTCCTGTGCCCCCACCCCCGTGCCATTCCATCTCCCACCTGGACGGTGGGTGCAGCCTGAGGCTTTCTGCTGCGTGTCCTGATGCGTGGGGGAGTTCGGGGCCCGGAATAGACGCTCGTTCCATGTTTATGGAATGAGTGAGTGAATGAATGAAAAGCTGTGCAGCAGAACCTGCGTCCTCTCCTCCCGGGGTCCTCTCGGGCCCCTCGGCCTTCAGGTGTCCTCTCGAGAGTGGCGCCTGGCCCTCGGCACCTGCCGGCCATCACCTGCAGGCTCCAGCCCAGTGTCTGCCAGTTATGTTTATTCCTCATCGTGTGCCGTCCCCAACAGATGAGGCGCGAGAGCCGGTGATGTGCCTACAGCAGGTGCTCAGTCAATGTCGGACGATGAGGGAGGCGGGGCGGCCAGTTCTCAGGCCCACACCCTCCACCTGCGTGCGGACAAGGACGGTGTGGAATCACAAGAACAGGTGAGGGGAGCGTTTAACGCGTGCCAGGGACGCGGCGAGACTCAGCGTACAGGCTCCTGGAGGTGGCTGGGAGCAAAGGGCACTCGGGGACACCGAGTTATGTCCCACCCCCCCGAACCCACGGCTCCCAGAGAAGCAAAGCTGACTCCAGGTGTTGCCCGGGGCCACCAGGCAGGCTCTGGAGCCGGTTCCCCAAGCTGGACTGCAGATCCCACTGGACCCACCCCTGCACCGGCAGAGATGAAGTACGTGGACGGCCCCATCCGGGCATCTGAGCTCTCACCCAATCAGAAACCAGATAGCTGTGGTCAAGGGGAGAATGACCCCAGAGACCCCAGAGCAGCAGGGTCCGGCCCCATCATCTTCTACATTATGGTCTCACAGGTGGGAACCCAGCGTGATTTAACCTAGTCAAGGGCACCAGGCAAGGAGACCCCAGGGGGGAGGGAGAGACACACAACTTCTGCTCTCAAGGGCCTTGTGTGCTAATAGCACCCGGGTCCCTGTCCTGCACCACCCCCGGCACCTGCACCAGCCCAGCCTCTGTGGGGCTTTAGACATTCATCCCATGGGGCCACATGCCCCAAACACGCCTGGGCAGAGCCCACCACGTGTGGACCACCCGAACCACGTCCACATAGACTGCAGCGTGCACACAGTAGGAACTCACAGCACCCACGACCCTGATGCCTGAGCTCCGCCGCGCCAGCACCTGCAGGGAGGGGAGACCCCACGAGGCTCCACTGGCAGCCGCGTCTGCTCTGCGGGTCCTTGTGTATATCCGGTCCTGGGGGCACCAGGCAGGTGGATGGCCAGAGTCCCACCAGTGTAATCCTAGCACCCATTGCAGAGGGAATGGGGGGTGACCCACGAGGGTCACATCTATCTGGACACAAAGACATCTATGGACAGGGGAGGGGGGCACAGAGAAGGCTGCTTAAAGAGAGGTCTTGTCATCTCCCCCAACACACACACACACACGCACACACAACGGAGAGCTTTGAAATACGCTCTAGATGGGGGAGACCCTGGCAGCCCCAGGCTGACCACCAGAACCTTCTCTGCAGCCCACTATCTGGTCTCAGCATCATTGCCCAGGCATCACGGCTCTGCTCAGGTGTTCCCAGCCTCTCTGAACGACCCACCAACCCTTCTCACCCGGGGTGAGACCACCCACCCTTTCTGCGAGGGTGTTTGGTATGAGTTGCCCCCGGAGTGTGGCCAAGGCTCATTCTGCGCACCGGGCTCTGAGCTGAGAACGTGGGCTGTGGAGCCAGGTCGGGGAGGGCAGTGGTCTGGCGCGCTCGTGGGCCGGGGGATTAACCTCAGACGTGCGCAGCCTGTGGACGCAGCCCACTCTTCCTCCCCAGCGTCTTCACCTTCCTCCCCTGTGGGGTCAGCCCGGCCGCTGGCAGAGTCCATCCCCGTGGGGGTGCTGGGGCTTCTCATGTCGGATTCAGAGCCACACGACAGAGAGGTGAGATCCCTAAAATCCATCTGCATAGTAATGGGAATTTTTTCAATTTTTATTTAGAGTTGTCAGGTTCTGATGCGAGGCTGGGAAAAGGAAAGACCAATTCTCATTTCCTTTGCTCATCCCTAATTTGTACCAGTGGATGTTTTAATTTACAAGTCAAAGTGAATGCATGGTGTGTGTCCCCCATGAGTTCACGGCCCTCCTGATTTCCTTCCCAGCCTGCAGGGCGGCACCGGGCAGCTCCCCAGGGCAGGCGCTCAGAGGGTGCCCGAAGCACAGCCTGCTCCAGCCTCCAGCCACCGCCCCCGCCAGGGTGTCATCCTGGGAGCCCCCGGAGAGGGGAGACCGGCCAGTGGCCTGGACCTGGGTCCTCACAGGCAGGCTTGAGTAAAATAAGTAAAACTTTAATAGGTTAATTAAGAATGAAAAAAGATGTGTGCGTAACTGAGTCACTTTCCTGTACAGAAACTGACACAACATTGTAAATCAACTACACTCCAATAACATTTTTTTAATGACAAATGTTTCCTTTTCCCCCCAATAGTAATATATATGTCTAACTGATGAAAATACAGACTATCAAAAATACACATTTGGAAACTAAAAAAAAAAAAAAAAAAAAGAAAAGAAACAGAGAAATCAAAATGTATCAATAATAATAATGATTACTAAGACTTACTGCCATTCATGTGCAAACACACTCAGTGCCTCTTCCACAGCATTTAAACAATCCCAGGAAGCGCAGGGCCTATCAGCCCCCTGCAGGGGGAGGCACTGTGGCCACTGCGGTGACCTCGCTGTCCTTGAACTCAGAGCACCAAAGGGTCGCACTAGGCTGGAACCCGTGTCTGCCCAGAGCCAGCTTCATTTCCCAGATCTCTAAGGAAACCTGCCAGAAAAGCTCCAGTCAGAGGTGACCCCGAACATTCTAGAGAATCTGGAAACCATCCGTCTTCTCCTCAGAGGTGAGTTCCTGAGCCATCCCAGACCCTGGTCTGAGCAGTCACCCCCCCCCTTTGTCTCCACGCTGAATGCTGAGTGAATGCGCTCCTTCTGGAAAGAGAATCTGCATTTTCAAAGAGGTTAAGAGGAATCTGAGAAAAATCATGTCTACAGGTGGAAGGGGAGACATGCACGACCTGAAAACAGTAACACTCTGCCCACCCTAATGATCCCCCAGAGCCCATCGACCTGCTCTCACCCCCACCCTTGCCACATGCTGAGTCCCCAGCGGGGCTGCCCATGCCCCCCCTCCTCTGCCTGTGTCCACCTGGAAAATGCCCAGAGTCTGCCACAGCTCAGGTCAAAGCATCACCTCCTCCAGGAAGCCTTCCTGGGCCTGCCCGCCCTCCCATCCTCTAACTTCCCATCCTCCCCTCCACCGCAGTGCTTACCAAACCGGGTTGTAATTGCCCATCTGCATGCCCCTCATGCATGGCACTGGGAGCTACCAAGGCAGAGGCCCAGGCTTGCTCTGGCTCCCATGTAACAAGGGGGACGGAATGCCCCAGGCCAGCCCCTAAAATGTGAACCCAAACAAGACCTTTACAGGAAAAAAACCCTTCTCCACTCGTGGTATTTTTCTAGTCCTCCCCCGATTCCTTTACAAGCCTATTCTGTAACAGCCTGACAGATGGACAGGGCAGAGGATCAGAATCGTGACAGACAGAAGCAAACAGCCCTCCTCTGTGGATCCCCTCCAACCTCTTCTTTTAAACTCTCATTCATTCAATCAACGGGCAAATACCTCCTGAACACCTCCATGTCCCAGGCATGTTCTCGGCACCAAGAAATGACAGCGAGTAGGATGTTAGTGGTCCCTGCCCTCATGGGGTTCTAGCCTCAGTGAGTATATAGACAATGAAATAAGCAGAGAGAGCTGAACCAGGCGCCTCCCCAACGCCTCCACCACAACCACAAAGAAAAGCTGGATAAAATATAATCTCTGACAGTTACAAACACAAGATTAAAAGGAAAGGAACCAGGCCCCTGAAATAGAGTGGGAACTCAAGGCCAGAGCGTTGCTGAGGTATCTGACCTGGTATGAGGCCCAGCAGCTGGGTCTAGGGCTTTCATGTCCATACTGGGCAGAAGACGTGGCCTTGTGTAAAGGCAGGACACCTGAGACCTGAGACCCCTGCATAAAGGCAGGACCCAAGATGGGTGATCCACCCTGAAAAGTGGACAGAAGCTGCCCAGCAAATAGGGAGCTGAAGGGGGAGGTCACGTCTGTCCCTGGATGTGGATGGAAACAAAGGATCTCATGAAAACTAAACACAGAAGCCTTAACCATATATAGGTATGAGGTCTGAATTTAGAAGAGCAAAATGGAATAAAAGTCCTCAAGTGAACAAAGGTCCTAAACAGAAAACCCAGGGTCCCTCGGCAGAAGGAAGGAAAGAAGGAAAATATATATCAGTAGAGACACACCCACCCCCCAGAGTCCGTAAGACTCCCAAAATTAAAACCAAAAACTGACGATGAAGATAGATTCACAATAACAGAATGACAAACCACATGAGTAGTTAATCCACCATGAACAAGTGCTAGCACATATCAAAAAAGAAGAGTTAGTACCTGTTTCAGCCAGTTTAGACTAGGTTATGTTGTGTAACAAACAAACCCCAAATCCCAGTGGCTTAAAGAAGCAAAAATGCTTGCCCCACTCACACTAGGTAGCACCCTGAAGGTTGGCTTTGGCTCTGCTCCTTGTGTCTTCTTCATCCTGAAATCCAGTCTGAATGAACAGCCACTATTTGGGACATGTTCTCATATGCAGTGGTTCTTAAGCCTACTGTTAATATGGGGCACTTTTGCTTATGTTCATTTAGCCAAAGTAATTCCCAGGCTGATGTTGGGGGGTGGGAAAGTATCTCTTCTTGCAGAGAGGCATTGCAAACCACAAGGCTGCAGCAGGGATGTATGTACAACCCTCTTATAAAGGGCAGAGAGTAACTGGGTGCAGCATACCAATGACCTGAAATGTTAGAATTCTGTGAAGCCATAAAATTATTATGTTTAAAATAATTGAAGAGATCAAATAAGGAATAGAAACCATATGGAAAGAACGAGATTCTAAAAAGAACGTGCAGACTTGGAAAAGAGCCAAAGACAATCATTTAAATTAAAAAGTCAAACAATCATTTCAATGGTTGATTGAAGCAGCTGAGAAGAGAATTAGTGAAGTGAAAGATAGAAATGAGGAAACGCAGCACATTCTCTTAGAATGCAGCACAAAGAGGTAGAGGATTTGAAAGTATGACTGAGAGATGACAGAAAACTGAGACCAAAGTAATATGATCCTGGTATGGGTCTCATTTGAGTTCCAGATGGAAAGCATAAAGAGAATGAGACAGATAAGAATGGCCAAGTGATTTCCAGAATTGAAGAAAGGCCTGAATGCTCAAGCTGAGATGCTCACTGAGTCATAAACAGGAGAATTAAAAATAAATGCTTGCCTGGACCCAACATCAGGCAATGTGAACAAAAAAAAGGCAAAGTATTGTGAAAGCAACCAAAGAGAAAATAGATTGCCTACAAAAAGAGGGAAAAGGGGGGAGAAGGAAGAAGAAGAGGAGAAGAGGAATAAGACTGGCAATTTTGGGCTTCCCTGGTGGCGCAGTGGTCGAGAATCTGCCTGCTAGTGCAGGGGACACGGGTTCGTGCCCTGGTCTGGGAGGATCCCACATGCCGCGGAGCAGCTGGGCCCGTGAGCCACAACTACTGAGACTGCGCGTCTGGAGCCTGTGCTCCGCAACAAGAGAGGCCGCGACGGTGAGAGGCCCGCGCACCGCGATGAAGAGTGGCCCCCGCTTGCCGCAACTAGAGAAAGCCCTAGCGCAGAAACGAAGACCCAACATAGCAATCAATCAATCAATAAATCTTTAAAAAAAAAAAAAAAGACTGGCAATTTTCTCATTGACAATAACATTGGCTGGAAGAGAGCATGTAAGCTCTTCAAAAGTCCTTGAGAAGAATGACTTTAAGCCTAGAATTCTCTACCAAACTAAACCAATGAAGCCTCTTTAAGTCTGGTGTATGATATTCAAGACACAAGGGAGTACAAGTTGTCCCTAGATGGCTCTACTGAATAAATAAAAAAGAGGCTGCCTGAAACATCGCTGAATCCTGGGACAGCTTTTATTCTAGACCTTTAACTGAGAACACACTAACTCATTCCATTTTAACCGCTGCCATTGTCAGCAAAGACAACGTGCATAACAAAAGTCTGAGATAGAAATTGCATCATGGCCCAAAGGCTGGTTTTATCATTGGGGTAGAGTAAATAATGTGAGGGGGGTGACGGACCCTGATGGAGCAGATGTTTCCATCAACTGTACCTTCAGATTAGAAGATACATATCAATATCAGTCAGAAATCAACCTCCAAGTCAAGTACAGATGGAGTTTCTTAGTGTCTCTTTACAACAGTCCTTCTCTTCCATCTTAACATGTTTAATGAAAATCTCCAGACCATTGTCTCCTGGTTCACAGATTTGAAGACAGGAGACTACCTCCTACTTTGTGGAAACAGGGTGCTGGACAGAGCTACTGGAAAGAATTTCTCAGTCCATGGTTTTTGGAGTAAACACTCCAGTTACTGATGATGTGGCAAAACCTCCTCCCTCCTTTTAGTCCCTGGGTTCAGGGTCATTTTCTAAAAAGCTCAAGGAATTGGATTTGAAAAGGCATAGAAAGCATTTGCAGCACTTGTTAAGAAGCATGCATCAGGAAATACTAATTTATAAGGAAATTAAGGGAGATTATTAGTGCAGTATATTGTTTAATCTGTGAGCGTTGCACAGACTCCTAAAGGTTACGCTTTGGAGTAATAAAGAAAGAGCAGTATAACACAGCTGCACAGAAAGAGTGGGCAGAAAGGGAGAGAAATGCTGCCTGATTCTGGGTCACCATCACTCAAGGTCTGCGGCAGCTCTGTGGACCAGGGACGTGGCTCTGTCTCAGGTGTATTCATTCATAAATGACAAGAGTCCCTCCTTCATGCAGGCATCTGGTGGAAGATGAGCCTTGATCTAGATATTGTCTTCCCAATTGTTTGCCACCGATTCAGTGAAGATGAGTAACATACAGTGTTACCGCGGGGAATTAACAATCTAGCATGAGACAAAGCGCATACCTGGGTTCACATCTGATGCTCTTTTAACTTCTGTGTATTGAAGTCTATTCCTTGGAGAGAGTCTGCCAGGGAGATGGGACCCCACCCAGCGTGGTTTTCAGTGTGTGTTCACCCCAAACACAGCGTGGATAAGCCAGAGCCAGCCAGGTCAGCCAGCAAGCTGCAGAGAATGTGGGATCTCGATTTTTCCCTGACCATTGACAGAAGGAAAGCAAACACCTTTGTTTAGGGGGCAGGCAATGGTTTCCTTGACATCCATGAAGACACAGGAAGACTCATCGAGGGTCTTAGCAAACCACCATGAACCAGATCAGAGCAATGGGTGATGTCTATTGACACAAACCCATGTGTACCGCTCTTTATGAGCAATTGAAGGAAATTTCAAGAATAATTTTGATTACAGGCAATTTTCACCTCCTAGGTGACTTTAGAACCACACTCTATACAAGATACAACTCCACTGTCAACAAGTAATTACATCCAAAATGCCACATGTAGTGACAACAGGATGTCGGAGGTACAGACAGAAACATAAAGAGGGGTGATTATCTCTGTTTGGGATTTTCAAGAGAGACTTCAGACAGAGGGTGAGGACTGAATAGGGTTTGGAAACTGAAAAGAAGCCTTTCAGGTACTGAGATCAGAGCATTTCAGGCAGAGGGCAGCCTTTGGATAGCACAGACCGGAAGCAGTATGGGGCGGTCAGGACTGCAGGCGGCTTGGTGTTTATGGAACACAAATGCGGGGAGGGCAGCACGGAAGGCAGACGTCCCCCCTTTTAAGGTGCCCCAAGGAGCTCCGATGCCTCCCCAAAGGCGCACAGAGAAACAGAACAATTCTAGCAGAGCAGGGATGTGAGCAGATTGTGCATCTTTCAAAAATCCTTTAGGACTGCCTGGTAAAGAAAATTACCGAAAAGGTAAAACTGGAAGCAGAGAAACACATTATCGGCTTTGACGGCCTGGGGAGAGATAGGGAGAGATGCTGGAGTCCAAATATGGCCACGGCAGCAGGGGTGGCTGGAGAAAGTACAGTATTAATTGCGCTGTATGGGAGTGTGATGGAGACTAAGGCAGGACGGGAGGAAGGACCCAGTGCCTGGCTCGTAAGTCTCAGGGCATGGGGTCACTGATCGGCTGAAACCCTCGCTTCCCTAGCTGTCACAGCGGTAGTTGATTAGACCACTGTACTTTATTATTATTATTTTTAATCACTGTCTCTTTCTCTGGCTCCTCCAGGGCTAGGACCACATCTGTGACATCCCTTCTCTATGACAGCAGTGAGGGGACAAGCTCAGGGTATGCAGTAGGCCCCCAATACACATCTGTTGAATGAACAAATGAACACATGAATGAATAAGATACAGATTAGTTAAGAAGGGCACAGAGGGGTATTTGAGGTTTGTTGGGTTTGAAGTGTGTGGTCTCCTGGGGAGTTCACTGCAGCCAACTCAGGGAAAATGCAATCTTGCCCACCAATCACCCTGCTCCAAATGCCAACGAGCAGAGAAGAGTTTGGGGCATCCCCAGCCTGCTCAGGGGTGGCACCACAGGAGAGCGGAGGATGGAAACCCCAGTAGGTAGAACTCCAAGCAGCAGAGCTCACGGACTGCCAGGAAAGGGAGATGGCCAGAGGGGCAGGTCCATAGCTACTCATGATCACTAGTGGTTTGACTGGTTGTCCAGGGACCCCAAGGAACAAGAGTGGGAGCTGGGAACAGAATGTTTGGGGGAGGCTTGTTGCTGGAACTTTCAGAGAGTGAAAATACTTGGATCTCTCTAAATGGCCCCAAAGGGCATGCATGGTCGGCAGGTATGGGTCAGCCAGCCTCATTCCCATCCTTGTGCATCCTCAATGGGCGTGTGGACAAAACGGACTCGGAGGCAGAGATGGACAGTTCGGGGGCTGGCAGACCACCTCTACTGAGAGCCTGAAATGCCATCAGCAGTGGCCAATGCTGAACCTTGGTCTGGCAGCAGACACCTGGGGCACCAGCCACCTGGCGGCAGGTGGATTGTATTGCACCCCTTCTAACACGGAGGGGGCAGAAATTGGCCCTCAGAGAAATAGACACATTCCAAATAACTGTTTGCCTTTCCTGCCTAGCTCACTTCTCCAAAACACCATCTGTGGGTTTTCTAAACACTTCGTCCATTGCTACAGTATCACTTTCAATTTTGCTTCTGTCCAAGGAGCCATTCTGGAGGGGCGAGAAGACGAACGAGACAAAACTGTGAGCTGACTCATGGTATTCAGTGTCTTACGATGTTCACCTTCAACCAAGAGCACATGAGGTCCCAGAACCGTGGAAAACCCTGTTGCAGACTCACAAATGGCTCCTCACAGAGATAACACCTTATGAAACTGGCGTGCTCCTCTCTAGGAGATGCCTGCTCTGAACAGAAGCCGACATAGGGCACTGTGGGGGGCAGGATCCTAAGATGGCCCCAAGGTTTCCATTCCCTGGTGTATGCAGCCTTCAAAACCCCTCCCTTTGTCCGTGGGCAGGACTTGTCAAAATGATGGTGTATCAGCCCTGTGACTACATTACATTATACCACAGAAAGGATTTTCATGTGTAATTAAGGTCCCTAATCAGCCGACTTTGAGTTAAACAAAAAAAGATTATCCTGGGTGGGCCTGACCCCTAGAGGGACGGGGCATTCTGTGAAGGGGAGATTTGAGGCCTGAGAGGGCCTCTGGGGAGTCACAGAGCCAGGAGCTGGCTTGGCACGGAGTTGAAGGCAGTCTCTGGGAGTTGAGCTCAGCCTGTGCCCGCAGCCAGCAAGCCAAGGTCCCGCAGCTGCAAAGCAGTACATTCTGCCAGCACAGCACCACGTGAGCTTAAAGGAGACCCGAAGCTCCAGAAGGGGTGCAGGGCTGGCCAACACCTTGGTTCCAGCCTCACGAGACTCTGAACAAAGAACCCAACTCAACTGCGCCCAGAATTCTGACCTGCAGAAACCGTGAGATAATAAACGGACGTCACTTCCAGCCTCTGGGCTTGTGGTCATTTGTTACACAGCGTAGGAAACTAGTACAGGGGCAGCTGCTCTCACAGAACACACTTGTCCAGGGACCAAGGGTGGAGGTGACAGTGACACCTCCCACAAGCAAAAATTGTGTGTCCAGTTCATGCAGCTCAGGGCTCTTCTGGCGTAGACATTTTGGTCCCTGGAGGAGGAATTCTCCAATGGGGAACCCTGACAACAGTCCCACTGACTTAAAGGTTAAGGCTTCAGGCTCCTCAAGTCCCTGAGCAGGTGAGGTGGGGAGGTTATTGTGTTGTCTGGGAAAGTTTGTCCTGGCCACCAAGGGAAAACTAGAAGTCCCTAAGCAGTGGTGACAGAAAAAAAAGTATGTCTGGAGCCCAGACATTCTCTGGGGTCCTCCCTGCTACCTCCAGGTACAGTGACAGGAGTTGGGGAAAGATTACAGCAACCCCCCAACACACAGGACCACCGAGGGCTCATACCCGTCAGGAATAAAGGTTGGAGCCGCCCTACAAGATAACAAGCCTGACCAACTTGGTGCTAGCTAAGGGCAAATAAATATAACATGAGTGATGGATAATGGAGGCTTTACATGCCAGCCCTGGCCTTGTGACCTGTTACAGATACAGAAATTGTAGCCGCCAGCCATAGCTCTCCTTGCTCTGTCAAGCATGCATGTACGGATAGATGGCTTCTCCCATTTTTTCCATCTCTTTACACCTCCTGTGTCATAGAGGGTGTGTCATGGCGGTTAGTTCTATTATCCGGTCCATGGATTACAGGTATCAAGATGGAATTGTGATTGGATAATCATCTCCCAGAAGTGGACACAGATGACAGTGAGGGCCCTCCCTTTTGGGGGCAGGGAGAAAGCATTATCTGTGCACAGGAACATCAAGGAGGCACAGAGCTGCAGCTACTCTTACAGCTGGAAATTTAGAGATGGAAGAAGGATGTGTACAGATGCGGAAGAGCTGAAAGGGAGAATGGGGCAGACTGCAGACCCTGAGACACTGCACCAACCCCATCGGCAGGCAGAGGTCAGAGTTCCAAAGATGACCTACCTTCATCCCCCACAAAGCTAGGTTTCTCCTGCGGCACCACCTCTACCAAGCAGCTGCACTCGCCTGAGATTTGGAAGTCGAAATAAAGCGTGGGGGGCAG
The DNA here is from genome assembly GCF_028021215.1 of Eschrichtius robustus. Classification (NCBI taxonomy): domain Eukaryota; kingdom Metazoa; phylum Chordata; class Mammalia; order Artiodactyla; family Eschrichtiidae; genus Eschrichtius; species Eschrichtius robustus. Next base: position 104,248,280 of record NC_090836.1, on the reverse strand, counting down.
GGGCAAGCAGCAAAGGCCCCGTCTCTGTTATGGCAGCTGGCCCAGATTCCAGGGGCCAGTCCCTCACCTGGTGTTTGCTGCATGGTGGGTCATATCAACAGTGGAAATTCCCCTGAAATGGTCTTATGGTTTGATTGGAGTCTTCTCCTGCTTGGTCCCTGAAAGAGTTAACACTCAAACTGGATTCCTTGTCCATCCAAGAAATCCTACACAGCATAACACAAATACCCTCCCGTGGAAGACAGGCTGTGCATGTCCTTCACTGTCTGCACCTAGGATCCCCAGGTACCATAGGGGCTTGTGGGACATTCACTAGGTGCTGCCATTATCAAATTAAGTAAAAGTTACAGGAGAGGTTAAAGGGACAGTTCTAGAAGGCATCTGCAGGAGAGCTGAGACTGTGGGACCAGCTAGGATCTTTCAGGTTAAGTGACTGATGTGCCAGCCAGGAGGGGAAAGCCAAGAACAGACTGTCCACTGGGCTACCTTAAGGATCCCACGAAGCGGTGCTAGAGGGAGGGTGTGGCAGAAAGTTAGGAACTAAGCCCGCTGGAGAGAATGTTTGTCTGCCCTTGGTACCTGAGCTTCCCAAGAGGGAGAAAAGATTTTTAGCACTTAAATGGAAAGAAGGGAAAGCTTTGGTTAAGTGTAAGACCATTTTTCACGTGTTCAATAACTCAGTCCAATGCATTATCCAGCATGTAGTTACTGAGCCTCTCTGGGAAGCCTTGTGTTCTCCAAGGACATAAAATGCACAGCCGCACTTCCTTGTCCTTGAAGAGTTCACTCTGTTGGAGAAGACGCACCAGCTACCCCATTGCCTGGGCGGAAAGCTCAGTCATCTTCAGACCATCCTCCATGGTCCCACACTCGCTACAAAGATGAAGGAAACGTGGTCCCTGTCCTGGAGGTGCCACGTCTGTGGATTTAGAAGCATGCGCTAATCTCCTTATGCTACGATGATTTTGAGTGTTCTAGAATCAGGGTACAGAGGAAGAGTGGGAGCAGGAGGGCTGGTTGACTGGCAGGGATTGTAAACATCCAGAAGCCTTCTAGGAGAGGGTGGGAACTTGGATGGAGCTTGAAAGATGGGTGGCAGGAAGAGAAATCCAGGCAGGAGGTCCCACTTACACAGATGGGGATTCAGAAGACTCAAGGAATGGCAAATAACACTGAGAGGCTGAATGTGGTTAAAGCAGGGGGAGTGGAGTAGTGAGAGGTGGGGCTTGAACAGGTAAAAAGCAGGCTGTGGAGAGCTAGTCTGCTCAGATCAAGAAGCTGAGGGACTTCCGTAGTAGTCCAGTAGTTAAGACTCCACACTTCCAATGCAGGGGACACAGGTTCGATCACTGGTTGGGGAACTAAGATCCCACATGCCATGCAGTGTGGCTAAAAAAAAAAAAGAAGCTGAAAGGTACCTTTCTGGTAATAGGAGGACATCAAACATGATCAACTGCCAACTGGTGAGACAAGGGTAGCCTCTCCCTCTCTAGAAGATGGCAACATCCAATGAGAAGCAAGGGGCATATGGATCATGTTACAGACGGGGAGGGGGAGGAGGAAGTGCTCACATTTCCTGTGCCTTGAGAACACTTCCCATTTGAACCTGCCTCCTTGCCTAGGGCTGTGTCCCATTCTTCCGCATGTCCCCAGCACTTAGCACATTCCAGGAATATGGTTGATACTCCATAAATGCTGAAGGTCCATGACTGGAAGTCAAGGGCAGACTCAACAGAACAAAGAGAAGTTGCCATAGACATTGACCATCCACGGGCATCTGACCACTTACTAGAACTTTTCAGTGAAATTTTCATTAAATTGACAAAACACATCCTTTAATATATGCATTATTAGTCCCCTTTTATAGCTGCGGAAGCTGAGACTAAGAAGATGCCCCAAATCACAAGCTGTTGTGTGGCTTCCTCTTGGGCTCAGACCGATGCTTGCTTAAGTCTAAATCATGGTCACGTCCCAATGTCCCAGGCACTCCAATCACAGATGCCCACATGGGTGTCCAGGACACGTCAAGCTCATCATGTCCCTACCTGAATGGATCAATGCTCCGCTCAACCATCACTTGCACTGCAAAAGCCACAGAATACAAAGAAATGAACAAAATTGCCATGAGAAAATGAGACAGGTTAGTACCATGGGGAACGCATAAGCAGGTGGGCGGCGGGGGCTGGGGGGGCGGGTTTCAAGAAAAGGAGACTGAGAATAAGCAACAGAGAAGTAGGTGAAGTACCACAGGGTGTGTCATCACAGAAGCCAAGTGCGGCAAATAGGAAAGAGAAGTCGGCAGGACCAGACGCTGCCCCTTTTCCTCAAGGACATTTACTACTGTCAGGTAACCCACAGCATTTTCCCGCTGAGCAAAACTGCACCCCCCCTGCATGGCTGCACATGGGTGATCCACACCTTTGCTGGTTAGCCAGTCCAGACAAGATGGGTTGACTGGTTGGTTGGTTGGTTGCTTGGTTGGTTGGCTCTTTGGTTAGTTGGTTTGGGTTGGTTGATTTTTTTTTTTTTTTTTGGTCGGTTGGTTGGTTGGTTGGCTTCTGGTTGGTTGATTTGTTTTTGGTTTGTTGGTTGGTTGGTTAGTTTTGGGCTGATTAACTGGGTGGTTGGTTGATGGGTGGATGGATGGGTAGGTGGGTTGGTTAGCTGGTTTTACCCCTAAATGACAAAATTTTGATCCTCACATCTAACAGGAAAGTTTCTCCCTATACCAATGAGTGGATCAGAATTGAGTACTTATAGTGGAGACAACATATATGAATTTAATTTATATCACTTCCAGTCTCTATTTTCTTGGCACAAAAGGAAAGGGAAAGAAAAGAACTTAGTGTGGTTTATTTTCGTGCCTTTCCATTCAATAAGTGATCAAGACACGGGAGACAAAAATCACCTTTTTTCCCATTCAGGTACACCCCTCACAACTGAGTAGCTCGTCAGCTATGTGTGAGTCTAGCATTTTAAGATGGTGTTTTAATACGAATAGCCCCTAAATGCAAGGCAATGACTTTATCCAGTTCCCAACCAAAGAGATACACACCAGTCAGAGTGCTGTAACCCTCTGAGAGATCACACTGCAAAGAAGTTTACAGATGCTTTGAGGAATTATCAAAAGAAAACTGGCTTATTCAGGACTTCTGTCATCACAAAGAATTTAAATCCCGCCTAAGGAACTCCTCGACTGCAGCACATGAGTGATGTTCTTTCCATGGGTGTTTGTTGATCATGCACGGCAGATAGGTCATGGGCCGACAAAATATGCCCAGCCCGATCCTGTTCTCAGAGATCTTACTGGTTTTCCCAGAGAAATACATCCTCAAACTGGACAAGTGAGTGATCCAGAGATGACTCCCTCCCCTCGTTCATCCCTCCAGTAAACACTTTCTGAACATGATGTACCATAATCTGTTCTAAGCCCCGAAGGCAGAGGGATAACAAGTCACATGCCCATGGCGGTGGAGACCGGCAGATTCCAGATGGCTGCAAACCCTGGGCTGGTTCCACGATGAAATCAGCTTCTGGGCTCAGCTTTGTGACATTCACTTAGATAGCTCAGGTCTGCCGTGTTTGACAAACATCACCCCCATGTCCTGGAAGCCACGCGTGGCATTTCGAGGAGAAGCAATCTGGCTCTGAAGGGACGTTTAAACAGAGTGGCGGAGGGCGGCTGACACCATGATGTGCCCTTCACAGCACGGGCCAGCGAGGCCTCTGCCAGAGCTGGTCCCGGGGCTGCCAACCCCGTGCGTGTGGGTGTGGAGGAGAAGCTCCCCCCCATGTTTATTCATGCTCTCTACTCAATTGGCTCAGAAGCAGTTAGAGGCCCAAGTTCAGAAGTAAAACTCAACCCAGGAGTCTTTTAAAAACATCTCTCTCCCAGTGGGAGACTTTCTGGAAACAAAAGCAAACCCATTTAACTTATTATTGAAATTGATTATCCATTCCACAAGACTCTTGGTTGCCATTTGCCTGGAAAGAAAGCACGTGACTGATTATGCCAAAGGGAGAATGGGCCGGAACCAGGCAGGACTTTGCCAGTGGGAGACCTCTCCTGGTGACTCACAGCCACCCTTTCAACTTGTGCCCAGGGCTGCGGGTGATCAGAACAAATGCACGGGGTGTGGGACTCAAAATAGCCCTCCCTGTGGGCACTGCCATCCTCCCTGGCACCAGAGCTCCAAGACCAAGCTTGAAATAATGACCTTGAGCTGGCAGAGGAGGCTGGTGGAGCTCATGCCCATCACTCATGGGATTGACGGTGCAGCCGGGGCACCTCCATCAACCCAGAGATGACGGCACGTCAGGCAAGCGTGTTTGACCAAGTGAATAAGCTGCTGGGGACTCACGGGAAACGGGAGAGGGGGCTGAAGGAGACCCTTGAGGAGTCACACACCTCAGGGGCTCCAGGTAAGAGGGTCCACTCCCACCAGCTCCCACAGGGACCCCGGTGAGCACGCAGTGGTTCTGCTCAGAGGGGTTGAACTGGAGACATGAGCTATGTCCCCATATGTTATTAGCATCTCACAAAATTACCTTCACTGTATCATATTCAAGCAAAAAGATGGCTCTTGCCCCATCTCTGGGCCAACAGAACACTGAACAGAGGTCTGCTCGGTAAATCCAACTCAGCCCAAAGACAGAGCCGCTGATATTTGGCCTGGTGACTGGAAGCGGGGGAGGGGCACTTAGCCACCCCCTCCCCAACCGGGGCTGGCAATCCGTGAAGGATAAACTGTGATGGGACCAGAATCCACATCCTGGGGGGAGATTCTTTCCAACTTGGAAGCGTGCTTTCATTCCTCCATCTGTGTCCCACGCTAGGAGCAGCCCCCGTGGAGTGAGGCACAGCCTCGCACACACACATTTGCACCCAGGTCACACAATGGAGATGGGAGGTGTCGGTTCCTCTGTGTCCTGCTGCGGAGGGCAGGAGAGTGGTCCCGGGGTCCTGGGGTTTTCAGACAAACGTCTCCAATCCCATCAGAGCCAGTGAGCCCTGGGGCAAGTTGACCCTGGAGGACCGGACAGCCAAAGGGGGGCATGTGTGCTTGGCCAAGGGCAGTGCAGTAAAGACGCTGGCAGATCATGAGTGACAAGCAGCGGGGAGCTTGGTGACCAGGGACCTCTGCACATGCCCCCCACCCGAGCAGCTCTCCATCAGTGGCACGGGGGTCCCGGGAGGGGACCAACCAAGTGTGGACTGGAGTGGGCAGGAAAGGCTTTCTGCAGCCAGAAGAGCCAAAGCCAGCCTGGAAGGAGGGGTCGGTGGGCCAAGCGGAGGAGAGATGATGGCCTTTTAGTCATTAAATACATCAATTAATCATGATGCCACTTTGGAAAAATCAGGTTCCCAGCAGGAACCAGAATTCCACTCAGAGGTTGAACTGGGGAAATTAACGAGACTATTTACAGAAAGAAGGGCAGGACTGGGAGACTGAAGCCAGAGCCGGGCAGCGGGAAGGCACGGCCACCCCTAGGTGGGAACGCAGTGGGAGGGGTGGGTGCTGGAGCCGCGGTCAGGGAGGGGTTTCAGCCAGAGCCGGGCAGAGGAGGCGGGGAACACACCTAGCTCTGCTCCTGCCCCCCATCTCCTGCCAGCACCCACTGAAGCACCGGGCACGGCCAGGCATGGATCTGGGGGGCAGGTGGAGAGTAATCAGGTCCCCTCTCACCTGGAGAAACATCAGAAATGCCAGGACAGCCACAGGGAGACACTGGCTCCCCGAGCGGATGCCAGCAAGACCTCCAGGCCCCTCAGGGCTCCTGTGTGTCTCCTTCTTGGCCCCTTCCCAAGAGCTGGGGCTGGGACTGTGGTGGGGCTCCCCGCGGCTGTCACCCAAGACAAGGAGTGGGGCTCTGCCAGCCCACCTGGGGTGACAGGTGGGGACAGGGCAGGGAGGGGCCCGACTTGCTGAGGGTGGCACCGAGGTGCTGGACCCCATCCCCATGGAGTCCTACCATGGCTTTGAGATGCAGGCGTTGCTTCCCTGGGTTTGCAAAAGAGGCGAAGTGTTGTTTATGGCACATCCAGTGCATGACGGGGCAGAGCCAGTGTCCTGGGGGCAGCACTTTGCCCGACAGCCGGGGCTCCCATGACGTCCCTGGAGCCCCTCCTCCTCTCAGAAACAGGGACATCCGGGGTTTCCCTAATGGGTGCACGTGAACCAAGCGGGCAGGTGTGGGCGGCGGGAGCCCTGGCGTCAGACATCCCCATCGCCTCCCCTCGCCGGGCACCAGGGACAGACACACCGCCCAAGGTGACCATGGGAGTCCTCCAAAGCCGCCTGCAAATGTTGCTGTTGACTCCGTGAGGGATGAATAGGTGCTTGGCTGGGCCATGGGGCACCCCCTGCCTTGGGGCCCAATGCCAGTTCTCCAGTGGGTCACCCACGAGGACACAGGGCACCACCCACTCCCCACCCGGAGTAAGTTAGATGGTGGTGCCCAGAAAGACATGTCCTCATCCCAGTACCTGTGAGGGTGACCTTACCTGGAAAAAGGGCCATTGCAGATCGGATCAAGGTAAGGATCACACTGGGTTACCCACGTGAGCACCTATAATGTCTTATAATGATGACTGTCCCTATAAGAGGCTAAAAGACAGAAGAAGAGACACACGGGCAGGAAGGGGGGGCCACGTAACAACAGAGGCAGAGACTGGATGATGCGACCACAGCCCAGGAGCACCTGGAGCCCCCGGAACCCCCAGAACCTGGAGGGGACAAGGAGGGAGCCTCCCCTAGAGCCTCCAGAGGGGGCACAACCCCCGATACCTTGATTGTGGATTCTGGCTCCACAAGTGTGGGAGAATCATCTGTGGCTTTAAGCCCCCCGTTTGTGGTCATAGGTTACATCCAGCCCCAGGGCACTGAAATGACCCGGGAAGCTGTCCCCCACCCCCACCCCGGAAACCAGCACAGACTGGGCTGAGCCTTCAGGGAAACCAGTGTGAGAGCAGTGGTCCCTTCTGCAGCCCTGAATCCTCTGCGGGGTCTGGAGAAAGGCAGGCAGGCTGGCGTCTCTGAGCTGGAGGATCACGGAGCCTCAGGACACGAGATGAGGGTTACAAGTGTGAACACGGCGCCTGACAAGCCAGAGACGCTCGGTCCAGGGCAGCTGTTGTCACCAGAGGTTTAGAAACAAGACCGGAGAGTAGGGGCGCCGAGGGCGTGCCAAGGGCAGCTGAGAAGAGAGGGAACCGGCGGCCGGCTCCATCAGCTGGGACACACCTGCGACGCAAACAAACCCAACGCCAGCGGAGTGATGGAGGGGGCCAGCAGGCCGCTTCCTGTTGATAAATGGCTCATTAACATAAACTTTGCTCCACTTAGTATCTCTTATTGCCAATTAGCAGTCGTGTCCCCACCACACTTCAGACGACTGCAAATTAATGGTTTTCCATTTTCCTGGGACAAGCATGGCTGAGGGCTTCTGTGCAGCAGCTCTGAACTGACCATTGGAACTTTGCAGAATAGTGCACCCGGAGTGGACAGACCTGGGACCTGGGACCTGCCAAAAGCACTTGGAAGCACGGTGACGGTCAACAGGCACAGAAAAGTCCCCAGATCCCCAGATTCTCATGCAGCCATGGGAACTGGGGATGTTCCTGAGTTCCCGGCCCAGTTTTCCAGCCAGCCACCAACTCCATCTCTCTCCCCAGGTGATAAATGACAGCAAGTTTGTGTCACCAAGTAAACAATGGAATTGTGCTACCAAGAGTTATGGGAGAAATAAAGCCATCTCTCTCTTGGCCCCAACAGATAGCAGGAGTTATGGCAGGGCATTAAGCATTCTTTGCAGGGCAGAAATACATTGATTTGTGTTTAATGCGTCAGGCTGTTAACGTGGTTGCTTATCAGAAAACGTGACCCCAAAAGCGCAGCACACGTTTGTGCAGCTGGCCCACACTGGGGGACTCCGGGATGCCTCCTGGTCCCGGGCAGCGTGTGAACGGGAGGTCAGAGCTGGGTTCCAGAGAACCCAGAGAAGAAGGTCACGTGACACAGAGGCAGAGAGAAACACAAAGATCCACATGTGGGCTTTGAAGGTGGAAGGAGGGACGTGAGGAGCACAGCTCCGGAAGCTGGGAAGGCGAGGAAACAGGTTCCCCGCAGAACCTCCTTGACTTCAGCCCCAGAAGCTGATTTGGGACTTCCACCCTCCAGAACTGGAAGAGAAGAAATGGGTGTCGTTAAAGCCACTAAGTTTGTGACTGTTTGTCACAGCAGCCACAGGACCCCCACCCCAGTCCCCTCGCCCAGAGCAAGCAGGGTCGTCCGTGTTGACCGGGAAGCAATCGTAGCTCTTGACTCTGTCCCACAGGAGGAGGGCCGGGCTCCTCGCATCCCTCCCTCCACCTTCAGGGCCCACACGTGAATCTTTGCGTTTCTCTCTGCCTCTGTGTCATGTGACCTTCTTATCTCCTGAAGTCTCATCTGCAGGGACCCTCATGATGACATCGGGCCTGACAATCCAAGATCATCTCCTGTCTCGGGATCCTTCACTTATTCTCATTTTCAGAGCCCCTTCTTCCAGTAAGGTGACATGTACAGGTACTGGGGATTGTGGTCTGAACATCTGGGGGTCATTTTTCAGCTGAGTACAGGACCAGAGTGCTGCAAAAAGCTGGGAAGCCCCTCAGGCCTGGAGAGCCAGAGCCCTTCTCTGCCAGTGAGGTCATGGAGGAGGAGGAAGATGGGGTTTTAGGGTCATGCATCTCAAAACGTGAGGCCTGGGCACTGATGCACCTCTGAGCAGCTACGTGTTCCGTGGAGGATGCTTGAGACTCCCCCGCATCCCCCATCCTCCATTCACCCGGCCCTCAGCTTCCTGCTCTGGCCTCTGTACACTTCTCCCAGCCCTGCCTCCTCCCCTCCCCTCCAGCTACGCCACCCCTGCTCACCCCACGAGCTCCGCTCGCCCTGCACGAGCACGCCCTTGCTCCAGGGGCACATGCCCCACCACAGCACAAGTGAACGCCTATTCCTCCTGCAAAACCCAGGCCAAGGGTCGCTCCGCCCGCAGCCCGGGCTAATGAGTTCCTTCTCTGTCTGAGAGTCTTTAACTGTAGGGCCCGTGTACTCTAATCTGCCTGTCTCCCACTTAGACTGTGAACCCTGAGTGCAGACAGCAGGGGGAAGTCTCCCTCCTTGGTGCCCTCGTCATGTGGCACAGGGCCTGGCCCGTTCAGGAACGCGGGCATGTGGGTGAGGGGGTGCCAGCATACTACATGTGTGGAAAGCGGAAGGCACCCTGAAGATGTTCCCCAAATCCCCAGAACCTGTGACTAGGATACATGTCTCCTGGGAATCTGTTACGTTGTAGCCTAAGGGAGAGGGTATGTCAGGTGGGCCTGACCTGACCAGGTGAACCCCCAAGAGCAGAGACCTCTCCCTGGCGGAGGGCAGAGGGAGAGAGACATTCCGAGCAGGAAAAGGCCCTTTCTGACTTGAAGGTGGAGGGGCCACGTGGGAAGGGATGAGGGAGGCCTCAGCTTCTCCGAAACCCCACAGGTGGGGGGAGGAGCCACGCACAATCTCGTTTTACAAATGAGGAAACTGACGCCTGAGATGTCCTTGGTGACCCTCCCAGATGGCACTCCTGATGTGGTACAGACCCCAGGCTCCACGTGGGTTTTTACTTCTGAATCTCACGTCCTGTGCTGGTGCAGCTAGCTGGAAGGGGCCCAGGGCGTGGACATGGTGGGTTCGAATCCACATCCCACCTTCCCGCGTTCTCGCCCCTCCCACGCTAGGCTGAGTCCTCCTGACCGTCCAGCCCAGGGTCCCGGCTCGGCCACCCAGCCTCAGGGAGGTGCTTCCCCTGGGCCCTGAGCTGATTCTCTTCCCTCATCACTCGGTGCAGAGCTGCTGGTCCCCGCGCTGTCTCCACCCTCAGACTGTCTGTTGCCCGGGGGCAAGACCCTCCTTTCCTGCCTCTCGTTCCCGTCACCCGGACGGCGTCAGCAATGTTGGCCACGCTCCCAGGACCAATCTGATGTCCACTGAGCGTGGCCTTGACCACAGGCGCCTTCCAAGCGCCTTGGGGGCCCCTCCTCCTGGGGCTGGCGGGTGCTCTCAGAAAACACCTTGTAGGAGATCTGGTGGGTGGGACTCACGTTATGCTCGGTGCTTCTGCTTCTGTCCCCGCAGCAGCGCTCTTGACGGGCAAGCACAGCCCTGCAGTCCGGCTCCCCCAAGGCCTAGCATGGGCTTGTGAGTAAGTGGGGGAGGAGAGGGAGGGGAGGGAGGGGAGGGAGGGGAGGGAGGGGAGGGCCCACCCTGCCCGGGGAGCCTCTAACTGGCCTCAGCCGACACCCGGCCTCAGTGGCCTCATCCAAGGCCCTTCAGAGTGGCCTCTAGTGTGGTGATTGGGAGCAAGTGTTTGTGGTCAAACCCAGGCCATACCATGACCCCAAAGGTCCAGCCGACACACAGCAGGTGCCTGGACCCGGGCCCCAGGAGAGGTACAGGCTGGGCTCACATTAAGACTTTAGCCCGTCTGCTGTCTCAAGGGGAGCAGCTGCCAGGTGAGCCTGCGTCCATCACTGCCAAGCCCAGCAGGATATGGATTTTGTGTCAAAACCAGAAAAGGAAGCCTTTCTGGTATGGCTGGTCTCACCGGGCCACCTCAGCTCCCTGCCCGGACCCCTCCTCCATCTGAGAATGAAATCAGGACTCTGAAGGTCTCCATTCCTGCCCCTGATCCTCCCACCCAGGCCCCTCATCCCAGCTAAACAGGGGTCCCGGGGCAGGGTTGGGGGATGGTCAGCCAGGATTAGCGGAAGCAGCTTCCATGATAGGGTTAGACATTGCACCCGCGGATTTTGTTGGCCAACTCCACTAAAAGCTGCCCCCAGACATTCCATCCAATTACTTAAATCCCAGCCTCTTTGCTCACTATGAAGATTGGACAGGATCGGACATTTATTAGCTAACTGAATGGTTGTAATAAGACAGCAAATCCAAAGGAGCAGAAAATTAAATGTTCTTGAGTTATCTTATTGAAATTTCCCTTCTACGGCTTTTATTGGAGGCGACAGCACCAGAATTTCAAAGATGCACTCTAAGAGACTGCTTTATGGGGTTGCCCTGTGAAAGCTGAAGCCGTCCAAATGAAAGCAGCCAGCGAGCCGCTGGCCTGGCCTACCTCTGGGTGAGGCGGGAACAGCAGCCCGGCGGTCCCACTGCCATTTGGGAGCTCACCCCCTTCCCCTTACCAGTCCCTGGGGAATCCAGAACAAATACCAGTGTGCCCGGCGGATGGTTCTGCTGATGCAGACATTGCCTTTTATTAGGAGCGTTCAATATTTTATTCATTGAATTTTGATTACTTATTATCATACAGAGATACTTTGATTTCATAAGCAAGGCAGGAGGCTCAACCACAAGGAAGCCACTGTGGGCTTGAGCGTGGGCTTCCGTCCACAAAACCAGGACCCCACCCAAGCGCAGGGTGGACACAGGGATGTCATTAGGAGGAGAGGCAGGCTGGGGAGGGGCTGAGGCGTGCCGTGTGGGGAACTCTTCGAAACCCCAGCCCCAGCAGTGCACCCCTCGCAGCCAGAGACCCTTTGTGCAAGACACAGTGGGCCCTATCATGCTTCCCCGGCCCCACCCAGGTCAACCTTTCTAGAAAATGTCACCCTATCCTTCATGACAGCTTTATTTACCCTGCAGACCATGTGGTGTTAAGAATGATGGTAACAACATGACCTCGGCCTGGTCTTAATTTGTAAAGGGGTCAGAGTGATGCCATAGAGACATCAATGCCATCGAAAGAAAAGTGCAGTATAACTCGCAGTTCCCCTGGAAACGAGAGGCAAGCCCTGCAGGGCCACAGGGAGAAGCACCAGAGTTGGACAGGAGGCAGAAAGGATGGAGGGGGCCTCAGCCCAGCCTGTATCAGGGTCTCTGAGGCATGGTAAGCAGGCTTGGAGTCAGCTAGTTTGAATGATTTCGGCAGGCCTTGGGGCATAGGGTGGTCCTGGCCCTGGGTGATTTAGGGCAGGGCGACACCAACCTGGTGTATGAGAGGCAGATGAGGAGGGGTTGGGGTGATGGACTCGGATTGGTTGGTTTGCATCTGAAGGACATGTTAGCAAGCCAGTTGCTTATGATCTCCAGGAATTAGCTTCCTGGGTGGGACATCTCCCCCAGCCAGCAAGACCCCCCAAGATGTCAAACCATCACAAAATACAGAACAGGAGAAACATGATTAATGAACAGCACAGCTCCCACAGGCCTAGGATCTATTCAATTTCAGAGGAAAGATTCTGTAGTTGAGAACATGATACTGATTTAGGGATGGGACACAATGCATTTCCAGGGTGATGCCCAGGACCCTGGGCTGTTTTGCATGAGGAGGGGTCAGTGGAAGATGGTCCTGTGTTTCTGGGCCTGAAGTGTCCCTAGACAGGTGGGGAGGTGGTGCTGGGTGTGGAGACTGAGGGCTGCACCTGGGGCAGATGGGCAGGTGCCACTCATGCCAGCGTCCCTGGAGCGCCCTCTGCTGATCATCTGTGGGGCGTGGACTCAGGGTCAAGCCAATGCCATTAAGCCCTGCCTGGTGACTCAGCCATCCTCAGGGAGAGGCAGACACACACGCAGCATCACACGTGCTTACAAACAGCAGCAACAAAGGCCCTGCCCACGTTGGGTCCTCAGCTCTGGGCAACTTCCCTTCTCCCCCTACAGACAAGGAGCTTACCCGAGGGGAAGGCGCTCAGCCTGAGACTGGAGAGGAAAGGGCCATCCTGCCGTGGACTGAGGGTCACATGATCCAGGCAGGGAGGGAAGGGGTCTGGTGACTATCAGCCCACTGGGGCTGGCACATGTGTGGGAGGGGGAGGTGGCCCCAGGTGATGCTGGAGAAGCAGGCCATGATGGGGAGCTCAGACTTGACCCCCAGCCTTTGATGGGTTCTTGGCCCCTTCACTGTCCTTGAGGATTAGCCCAGCAGTGTGTGAAGAGCAGAGTGGAGCAGGTCGGGTGGGTGGGTGGAGAGAGTGGGCTGTCCAGGGGTGTGCCGTGGTGGGTTGGATTAAGAGGCAGGCCCATGACCTACTGGAGAGGTGTGGTCACCAGGCCTAGTGGTCAATTGAACATGGTGAGTACAGTGGACCACCATCCTGGGTTTTCTCCTTGACACCTAGTGTAGGAGCCTGTATTAGTCTCCTCTTGCTGCTGTAACAAATTACCACAAGCTGAGTGTCTTCACACAGATTGTTAGCCTTACAACTGGGAAGTTCTATGTTCCTTCTGGAGCTTCTAGGAAAGAGTCTGTTTCCTGACCTTTTCCAGAGTCTCAAGGCCACCCGCAGTCCTCAGCTTGTGGCCACTCCCTCCATCTTCAAAACCAATGATCACACCATGTCTCCTCCCTGACACTGACCCTCCTGACTCCCTCTCGTGAGGACACTTGTGATTACACTGGACCCACCCGATAACCCAGGACCATCCCCCTGGGTTATAATTAGTCAAGATCCTTGACTAATTATATCTCCAAAGACCCTAGTTCCAAACAATGTCATATTCTGAGGTTTCTGGTGGACGTGCACTTCTGTGAGACATGATTCGACCCCCTACACCAGGGAAACAAGGTGAGATGGGGAGACAGCAGACAGCACCAAGAGCTCGGTGTACCCAGGAAAGGACAGGCCACTGCCCCCATCCCCGGTTGTTCCAGAAAGTGTTGAGAACCCCTGCGCAAGGGAGGGAAGGGGCCGGGGTGGGGGTGCAAGTTTCCAAATTCTATGCAACAAAAGGTTAACTGCATGAGTTCACTGAGAACTTTTATGAAGTTGCATCCATCTGACACCCATCCCAGCATTCTGTTGACGCCTGCGAAATCTGTCCACACTTGGGGCCGGGAAGAGTCATTCTTGCTTCGTGCATCACACAAGACATCTGTAAATTGGATACTCTTTTCCTCCCTTTAAAAAATAATTTCCCTCAACCGTGATACGCAGACAATTTTACATCGAGGAGTCCCGGCTGCGAGGCTGGAAATGCTGAGTGTCAGTGGAAAAGGCAGATGTGAAATGATCCCCCAGCCACTGAGGTGCTTTCTGGAAAATGCAATCAAATACTTGATAACTTGCTAATAGTATGGTTATTAAACAGGCTGCCTTCATCTTTCCCAGAGAGCAAGACAATGTACAAGAATTTGCAACACAATGGAAAATGGGAGATTATGAAAACGGACTTCTTGTTGTTAATATTTATAGTGCTTTACATTTCTAAATGGGTTCATGATCCCCTTTGAGCTTCTGCCCACCCCCACCAGCTCCCATGGAGCTTCCTTCCAAAGGCTGGGACGTTGACAACAGCCCCATTCACTCCTGCTGAGCCCTCTCCAGGTCGGGTGGTCCTGGGAGTCCCAGGAGCCAGGGACACTTACAGACCTGCCCTCAAGCTGACTCTCGCCAGCTAGGTGGCCTCCTGACCCCCGGCAAGTTAGTTAGCCTCTGCGTGCCTCAGTTTCCCTGTCCTCAAAGCGGGAATGAAACTAGAAGCATCCCCAAAGCCTGTTAGGGTGAAGCAGTGAGATGGTAAAAATGGAACATGCTCAGAGGAAGTTCTGACATGGTGAGTCTAGATAAACATCAGCAGGGACCTTTGCAGTCAAAGACGGGAAAAGGGCAGCCCATCGCCCTTGGACTAGAACACTCCAAGGGGTACAGAAAACCGCGCTGCCCCTCTGAGGCGGAGGGAAGGCAGGAATGGCAGGAGTCACATGCCAGGAATTGCCAGAGGGAGGGGCCAGGGCATCCATTACCAATCCGATGATTGGCTAGGAGACGTCAAAATTCACTCACTTATTCTTTCATCAGAATATGCCAGGCGCTTTGCTAGACACAAGACATCAGTGTTCCAAGGGCTCTCATAGGTCATCTGGTCCAGCATCCCTCCTCCAAGAGGGGTCTTCACCCTCCCCCACAGCCAACATTTTACAGATTAGTAAATTGAGGCTCGGAGAAATATCTGGTTATCTGGGCAGGCACAAGAATCCTGCTCTCTGGAACCTGCTCCCCCCACTGCCACCCCAAATGCGAGACTCTGGTGGCAGCATCCCGCAGATGGGGGCTTTCTTTCAGAGTCTATATAAGCCATGTTCCTTGGTACCTTCCCACCCATTAATCTACCTGCCACCACCCCTAGAAAGGAGCCCCGGGGTGTCCTCAGGACGAGCACAGTGCCCGGGGCCGAGCACACAGGCAGGGAATGCCTGCAGGGCCAGTCAGTGAAGGATCAGAGCCTCTTTCCCGTGTCTGCCTCTGCCCCGGGATTATTCTGTGTCTCGCAGAGCCTCGAGCTGCATTGTTCTCACCCCCGATTCTCACCTTGGCCCCGGCGAGCTGGTGACTCTGTGAGCTACAGCCCTCCCTCAGGACCGGTCTCCTTGGCAGCAACACCAGCCCTTTTCATCTTCATAGGAACCTATCACCCTCACAGAGGCTAGAAGTATTATTTTCTTGGTTCTACAGATGAGGAGACTTAGCCAAATCACCTGTTTTCCCAGGTTCACACAGCTGCAATCCCAACTCAGACCTGGGTCTGCTGCCTGGGTGCCCGGCTCCCTTTGCTGCTTAATACACACCAGCCCCCGCCAAAGGATTCAAATACCACTGGGGGTAATTGGATACCTTCCATTTTGTTTAAGATGATGCTCTAAAATATAAGGGAGTACAAATATGGAAAGGAGGGACTCTGGAATGAGCCTGGTGGTGGAGAGGGATTTGAGGTATTGTCGTGAACTCCTGGTTTTCAATGTACAAAGACATGCAAATAAAAACAAATGTAAATGCATATATATGTGTGTATATATATATATATATATATATATATATATATATATATATATGCAAATTTTTTTCCACTGAGAGAATCTGACAGCAGTGACATTGTGCCCAAATCTTGTCTGAATACCATTCTCCACTAAAGGAACCAGGGCTCCTTGGAGAAATGGTTGATCCCAGGGCTGGGACAGGGAAACTACAAGTTGAGGCTGAAATATCTTGATGGGCCAGAACATAGGAAGGGAATAAAAGGGATGTGTCAAAAAGATACAGAAATGGCTTTTGCTCCCAGGGACTGAATTTATGTTCCCCACCAAAAAAAAAATCCCCAAAATGGTAAACATACATGAAACAACAGTTTGCAAGACATAGACATCAAGCAACAAAAGAGAGTGATCCTGAGAGATGGAAAACAAATGAGGAGACCTAGGATTTCCCCAGTTTCCAAATTTGAGAGTTTCCAGCTCGGGGGCACTCCGTAAGTGGAGGAGAGAGAAAGCCGAGAGTCTGGGGAACCAAAGCAGCCAGAGTTCATCTGACAGAGAAGGAATTCCAAGATCTGCAGAGGGTCCCCTCCTTCAGTGAGTTAAAAACTGATTAGCACATAAATATGAGGAAACCATCCAAGGCCAAATAAAGAGGATTAAAGTTAGCAATGACCAATACACACACACAACTGGGAATAGTGCCTGCCCCACAAGCCAGACTAGAAAATCTTACTTTTCATTAGACATTGCATTGATACTCAGAAGAGTCTTGCCCCAGTAGTAAAGAATAATCAGCTTTGAACACTATTCCAATTCTCACCTAAGAAATCTTAAAAGCAGGACCTGAAAGGATCAAACTGTTTCAAACAACTTAACTGCATCCCAGGAAAAAAAAAGCTCAGGAATGTTTTCTAGGAATACAAATTATCCAGCATCAAACAAGGTAAAATTCACAATGTTTGGCATCCAACCAAAAATTACCAGGTGTGCAAAGAAGTAGAAAAATGACCCAGGATGAGGGAATAATCAATTGAAACCAAACCAAAACTGACACAGATATTAAAATTAGCAGAGAAGGACACTAAAACAGTTATTATGACTGCATTCCATATGTTCAACAAGTCAATTCCATATGTTCATGAAAGATGGAAAACAAAATGTCCCAAATTGAACATCTAGAGAAACTTCAAGGCATAAGGTGAAAAATACACTGAATAAGATTAAAGGCAGAAAGAAAGATTAGTAAACTTGAAGATATAGCAGTAGAAACTATCCAAAATAAAGCATAGGGGGGAAAAAAAGAATTTTTAGAAATTGAACAGAGCATCAGTGAGCTATGGGAGAGCCTCAGTTAGCCCAATACATGTGTAATTTGAGTCCCTGAAGAAGAGAATGGTGGGGGAGGGAGAGAGAAAGAAATATTTGAAGAAATATTCCAAATTTTATAATTATAAACCCACAGATCCAAGAGGCTCAATGAATCCCAAGTGCAAGAAAGATGAAGAAAACAACACAAGGCCACATCATAATCAATTTTCTCAAAGCCAATAATAAATTGAAAATCTTAAAAGCAGCCAGAGATAAAGGAGATGTTACATACACAGGAAAAAGATTGATATAACAAGAAATTTCTCTTCACAAAAGATGGAAGCAAGAAATTTCTCGTCAAAAATAATGTAAGCAAGAAGACAGAGAAACAACATCTTTAAAGTGCTAAAAGAAAAAACCACCATTCCAGAATTCTATACCCACCTAGTACACCGTTAATTCAAGGACTTCTGCTCTCACTACTTGTATTCTACACTTTACTGGAGATACTAGCTAGTGAAATAGAGCAAGTAAAAGAAACAAAAAGAAGATGTAAAGTCAAAGTGTCTTTGTTCTCAGACAACATGATTGTCTCTGTAGAAAACTGGATGGAATCTACCAAAATAAATAAATAAATAAAACTACTAGAATTAATAAGGGAGTCTAACAAGATTACAGGACACAAGAGCAACATACAAAAGTCAATTTTATATCTATATATTAATAACAATCACATTTTAAAATTTAAAAAACAATAACAATTAAAATAGCATAAAAATATGAAACACTTAGGTATAAATCTGACAAAAAATGTGAAATATCTATAAATTGAAAACTACAAAACATTGCCAAGAGAAATTAAAGAAGACAAATACATAGAGAGATACACCATGTTCATTCACTGAAAGACTCAATATTGTGAAGATGTCACTCCTTCAAATTGATCTGAAGATTTAAGACAATTACAATTTAACAACAAAAAAAAATCCCAGTAGGTTTTTTTTGTAGAAATTAACAGACTGATCTAAAATTTCTACAAAAAGTCAAAGGATGTTGAACAACTAAACAACTTTGCAAAACAAGAACAAAGTAGGGCAACTAAAATTTCCTGATTTCAAGATTTATGACAGTAATCAAGACAACCTGGTATTGACAGCAAGTTAGAAAATATAGATTAATGGGACAGAACAGAGAGTCCAGAAATAGACCCACACATATGTGGACCACCAATTCTTTTTCAAAGATGTAAAAGCAATTTAGTAAAGAAGGGATAAATGATGCTAGAACAAATAGATATGCAAATGCAAAAAAAAATGTACTTCAATCCATACCTCTCACCATATACAAAAAGTAAACCAATGTACAACTGAAAGCTATAAAATTTCTAGAAGGAAAAAAAAAACCTTGTGACCTTAAATTAGTCTAGGTTTTCTTTGATATGACACCAAGAGTAAAATCTAAAAAAGAAAATTAAAATTTCTGCTTTTTGTAAAACATTCTTAAAAGAATGAAAAGTCAAGCCACAGACTTGGAGAAAATATTTGCAAATCATATATCAAACAAAAGACACGTATCCACACCATATAGAGAATTCTCAGAACTCAAGAAAATGAACAACTTAATTTTTTAAAAATGCTAAAACGTCAACAGACACTTCATGGAAGAAAATATACAGAGAGCAACAACGCACATGAAAAGATGGTCAGGGACTTCCCTGGTAGTGCAGTGGTTAAAAATCCTCCTGCCAGTTCAGGGGACACTGGTTCGAGCTCTGGTCCAGGAAGATCCCACATGCCGTGGAACAACTAAGCCCATGCGCCACAACTACTGAGCCTGAGCTCTAGAGCCTGTGCTCCACAACAAGACAAGCCACTGCAATGAGAAGCCTGTGCACTGCAAAGAAGAGTAGCCCCCACTCACCGCAACTAGAGAAAGCCCACACGCAGCAACAAAGACCCAATGCAGTCAAAAAAATAATAAATTAATAAATAAATTTATTTTAAAAAAAGAAAGAAAAGAAAAGATGCTCAGCGTCACTGTCATCAGGGAAATGCAAATTAAAAACCACAAAGAGATACCCCTGCACATATGCTAGAATGGCTAAAAGTAAAAAGACTGACCTTCCCAGGTGCTGAGGGTGCTGTGGAGGAAGGGAAACTAGGAACTGAAACTGGAAACTATGGAAAACTGGCAGTTTCTGAAAATGTTGAGCTCACGTGGACTGTATGATCCTGTCACTCCGCTCCTAGGTATTTGCACAAGAGATAATGCAAGCCTGTGTCCATGCAAACACATAGACTATGCTATGGAGGTTCATAGCATCTTTATTTTGTAATATTCAGTTAAATTTCAACCACGGCGTTAAAGAAATACAAAACACAGAAGAGGCTCCCACAGACCAAACTTGGGAAAATATCAGCATCCAAGTAAATTTTGATAGTGACATATTTGAGTCCCTTGAATAGCATAGGAACCTCTGAGCCCGTATAAACAGTATATACCAAGTATATGTCTGTATCTATTATACTCACACCAATTAGTTAATTAATTAATTATGTAGCAGAGAATTTTATTTCTTACAAATGAATGCTAAATAATAAATGTACAACAACAAGGATATATTGTACAGCACAGGGAATACAGCCATTATTTTGTAATAATTTTAAATGGAGTATAATCTATATAAATGTTGAATCACTATGTTGTACACCTGAAGCTAATATAATATTGTAAATCAACTATACTTGAAAGAAAGAAAGAAAGAGAGAGAGAAAGAAAGGAAGGAAGGAAGGGAAAGAAAGAGAAAGAAAGAGAGAGAGAGAAAGAAAAAGAAAGAAAGAAAGAAAGAAAGAAAGAAAGAAAGAAAGAAAGAAAGAAAGAAAGAAAAAGAAAGAAAGAAGGAAAGAAAGAAAGAAGGAAAGAAAGAAAGAAAGAAAGAAAGAAAGAAAGAAAGAAAGAAAGAAAGAAAGAAAGAAAGAAAGAAAGAAAGAAAAAGAAAGAAAGAAAGAAAGAAAGAAAGAAAGAAAGAAAAGAAAGAAAAATAGAAAGAAAGAAAAAGGAAGGAAGGGAGGGAGGGAAGGAGGAAGGAAAGGAGGGAGTAAAGAAGGAAGGGAGGGGCTTCCCTGGTGGCGCAGTGGTTGAGGGTCTGCCTGCCGATGCAGGGGACACGGGTTCGAGCCCTGGTCCGGGAGGATCCCGCATGCCGCGGAGCGACTGGGCCCGTGAGCCGCAGTTGCTGAGCCTGCGCGTCTGGAGCCTGTGCTCTGCGGCGGGAGGGGGCCGCGATGGTGGGGGGCCCGCGCACCGCGATGAAGAGTGGCCCCCGCTCGCCGCAGCTAGAGGGAGCCCTCGCACAGAGATGGGGACCCAACACAGCCATGAATAGATAAATAAATAAATAAATAAATAAATAAATAAATAAATAAATAAAAAGAAGGAAGGGAGGGGGAAAGGAAGGAAAGAAAGGAAGTTCTAATCATGAGGAAATATCAGACAATCCCAAATTAATGGACATTCTACAAAATAACTGGCCTTTAATCTGAAAAAATATCGAGGTCATAAAAGTCAAGTTAAGACTGAGAAACTTGTTCCAGGAAGGTATTAAAGAGAGATGACAAGAGCCCGCCATGCGTGGTCCTGGGTTGGGTGCTTTTGCTATCGAAGGGCATCATTGGGACTACTGGTGAAACTTGAATAGGGTCTTCCAGTGAAGGGTACTATTTTTGCAACTTTTTCCACAAGTTGGAGATTGTTTCAGAATAAGAAAGAAAAAGGAAAAGAAAAGAAATGGCGTTACTTGTGCTCAATACTGATGAACGGGCTTGTGTGTGCTCAAGGCTCAGAAAAGAAGGTCATTTCTACCTCATTCAGGCTTTCTCCTCCCAGCCCTGGGGATTCATTAGGCAACGTGGCTCCATTTAGACACCTGGACAAAAGAAGCACTATTGCCCCATTAGGAAGCCGCCTCGGCCACAGAGGTCACAGGTGAGTCATCAGGGAAGAAGGCATGTGGGGGGAGAGGAGCCTCCTGAGGTCATCATTTTGCATAAGGTTGTTAATAATGCAACATCGAGTCTATTAAACAGAGTAAAAGGTAACGTTGGCCTGTGGGGAAGGACCATTATGCAAATTCAAGCAGAAGCAAGCCTTTCAAAATGCACATATTTAACTAAAGCATCCAGAGTTTTGGTCATTCGTTTCTTTTAAAAATGTTCCCCAGAAAGCATTGTTTCCACCAGTTGCCATTGCACGGAGAGCTAACGATTTGGACTCAAATGAGCCAGGGAGCCAGCCCCATATTGCTGCTTTGTCCACTGTGGGGCGTTGAGGACGTTACTTTAAAGTCTCTAAGGCCCAGGGTCCTCACCAGTTTTTTGGTTTTTGTCTTTTTTTCTAAATCCTTTTCAGACCTAATTAATGTTCTGGAATTCTGAGTTAGTGCAGAATCTTCGGATGGAGCTGCTGTCCAGAGAGTTGCGGTGCTGAAGCTCATTGTTGCCGAAGCCCTGGCATAAATGTGCCCTCTCTGAAGCCTGTCTCTGGGATCTACCTGTACCATCCTATCTGTGCGTGGCAGAATGTCTGCTCTGCAGCCATGGAAACAGCTCTCCGAAAAGCAATTAGTGCACAGGTGTATACTTTAGATCTGCGATGTTTTGAATTTATTTATAACTGTAAAAGCAATTAGTCTACATGATGAACTAATCACTTACTGGAATTTGGAGTTCTTTTGGATCTCCATGTAACACACATGTATCCAGCAAAATTTATTTTTATAAATGCCGATAATTAAATCAACTCCAATTTCATTGCAATTAGATCGAGCACAACTATCATGGTAGATTTGGAAATTGCCTTGCAGTGTTCTTTTTTTTTTTTTCTCCCTCCTACCGGCTGGTTTTAAAAGTTAGATGAGGATATACTGAGGCAAATAATATTTCTTTGGAGAACTTTCCACGGGAGCATATATTATCCTTATTTTACAAACAAAGATCTTTTTTAGAAAGGTCAAGGCTAACTTTAAACATTATAGAGTGCCTTTTTTGAACCAGAAAATATATAGTATATTATCTCATTTAATTCATCTGACAACCCAAATATGTATTATCCTACATTTACAGATGAAGAAACTTGGTCCCCTAGAGGAAAATGAAGACTAAAAACATACAGTTACTAGTCGCCAAATGGGTGTATATGTTATTCTTTAACATCTGTAACAATCCTAAGAGCGAGAATTTACCTATTTCAGATGAGAAACCAGAAGTTCAGAGATGTAAAGTAACTGGCCCAGATTTATCTATATAATAAGTGACAGATCTGGGTTTTAGACTCAAACGTGACTGCTTCTAAAGCCTAGAATCTTCCCGGGACACTCCAGCAAATCTGGGCTGCCCCAGGGAGCTGGCCATTCTGTGCATCCACTTGGTGAACTCAGACTCCTCTTCCAAGATTCAGGTCCCATCATTTCCTGGTTCCCCTTCCCCTTCACACAGAGAAAAATTGACGCTACCGTGTCACTGGGCCTGGAGGCAGGTGTTGTCCTTGCTGGCCGTTCCTGCTCCCAAGTCATTCTCCCTCCCTTCTCCATTAAGTGCATCAGTTGTGAGTTTCACATATCAGACTGTTCCACCCACCACTCCTCCTTTGTTGAAGCTCTCTACTCCTCCCCAATCACTCTCCCTGATTCCTCAAAGATCTTAGCTCCTGTCTCATTGTCTACACAGCTGATACTTCATGACTCAGTCATAACCACTCCCTCAAATATGCCCTCAACTCTCTTGCCCCTCTTTCACTTTATCATCCTCAGTTGAGCAAAACCACAACACCGATCATCATCTCCAATTAAATACCTACCACGCTTGCACCTTCTCTGATTAGTGTAGCTAGAGAAAAATGCATAACCGTGCTGACAGGTCTCGCTTTAAATTCTTGACCCCTAACTTTAAGTGGACTCTTAATGCTGCCCAGGAATTTCTATCACATTTTCCCAGTTCATTCTCTCTCCTACTTTCCTAGGTGATTATTTTCCTCTTCCTTTTTCTTCTTAGACACCCAAAGCATCCTCTCACTCTCCCTCTCATCCTTGCTTAGTATCTCCCTTAGAAACCAGAGGCTCTCAGAAGAGACCTGCTGAAAGCCCTAACCATTTCCTTTAACTATGGCTGAGGGTTCTCCCTTATCTCCTGTTCCTGTGGGTGCATCTCCTTGCTCCTAGCTCTCGTAACGTCTCCACCTGCCCGAGAGAATCCAGGCATTCTTACCTAAAAAGACACAACCCAACAATTCTTTCCTCTCACTCAAGGTCATGGTTTTTTCTTGTTCTACTGGAAGTAGGTCATTCCCATCAGCAAACAAACAGGCTGCTATTTCTCTGATTTAAAGGTTTCTCTTGACCGCACTTCACTCTCCAGCCTCCGCCCCTTTACAGTAGAACTCCTTGAAAGAGTTATCTCTACTTGCTGTCTGCACTTCCCTCCTCCCGTTCTCTCTGTTGAATCCTTCCCCAACAATGCTTTTCTGCTCCCATGGCTCCAACATAACTACCTTCATCAGAGTCTCCACTGACCCCCATGAGGCAAGATCTGAAGTGCAATTCTCAGTCCTCATTGACTTGTCCCCTTGGCAGCATCTATGACTGTTGGTCACTCATTTTTCCTTCATTCATTTTCTCCCCTTGGCTCCCAGAACTCCAAAATCCCTTGATTTTCCTCCCATTTCTCTAGTCCCCTCCTACCCCTTTGCTGCTTCCTCCTCATCTCTCTGAGCCCTCGGTGTTGGGATGCCCAGGTTCAGCCCTTGGACCTCCCTTCTTCTCTATCTACGTTGATTACTTCGGTGATCCCATCCAGTCCCATGGCTTCACCTTCTACCTACACGCTCATGAGTTTTAAATTTATTTGTTTAGCTTTGTATATGCAGCTGCCTACTGGCAACATCATGATTTGGCACTTCCAACTTAAAGGTCCAAATCCTGATATCCAGTACCTTCCTCCCTGCTCCTCTCGTGGCTTCTCCTACCTCCATAAATGGTCACTTTATTCTTCCAGTCCTGGTGCTAAACCACTTAGACACACCCTTTCCCCCTTCCAGTCCTTTAAACTCCCTATAAACCCATCAGCCAATCCTGTTGATGCTAACTTCAAAATATAACGTTAAGAATCCAACCACTCCTCGCCACTTCCCTTACTGTGACTTTGGCCTAAGCCACAGCCAACTCTTGCTGGGATTGTTGCAAAACCCTGCTAGCAGGTCCCCTTAAGTTTATTTCCATATATACATACATATATATATACATATATATATATATATATATATATATATATATATATATATATATATATATATATATATATATATATATATATTTATATTTATATTTATATTTATATTTTTATATATATATATATATATTTATTTTTTTTCATCTTCTTTTCCATTATGTTTCGTCACAAAAAAAATTGAATATAGTTCCCTGTGCTTTATAGTAGGACCTTGTTGTTTATCCATCCAGATTCCCTCTTCTTAAGCCTACTCAATAAGCGTTAGTATTGAGGAGGAGAGTGGTAAAATGATATTTTAAGTAATAGTTGACACTTGTATAAATTTTTTACTGTCAAGGCAAACTTTACATTGATTATCCCATTAACCTGTCCTAGCACACCTGAGACAGGTATTATTCCCATCGCACTGAGATATGGAGGGATCACCCAGTCAGCAGTTGGAAAGTGGGATTAGCATCCCAGATTCCTGACACCCAACTAGTGCTCGTTTCCCGACCGGCTACAGGAGGACATACCTCCATGTTTTCACAAGTTCCTCCATTAAAAGGAAAGGTTAGACAAATGCCGTGCTTGGAATCAATGTCGGCAATCCTTCTCTCCGCACTGGCTCTCAGTCTCCCTGCCTGCCCTGTGAGCACTCTAAATGCCTTTTACTACTTCCTAATCACCCTGCACTGTGCTCCACGCCCACCTTGTTACTTAAACTCCAATAAAAGGTAAAATAAAGACAACTTAATGGTCTAAAACTTGCTTTTTTGAACAACCTAAGAAGACATCTTACTCATAAATGAAAGTAAGGAAACAGGACTCCATTTCTGCGGTTATGAGACAAATAAACATCTTCCCAGGGCCTGACAGCCCTGGCATTGAACAACTTGCCTGGCAACGCCGTGCGCTCACCATGCTTCTCAGGTTCCAGCACGCTTTACAGCCATGGAAGCGGCTCCTTGGAGGGAGAGAACAGGACTCCTGCCCTTCTGTGTGGGGCCGTCCCTCCTCTCCATCAGCAGTGGAGCACCTGCGACACGTCAGGCCCTGGGGTGGAAACCTAGGACCAGGCGCAGCTCCCTCCCTCCGGAACCCACAGGTGAGGACACAGGTAGGCAGTGAAAGTACAGCACATTCAGGTGCTATCGAGGAAGGACAGGGTGTCGCTGGGACTCAGAGAAAAACACTCAGTCCAGCCTGGGCATTCACAGAAGGCTTCCTGGAGGAGACTGTCTTCATGCTCAAAAAATGAATAGGATTTTGCTGAGTAAAGAAAAGAAGAGAATTCCAGAGCGAGGCAAGAGTCTGAGCAAGATTGGGAGAAGCAGGAAAGCACAGCACGTCAGGGACGTAGACCAGTAGATGGCGTGGATGGCCGGAGAGCAGACTGGACGGGTGTGGCTGATGGTGCAGAGCCTGGGACGCCTGGCTGGAGCACTTTACAAAAGGGGGACAGTCCTGGAGCGGCTCTGAGCGCGAAGGAGAGTCCTGTGAATCCCACTCAGGAATGCAAACACTCCCTCCCACTCCTCTCCCCCAGGAGGGAATGGACACAAACAGATAAAAGAGGGAGAAATGGTTCCTTTCTCCAGAGCATCCTCTACCCCCAGGACCACGGCTCCTGTATGACAAGGATGGCAGTGCACAGAGAAGGGAGAAGCCAGGGTGTCCAGGGGCAGGCGAAGGCCTGAACGCCTTCCAACAGGGAGACCTGGGCCTGCCCCTCTCCAGCACCTGCGCTGTTCTGAACACACACGTCCCTCGGGGCCTGGCTGAGCCCTTGCACTAGCTGTGCTCAGCATGTGTGTGTACAGTGAACCAGTAACAGGGGCAGAGAGAGCCTGAGAGCGCTCACCTAGCAGCTGGGAGGTCAGATAGTCTATTCTCAGAAAAGCTGCCTGTACATTTAACAAGACGTACAGTTTCAGACCTGGAGCAAGCGCTCCTGTGGGGTCCTCTAGAGGAGTGGGCTCTGCCCTCTAGGGGCCCTTGGTCTACAGAGAAGACAGACCAAGAACACAAGGGACCATGAGATAGGGGATATACCCCCGTGTCATTCTCTCCTGGAATGGATGAAGTCTGATCAGCATGTTGGATCCAAGCACCACCTGCTCATGGAAAGCACCACCCATTCCTGGCCAACCTCTCTTGGCTCCTTGAATGTGGTGGTTAATTGTGTACGTCAGATTGGCTGAACCAGATATTTGGTCCAAAACTGTTCTGGATGTGGCTGTGGTGGTTTTTTTGGATGAGATTAATATTTAAATTTAAATTAATATTTAAATTTGAGTAAAGCAGATTACCCTCCATAATGCGGGTGGGCCTCACCCAATCAGGTGAAGACCTGAATAGAACAAAGGCTGACCTCCTCCAACTAAGAGGGATTCTACCAGCAGACAGCCTTTGGACGTGAACTACAGCACTGGCTTTTCCCTGGGTCTCCAGCCTGCTGGCTCACCCTGCAGATTTTGTATCCACCAGCCTCCATAACCACATGAGCCAATTCCTTAATAATAATCTCTCTCTCTCTCTCTCTCTCTCTCTCTCCTCTCTCTCTCTCTCTCTCTCTCCTCTCTCTCTCTCTCTCTCTCTCCTCTCTCTCTCTCTCTCTCCTCTCTCTCTCTCTCTCTCTCTCTCTCTCTCTCTCTCTCTCTCTCTCTCTCTCTCTCCTCTCTCTCTCTCTCTCTCTCTCTCTCACTCTCTCCTCTCTCTCTCTCTCTCTCCTCTCTCTCTCTCTCTCTCTCTCTCTCTCTCTCTCTCCTCTCTCTCTCTCTCTCTCTCTCTCTCTCTCCTCTCTCCTCTCTCTCTCTCTCTCTCTCTCTCTCTCCTCTCTCTCTCTCTCTCCTTTCTCTCTCTCTCTCTCCTCTCTCTCTCTCTCTCTCTCTCTCTCTCTCTCTCTCTCTCCCTCTCCCTCTCCCCTCTCCCTCTCCCTCTCTTCATTGGTTCTGTTTCTCTGGAGAAACCTGATTGACCAACGAATCAGATGAGCTTCCCCACGGGCTGGCCTGGTGCTCCGTGCCTCCCCCATCTCCTCCAGCTGCCCTTTCCAGACTATCCCCGTGAGACAAAGCTCTTGTCCGTGGGAAGAGAGTCTGTAGTCTGGGTTTCAGTCCGTTGGGAGGATCCCACAGCAACAGTTCCTGGGCTCCAGAGTGCTATGGGCTCCTTGACATGGCTCTTCCTGCCTTTGCTGTAGCCCCTTGGGAATGTGGGCTCAGAACTAGTTTGCATCCTGGCCACACACTGTACCCAGACCACTCTCACAGACCCTCTAGCTGCTTACTGGCCCTGCTCCTTACCCCCCGGGGGATCCATCCTTGGGTTCCTGTTGCAGACCGTGTCACACTTTCCAAGCAGTCACTGTCTTCCCTGTCACCACGTGGCCTGTGGTGTCTCCCTGCGTGGGGCGGGGGCATATTTCACCCCCTCCCCATCCCGTGGGCCAGGTCACTTTCTTTAGCCAATTAAACTTGAGCAGGGGCTTTAAGGGCGTCTCATGTTTCCATCAGCTCTGCTGCTCTTTTCCCCCCGGCTTTAAGAACGGAAGATCCAAATTGGTAGCTAATCCTTCTACCTGCTTCCCAGAAGAAAGAAGATACATGAAGCAGAGCCACAGGCAGTCCACACCCAACATATAAGATGAACCAAATCTTTCTGCGGTAAAGCTACTAGACTTGAGGGTTGCGTGTTACCATGGCACAACTTAGCAAAAGCTGACTAAGGCAGCTTCCATCCCCGCTCCTCACAATCCGACTCCTGACCCTGCACACCCCCAGCCGCCCAGTGGGTCCCAAGTGGATCCAGCCACCCAGCAGACCTAGCTCCTGGGCCCGTGTAGACATGAGTGACTTCTGTTCCCACTGAGACTGTCTTCAGGTCCCAAGTAAGTCAGTGAATGCAGGTGGATAAGGATGGAGGAGCAGGGCCTTGTTCCATGCTGGAGAGTTCCTAGGACTGATGCTAATCCTCCATCCTGAAGCAGAGAGTGCCTGGTGCCACAGGAGAGATGCCAGTGAGGCCCACGGACATTCACATGCAAGACAAAGCCTCCCTCTGAGCTGCTCGCTCTTTCAACTGTCCCAGAAACTCAACCAGCCGTTTAAAAGAAATTGAATGAACCTGAGTCCAGTATCCCTATTTCCAAGCCCAAAACCAATTCCCATCCTCCCAAAAAGAACAGGTTTAAAATGCTAATTTGACCCTTTCACTCTTCTCCAAGTGCCCCATCTGCAGGGATGGATACACAGCAGGAGGTGGCTGTTCCTGATGAAACCGCACACGGAACAAGAAGTGAACTGGAGGGGCATCCCGCATGGACAGGTCTTAACACACAGAGTCCAGGGGACGGCCGTGGGGACCAAGAAAGACAATGGCGTCTATAGCACATACCCACTTAAGGAAAGTTAAAGCACTATGTATATAAAACAACATTATTTTGCAGAGATTTTGCCACATGCAAAGACATACACCAAGTCTACTATACTTGGCGCTTATGAGGCTTAGAGGCAGAATGGAAGGGGAGACACAGAAAGGGGGAAGCACAGTAATAGGACAAACGAAAGAAGACCCACTGATAAAATATATAAAGTGAATAACCCTTCTGATGACAAATGAACACACCCAGTAAAATACTGTTCTAAAAATCCCTTGAAATATCTTGCTGAGTGGGCAAGAAAGAAGAAATCCTCAGAAACCAAACAACATTGAAAGTGGGATTGCAGAGAGGGACCAGAACCCTGGAGCCAGCTGTGAGCCCAGTGATGTCTGCTAAGCCCTGAAGGTTGTGACCTTCTGATCTGATGACTGCGCAGTCCTGGGGTTCTGGGGACAAGGCTAGGCCAGCCCTTGGAAGGGTCTCATGAGAGAACCCCACGTGAAGCTGGACCTCCAAGGGCTGCCCCTCCATGTAATGGTGACCTGGAAAGACCTTGGGAAAAGACAATAAATTGGCTCAAATTTGGTGCTGAGTGGATGGAAAATTAAAATCTCCCCTGATACTTTGTAACCCCAAGTCCCCACGTGGTTTTGCAGCCTCAACTCATACCAACTGTGTTAAAAAGAAAAAAAGCTTCAAGTGAGAAATTATTTTAAAGTTGTCCTATCCTGAGCTAGTAGCAACCCAAAGTCCCTAACAGAATCAAATACAAATTCTCTTCAGCAGAATGCACCTTCAACACAGGCCTCACATAATTCTCACATGTAAAGTTATGAGAAAAATGAGCGTTGGTCAAAAATCACACAATAAACGAAGAGGAAAGTTGCATGCATGAGAGCTATCAGAAACAGATTCTGCTAGCAGGGAGCAGAATCACACCACAAAGACTTCAGCTATTGCATTTGTATAAGCTGGAATAAAATAGTATGTGAAACATGCTTCAAGAAGTAACATTTTAAAAATGCATAAAGTACAAAAGACCATAAGATGGAATGGGGCAGATTTGAAAAATAAGTAAAAGTTCTAAAAATTAAAAAAATAAAAGATATAATAATTGGAATAAAAAACTCAATGGACTGGTTATAGCAGATTATACACAGCTGATGAAACAATTATTGAACTGGAAGGTAGGATGTAGCACAAACACAAACTGATATGACAGATGCAAAAGACTGGTTAAGAGGGAGACAGAGTGGAGAGGGTACATAATCAGAATTCTAAAAGGTGTTAATACAGAGGATGGGGCAGAGGTAATACATATTACATGTTGGGTAAGAATTTTCAGAAACAGAAGAAAGGCACCAATCCTCAGATTCAGGCAATCTAGCAAAACACAACAATAATAGAGTTTTTAAAAAGAAATCCACACTCAGATACATCATAGTAAATTACAAAACAAGCAAGGAGAATATCAAAGAAAAAACATTTAAAGAAGTAAGAAAGAAAACAGATACTACCTACAAAGCACCAACAATGAGACTAAGGGTTGATTTCTCAACAGCAACAGAGGATGCTAAAAAAAGTGCAATCATATCTTCAGCGTGTTTCAGAGAAAATAAAAGATTTGAATGCTCAGAAAAACTATAATTTAACCGTGAAGGCAAAATAAGGCATTTTCAGATATAAAATAACTTAAAGATAATTTGCCACCAATTACCTTTATGTAAAACCATCAGTGTCACGTAAAACCATGTCCAGAAGAAATTGGGAAAACCCAGAGGGAATGGTGGGTAAAGAGACTAATAAATATGCAAATAAATCTACACAAAGCTAAACTGTATAAAGTCTAAACAACAGCAAAAGCACCACCAACGGCATCAGTAGGACCCAACTGGGGTGGGGGGGGGGGGCGCTTAAATATATATAAAATTTAAAAATTGTTAAAATGCACAAAATAACTCCTAAGTAGAGAAGGGAATAATTCTGGTAGTTAAAAGTATTCTGAGATCCTTGTGTTGCTGGGGAAGAGGGCAAATATATTGCTTACTTTTTACTTTGTTAGGTATAAAAGTAAAGGTTTCAAGGTGAACAACTGAAATAAAATAAATAAAGTGCAAAAACCTCCAAAATAGCATTGGGGAAAAGTGGAATGCATAAAACAAACTCCATCAAGATATAGAACAGTAAGAAGGGAAACAGAAAAAGGAGGAGAAATAGACAAAGATGATAGAAATGAATCAAGATTTATGACCAATTACAATAAATGTAAATAGCTCAGATTCATCAGTTAAAAGGTAAAGATGGTTAAACTGAATTTTAAAAAGATTATGGATCTATATGCTACATGTTGTTCACAAAAAAATGTTGCAAAACTTCAGAATGCAGGAAGGATGGAAGAGAGGGATGGAAAAAATATATATCACCCAAATATGAATCAGAAGAAAACTGGAGGGCTTCCCTGGTGGCGCAGTGGTCGAGAGTCTGCCTGCCGGTGCAGGGGACGCGGGTTCGAGCCCTGGTCTGGGAAGATCCCACATGCGGCGGAGCAACTGGGCCCGTGAGCCACAATTGCTGAGCCTGCACGTCTGGAGCCTGTGCTCCGCAACAGGAGAGGCCGCAATAGTGAGAGGCCTGCGCGCCACTATGAGGAGTGGCCCCCACTTGCCGCAACTAGAGAAAGCCCTCGCACAGAAATGAAGACCCAACATAGCCATAAATAAATAAAAAATAATAATAATAAATTTTTTTAAAAATAGAAAACTGGAATATAGGATATATGTTAATATGTTTATTTTTATGTATTTACATATTTACTCATACATATATTTATTTATATTTAAACACATACAGTAGTCAAACAATGTATTTAAGGCAAACGCATAGAGATAAAGAAAGTCACTATAAAATGATAAAAAGTCAATTTACCAAGATATATAAAAATTCCAAATAAGAACATAGCTTCAAAAAAACATAGCTAATAACATATGTAATGACATAGCTTTAAAATATGTGAAACTAAAATTGACAGAACTATATTCAATCATAGAAGGAAATTCTCTTCTCTTTTGCAGCTATTAATAGATGGAACAGGTAAAAATCAGTAAATATACTAAATATTTGGATAGCACAATTAATAAACTTGATCAAATGTATAAATAAAAACAACTGCAGAATAAATGTTATTTCTAAGCACACATGGAACATTTATAAAAATTAGAATGAAATAGACCATAAAGCAGTCTTACATCTCAAGGTTTAAAAATATAAAAACCAATTTTTCAGACAAAAATTTAATTAAATTAGAAATAGCAAAAATATTAGAAATACCACAAACATTTGAAAATATCTACTAAAAGCACACTTTTGAATTAAATATGGATAAAACAAAAACATTATAATGGAAATTAGAGTTTTAAAAATAATGAAATTTCAAAACTGGTAAAATGCAGCTAAGTTAGGAATATCGAAGGAAATCTATAGCCTTCACTACTTATGTTAGAAAAGAAAGGTTGGAAATTAATGAGACAAGGATCCAACATAAGAAGTCAGGAAAAAGACAACAGAATAGACCAAAGAAAATAGAAGGAAGAAAATAAATTTATGAAAAAAATATTAAATTAATGAAGAGAAAGTAAAAAACAATAGACAAGATCAGCAAAGCTTGAAAATACTAACTAAATGACAAAACTCCAGCCAGAAAAGAATGAGAGAGGAAAGTTATAAAGAGAGTGAGAAGGTTACATCTGAGCAAGATCGGGCTGGGGAGAAGTGGCCCTGGCAGAGGGAAGACGTGCAGAGCAGGAGGTAGGAGTGCCTGCTCTGCACATTTTACCTTCCCAACGGGGCTTCCTGGGCAGCAACGTTACAAAGTGCCACCAACACTTCCTATGCCTCTCCCTCCCTTATTTTCCTCAATAACATTTCCATAATAATTGGGGGGCACACACATATATAACACTTCTGATATACCTGGAACACTTCATTTCCTAATGAACTATTTGACTCATTCTCTCCTGTGCTCACGCGTGCACGCACGCACGCTCTCCAGTAAAATTTAAGCTCCAAAGGGCCATGGTTATTGCCACTTTTGTTCACTGTTACGTTTTCAAGACCTAGAACAAGATTTGTCACTTCAAAGGTGCTCAGTAAAGAATTTTGGATGAATCAGTCAATCAATATGGAAAAAGACAAAAACTGATAGAACATGGGCAACAGACTTGACTGGGCACTTTTCTGATGGGGAAACGCAGATGTCCCATGAACATGACAGGATGCCCGCCTCTCTGGTAATCACGGAAGGAATGGTAAATGTCCCCGCCCCGCTGTGCAGACCGAGAGAGGAAGCAGGGGCAAACATGACCAGTGGGACTTCAGAATTGCCAGTTACCTATGTAAGCTGGGCAGTACCTACAGAGGGGCTCCCTTTAACCTTTATTCTTTATACGTTCCTCATGTGTACCATGTGTCTCTTGTATATATCTATTATTTAATAGAAACTAATTCTAAAATGATACTCAAGTTTCCTCCAGAACAAAGACTCTATTATTTAAATGGCTATCATGGTAAAATGAAAAAATATGCAGAATTATGTTTTTGCAGAACTTCCAGCTACTACAAATAGGAAGCAGAAAAAAAAAAAAAATATATATATATATATATATATATATATATATATGTATCTCCTGGGTCAAAACATTTTTTAATGACTCTACTTAGTAGAGAAACATTTACAACAACAACAAAAAATTAATCCAATATCTTGCAAAATTTTAAACAACGTCTCATGAATGAGTATATTTTTAAATACCTAGTAAAAGTATTAAATCTTCTTTTTATTTTTATTTTTTGTAAGAAAAGAGGATCCTTATATTTCATGTCAGGAACTAGAAAGTGTGATTAACCCAACTCTGCACCTGAGGTCAGAAAGGATAAAAGGAGAAAATAAGCCAGAAGGAAAAGGGTGAGAGGGAGGAGAGGGAAGGGAGGGAGGGGAAGGGGAGAGAGTATAGAGCGGGAGGGGGAGGGGAGGGGGAGGGGGAGGGTTTCTGGGTCCTCCGTTGAATGAGAGAAAGTGATGGCATGTCTTAAGGGAGACCTTAAGCATGAACGGGGGGACAAGCACAGGCAGGGAGTTCCAGAAGTGTCAAAATCGGGAACAAGATGTGGAGAAGCTTGAGAGCACATTGCCCCCATTGCAGGAGGTACAAACAGGCAGTATTTAGACAAGTTAAGAGAAGATCGGGAACTGGCAGGCTGGGGATGGGGGCCGCCAATCACAGAAAAACAGGCGCGAAGAGCCTGTGCATTAAGCCGTGACTGCCCGGGTTTTGCATCCGGGCTCCTCGAATTACTAGCAGTGTATCCTGCAAGAGCCATATTTTCTTCCAACAAACATTATTTAAAATTTAACTAAACTCACCGTGTCTCCATCCCCTTCTGCAAGTGGGCATGACCATCTACCTACCAAGTTTGTTGCGGGGATAAATGAGATCATGCATCTCCTGCATGATGCCTGGGGAGTGGTAACAAGTCCATAAACCTCTGCTATTTTTGCAAAACTGTGATGCTGGGTGGAGAGGCTGGAAACAGGCAGTGCTGAGGCCCCATGTGTCCCTGAAAGGCATTTGGATGTTATCCTGCAACAGAGAAGGGTCCCCGTAAGAATTCTGGGTAGGTCAAACGTGATATCTAGACAGGTCCTTCTGACTGGGGCAGGGAAGGGGTGAGGCATGTTTGCAGACCAATTAGAAGACTGCTGGCAGAGTCCAGACGAGAAAGGGAGGGAGGGCAAAACCTCCCAAATGGCCCAGGGGGACCCAGCGGCACCAAGTGTAGGGGAACTCCCGGGTTTCTGACTTGGTTAAATTGCTACAGTTGCTGAAGTTCCTCTTGTCTTTCTGTCCTGGGTTCATTTACTTTCCCCCAAAAGATCTCTTGAAGTCCTAGCCCCCAGCGCCTCAGGATGTGACCTTATTTGTAAATAGGGCCATTGCAGAAGTAATTAGTTAAGATGAGGTCAGACTGGAGTAGGGTGGGCTCTTAATCCAGTATGACTGGCGTCCTTTTAGGACACAGAGGGAGACACGCAGGAGAAGATGCCACATGGCAATGGAGGAAGAGACTGTGCTGCTGCAAGCCGAGGGATGCGGCAACACCAGGAGCAGGGAGAGGCAGGGGAGGAACCTCCCACAGGCTTCATAGACCGCGGCCCTGCCCACACTTTGATTTCTGACTTCTAATCTTCAGGACCATGAGAGAATACATTTTTTTTAAACATCTTTATTGGAGTATAATTGCTTTACAATGGTGTGCTAGTTTCTGCTGTATAACAAAGTGAGTCAGCCATATGCATACGTATATCCCCATATCCCCTCCCTCTTGCGTCTCCCTCCCACCCTCCCTATCCCACCCCTCTAGGTGGTCACAAAGCACCGAGCTGATCTCCCTGTGCTATGCGGCTGCTTCCCACCGGCTATCTATTTTACATCTGGCAGTGTATATATGTCCATGCCACTCTCTCACTTCGTCCCAGCTTATCCTTCCCCCTCCCCGTGTCCTCAAGTCCATTCTCTACGTCTGCGTCTTTATTCCTGTCCTGCCCCTAGGTTCTTCAGAACCTTTTTTTTTTTTTTTTAGATTCCATATATATGTGTTAGCATATGGTATTTTTAAGAACCTGGTTTGCGGTGCTTTGTTATGGCAACTCCAGGAAACGAAGGCACCCTCCCTGCCCCAACTCAGATGCTACTTCTTCTGAAAAGGCTTTCTGCTCTCTTCACAGAATTCAGGTTTTACCCCAACTGTAGCCTCTGTTCCAAGATGGATTTTAACCATGCTCTTTATTTCTTATTCCTCCACTAGACAGTGAACCCCACGAGGGATAGGTGTGAGGCTCTGAATATCTCTGAAACTCCCAATCTCAGCACAAGGGATGAGCCCGTGAGTGACCCACTTGGGTCAGCCTGGCCCTAGGAGGGCAGCCCCCCGGCACTGCCCTCAGTGCCCTGTGCCTCCTGCATCTCCAGGTTCACCCCAGCCCTCCTTTCTGGCTAATGCTCTGTCACCCCACCTTCAACTGAAGGGACCCTCGGGCATCACTCTGGAACTCACCAGGAACTTGGTGCTTCAACATGAGAAACTAATCGGCTGGCACCCTGCTTGCCCTGCTGACTGATTTTCCCAGCTTCCCTGAAGACTGAGGCTGCAAGCCCACATCCTCCACTGAGGACATGTTGTGCTCAAACCTTGCTTGGCTACCCCTGCCGCTGAAAGGCGCATCCAGCTCCTCGCTGACGCCTGGCTGGGGTACAGTCTTTGAAGATGCTCAATTTCCTTCGTTTTGTGATGGCAAACTTCTCCAGTCAACTATTTCTGCTCCTGTTTAAACAGTTTGCTCAGCTCCTTTCTCCTCATCATAGCGGCCAGAAGCCGCTCCCTGTTTCTGCTTCATTTTGAAATGCAGTTCATGTTCAAATCTGCGTGCATTCGAATGACTCTGTGCTGCTACAATCTGGAGGTGTGGTTCTGGCGTAATCCAGCAACATCTGGAAACAGCTCCCTGAGCTCCCAGTGCCCAGATCCCACAGCTGCAGTTTCCTCCCTCCCGAGGAGGGGAGAAGGGCCAAACAGCTGCTCTGTCCCCTGCTCCCTCCTCATCCTTCGGTGAGGACTCCCAGCTACCAAGGCTGCGTATGACCTGCTTCCCCCATGAGTGATTCCTGAAGGAATCTCGCAGACCTAGTGCTACTTCCCACCCAAACAAGAATCTGCCCCCAGCCCCCAGCAGGGCATCCTTCCACACACTGCAGGGTCCATTGTCCCTCTGCACAAGGTTCCTTTCATGGTGAATCTAAATTTCCCTCCTCGTGACTCCCCTTTTGGATTTTCTTGGACATCCTGAGCAATGCTCACCAACAGAATTTCTACAATGATGCAATGTCCTCTATCTGCACAGCCCAGCACAGCAGGCACTGGCCAAGTGTAGCTACTGAGCATTTACAGCTTGGCTAGGGGAACTGAGGAACTGAATTTTTCATTTTGTTTCATGATAATTCATTTAAGTTCAAATGTACATGAGCTCTTATCACTAGCGGCTGCTGTGTTGGACAGAGCAGCCCCAGAATATTCCTACTAAGAACCCAGGGCCAAAAACTGATGAATTGAGCTAATGCCCCTCTCCATACTCCAAACAGATAGAAACGCAGAATAAATCCTAACAACAAAAACCGTCTTATAAAACAAAACCAAACTCAAAAGAAGAAAGAAAACCCTTCTATGCCAGAGGACAAAGGAAATGTAGAGTCAGAGCATTAGCCGGGAATTCCATATAAACTTGGGACTGGGAGCCCATGAAAGAGCCCGAGTGGGGGGTGCATGAGGAGCAGCAATGGGGTCCCTGTGCTTCCCTATCTCCGTCTCTGAGCTGCATCCCAGGTCTTCTGGGCTCACGTGTACCGACCAGAACGCTGTTTCTCTCTAGGAAGGTGTAAAGCCTTTCCTGTGAAATATCTATTTCAGAGATTTTAAAATTATTATTTGGCTGGATTTTCCAATGCTCTCATTTTAATTTGTTTTTATTTTTAACAACATCCTTTTGCTTGTAATAACGCCCTCATGCCATTTGATGAATTCTCTCTCTCTCTCTTTGTCTCTCTGGCCATGTTTAATCATTAAAGCCCTATTAGGATGCTCTATTATTTCTAGTTCCTCAGGTGTGAATTCTGCAATGAGTCTTCTGCTGAATGCCCCCTGCCATGGGGGGGTTCTCCTTGCACTTGGTACACCATCATCTCATCCTCCAGCAGCATTTTCCTCTGCCATAGTTCTGCTGGTTCCCAAGAATGGGAAGATTTTCCTACAGGACTGTATTTCAGAGGTGCTTTATGAGCTCACTTGTTCTAGATCAGCTGACTTTAAGCTCTCACTTCAGGCTTTTTGCACTGTAGTCCCGTGTGGATTTGGACTCTGAACAGCCTGGGCCTGGGGCTTTCACTCTTTAAGAGAAGCCATCACTGCCTAAGGCAGCTTGTTCCTCGTCTGCTTCTCCAGGCCAACCGGCAGAGGTGCTCTGTTTCCTGTCATAAATTAGATAGCTCTTCCTGCTCTAAGCTTTCTGCAGAAAGCCCAGGTCTAGATCCTTTATAAATTCTGGGTCCTCTAATCTTCACACAAGACCCAAAAATAGGCATTGGACCCCAGCTCCTAAGATGTCTGTCTGGGCCTAATACTCCATCACCCCTCACTGCTAGGCTATGAGTTCTCTCTGATTGTCTGACTCCTGGAGATTTCCCAGCACATTTGTATCTGTTTGGACAGGAAAGGAGTTTCCCACATAGCTCATTTCACTGTTTTTCTGATGGATTTTTATCTGCTTATTTTATTGCTGTATGACAAACCACCAAAAAACTCAGTGGTCTGAACTATCAACAGACTTTTTCTTTGCGTACACATCCATGCTTTGGGCAGGGCCCAGCAGTGATGGCTCTTCTCTGTTGGGTGTGGTCACTCAGGGCAGCTTGATAGAAGCTGGAGGACCCACTCCCAAGACAGCTCACGCACATGGCTGGCAGCTTGGGTTGCCTGGAGGCCAGAGCTGGGCTGCAGTGCTGTCCGCCAGGGGCCCCCATGCCTGTCCACGTGAGCAGCTGGTCTTCCTCACAAAATGGTGGCCTGGTGCCAAAGGTCAGTATTTCAAGAGGCAGGAAATGAGTGTGGCCAGCCTCTTAAGGACTGTGCCTGAACGCTGACCCAGTGTCACTTCTGCCATGCTCTACTGTCAGGTGTCACTGAGCCTGCCCAGATTCAAGGGGTGGGGCATAGGTCATGCCTCTGAACGGGGTGACCAGCAAAGATTTTGCAGTGGTCTTTAATTCGCTATGACCACAGGGGCAGAGGTCTCCCACCTTCTTTTCTTCCACACTCTAGGTTTTTCAAACACTTCTCACTGGAAATGTATTTGAGGATCCCCACAACCCTGCCTTCCTCTACACTCCAAACTTTCTCTTACCTTTATGAAATAAAATGCCCAGCATGCTTAGGATGGGATCCTACCACTTTACCTCAAATCAGCAAACTTAAAGCAACGTTCCTGATGATCTGTGGCCTAATTCCCAGCTGACGTGAACTTCAGCACCCTTTTATAACATATTCATATGCGTCGACAAATCCTATCCTTTTTTCTCCCTTTGGTGTAAGGAGGTTGTACTTTGATATATTTTAAGAACATCTTTTCATGTATTCTTCCAAAAGCATGTCTGGGGAAAAAAAAATGTGCTTCTGATAAATATGTATTAAATGTGAAGCATTTAAAGATTGTTGAACCTGTTTTGTACCCTTATACATGTCTTTTTGAATTAATCTTGAATTCTTAAAGGGTTTCTTAATCATTAATTACAATTAACTGCATCAATTGTTATGCTCTGTGCATTCTTGATCCATCCCCTGAAGACTGATCAGTCTGCATAATGGATGCCTCCTCATCTGCATCTCAGCGGGTCCTGGTGGCAAAGAAGTCAGCGAGTCCCTGGAGCACCAGTCAACCATGAGGAGCTGCTGCCAGACTTGAATTAGTGTCCTAGAACTTGCCCTGAGGAATGCAAGTTTTTCACTGACAGCCGTTTATACCACCCAAAAGGGAGGCTTGGAGGTAGAAGGGAGGCCATGAACGACAGGGTCAAGTACAAGGGCTAGTGGAGAGAGGCAAGGACGGTGGTCAGAGAGTTAGGAGAATGAAATTGGGTGCCCCCCAGAGAACCTTCATAAAACGGTTGAATGTTCCCAAATTAATCACTGAGGAAATTGATCTGCATGCTTTTGGCAAACTGACCCAGCTTTGGATGTGAGGCGCAGCCATGGTCAGAGCCGAGTGGTGTGTGGGCAGGTGCCTTTGTTTCTCCGCTGCGTGTCCCTCTGGAGAGCTGACCGTGCAGCAATGACATGATCCCACAGACCCGGGTTCGGCCCAGCACCACCGAGCCCAAGCGATGGGACTGCACAGTCCCTGCATCCCTGGGTCCCAGCCGCTTCACCTGCAGCCAAGCCAGTAGCAGACGCCTTGGAAAGGTGGTCGGAATTGATCTAGCCTAGCCGGTGTCTATAAAAGGCTTAGCTCTGTGCCTGGACAGAGGAAGCGACAAGCAAATGCTCTGCGTTACTTTTATTTTCTAAGGCCTGTCTCCCTCAGGAGATTGTGAATTCACAATGGAGATGGCAGATGGGAGCTTTGGCACATCTTTCATTTCCTGATCATATTTCCAAAGACTGGAAGCAGCACACTTCTCTATGCTTAAGACAATGGCCTCAGAAATGGGAACAGACGCTACAAAGCCTCTGTTCCCTTTCAATGACCACATTTTCCATTCCTAGAATTTCCCTTTGGTTCTTTTTTTGTTTTTGAAACTACCTGTTTAGTTTCTTCGCAATGCCCTACTTTTGTCTATGTGGTCCATTCCTTCGTCTCATTGAAAAACTTAAACATACTTATTTTAAGTGTTCTTCCGACTGTTCTGTCATCTGCAGTCCTGGAATGTGAATTCATTCGTGTGCTGTGTAGTCTCTGTACCTTTTCACTCTGAGTGCATCTTGCATGAGAATTATTGTCCGTGGGCGTCCTGAGCATCCTAGGTGGTGGAGGCATTTGTGGTGGGGGCAGTGGTTTGGCATTTGTGTCTTTGGCAGACAAGTGCTTCAACCAGTCCCAGATGCATTTTTCTGAGGCCAAACCCTGACTTCTCCCCTCAGGGTCCGTGTGGTATAAATATGAATTCTATATATCCAAAGTTGGCATTACGAAATCAGGAATCCACAGCTTACAGCAGGTAACCACTTGGTTGTCCCATTCACAGAAGTGACAGCCTGTGTCAGACCCCGACTTCATGAAGGGACTCGATCCCAGCTCTCTGCCGTCCCTACCCATGACACTGCCCTTAAACCCACCCCCCCCACTCTGGTCTTGAATCCCATCTACCTCTGGTATCTGAGGTTTTCCCTTGCTTTCGCGTTTACACGCATTTACAGTTTTCTGTTGTACTTTATCCATCATTTCTGCATGTTTGAAGCAGGGGAGGCATTCTCCATCAATTCAGTTCACCGTATTGACTACAAGTCATAAAAAATACAGGCAATGCCTGTAGCCTGGTGAGGGCACCAGCAGACGTGACAATGCCAGTTAAATGTGGGCCAGATTCTCAGGCGGGCTCCTGGCCAGCTGTCCTAGTTTGATCCTCACAACCATTCTGTGGGTGAGGTATTCTTATCCCGATTTTATAGATAAGAAACTCAGAATTAGCATTTCCTTACTTCTCCAAAAGAAAAGGCCGGAATTGGCTGCGTTCCACCCAGAACTATGGAGAAGCTTCTGGAACTCAAGGCTTCCAGCACGGCCAGCAATAATGAGACACAGTCCTCATGCCAGGATCACAGAATGCAGGATGGGGTTAAAGAAGGGAGGCGGGGGCAGGGCGTGGCGGAGAGAAGGGCAATTCCTCCCCCGCCTCCGTTAGCCAGTCCAGGGCATGGCCTTGGGAGACCCGAGGGGACCCCATCCGAGTTAGGGCTGCTAAGAACCATCTGAGGCCGTTAAAAACCAAAGCGCAGGGCAGCCCATTGTCTAGAGATGGTCGCTGCCCATCCCCACCCACGTGAAAAGAGTGGAGGAACAGAGGGGCCCTGGGCTGTGTTAGGAAACAGGGGAGCCCCCTAAGCAGAGCAGGGCCGGGTAGAGACAGCCTGGGTCACCTGGACAGCGTCTGTCCCCAGTGCCTCTGAAAAGCCAGACGGCCGGGTCACCGAAACGCCAGGAATGATTGGGAGCCCAAGTGACTCAGCACACGCTGTTTTCTCGGCCTCTCCAGAATATTCCGGGAGCAGAGAAACCTAGAAGCTGTCCAGTTTCAAGCATGGGTCAAGGCACCAGCCCCCCGAGACGCTCTCCCACGTGGTTTCATTCCACGCATTTCCCAAGCCCTCAAGAGCAAAGCAGAAAAATGTTTCTTTTGGGACTTCCCTGGTGGCACAGTGGTTAAGAATCCGCCTGCCAATGCAGGGGACAAGGGTGTAAGCCCTGGTCCGGGAAGATCCCACATGCCGCGGAGCAACTAAGCCCGTGCGCCACAACTACTGAGCCCGTGTGCTGCAACTACTGAAGCCTGCACGCCTAGAGCCCGTGCTCCACAACAAGAGAAGCCACTGCAATGAGAAGCCCGCGCACCGCAACGAAGAGTAGCCCCCGCTCGCCACAACTAGAGAAAGCCTGCACGCAGCAACGAAGACCCAACACAGCCAAAAATAAAAATAAATAACTAAATTTTTTTAAATGTTTATTTTAAAAACTCAAGACAAAAATGAATAAAGTACATTATCATCCAAGATTTTCTCCTCAATGCCCTTTTCTCTGTTCCCGTGAGGCCCCATCACACCCTAACTGAGCAGGCTGACCCGGGGTTATTAGTACACCCAGAGTCGGCTAGGGGCTGCTGGGAGTGAGGGGAGACCCCGCCAGGGAGAAGGGGTATACCACCCCACCCTCACTAGTATTAATAATAAAAGTGATAACAGGCAACCTATTTTGAGCCCAGCTCTGGGACAGCCCTGCCCTGGGAGGCTGGCATGAGTTATTTCATAAAAGCCTTGGTGGTGCTACCACTAGGTGGGCATCACAATCCAAAATTTTACTAGTAAGGAAACAAAGAAGAATTCAGAAACTTGTGCCAAGTCACTCAGGTGCAAACAGGCAGAGACAAGAGCTGACCCCAGGTGGGTGACAGCAAAGCCAGGGGCTGTGGTCCTCACGAGCGCCCCCCTCCCCAGCAGGGAGTGCTTGTTCAGAACGGCCCCCTTTCTGTGGAGGGGAGGGGTGGGGGAGCCACACGACCAGGATGGAGCCCAACTCTGGGGACCCTTCAGGACGGAACGGGGAAGGCGGGGGTTTGGGGCCAGACCTAAGTCCCGCCCGTGATGTCAGGTCAAGTCAGGGCCCACAGAGACTTCTCAAGGCGAGATTTCAGGGCAAGAGGCCCAGCCAGGCAAGGCTGAGAGCCACACGAAAGCCACTTCTGATTGGAGTGGGGAGGGAGGGAGGGAGCGGACACCTACCAGAATCTCAAGTTCGCGTGCTGAGCCATTGCTGCTCTGACCATGAGCAAAGGCAAGCTCGGTCATTCCAAACCCTGACCTCCCCAGCTGGAGGGAAACCTCGTTCGGGCCGAAAATCAGCTGGGCCTGCCCACAGGGTCTAGGGTTACAGGCAGCTGGGATGTCGCCGGGGTAGGCAGGGAGTCTGGGAGCCCCGGACTCAAGGCCATCATCCCCTTGTGGTCCCTCCTGTAGCCTCTGGGTCTGGAACTGGGGCTGGTACAGAGGGGGTGTCCCTGAATGTTGGGTGAATGAATGGATGACTTCCCAACTGATGCCACGGAGGGACCCCAGCCAGTACTCCAGGTCAGGAACCCTTAACCAAGGGGTAAGTTCCCCCCATCCCAGGGACGGTGCCATGGTTCTGTGGCTTCCCCAGTGGAAGCGGTCATCCAGGCTCGGCAAGGACCCACAGATAACACACCCTCATCTTACTGGCCCTCCGTCCCTCCCTCTTCCCCCCCACCTCACCCCCGTGAGCCCCGCATCCCCACCCCCTGAGGCCACACCCTCTTATAAAGTGGTCAGCTCTGCTAAGGCAGGTGTCTCCATCTGTATCATCTTCATCTGTATCTTCACCAGCACGAACATTGTATCTTCCACCCACCCACCCCCGCTCCCTAGGACTGTGAGCTCCTTGCTGGCAGGTGCTGTGTCCTCCGCATGGAGAACCTTCTAGAAGCCAATGTCAGGCCCGGCCTTGAGCATGGTCCATACCTGTGTGTGCTGGGCTAGGTAGCATGCGAACCAGTGGAGTGTGGTGGGATAGACACAGGCAGAGCAGGGTGTGGGGAGACGCAGGGCAGAAGCCCCCAAGTTCCAAGGACTAACTGAGGCGTTTTGCAAACCCCTGACACAGATGCAATAATTACTTCCATTTTACAAAGGGGGTTTACGGAAGTTAGTGTCTCCCCCAGGGGCTGCAGCTGGAGAGAGGGCACCCGAGTTTCAGCCTCACCTCTGTCTGTCTGCAAGTCTGTGCTCTTAAGCGTGATGCCTGGTGCCCTGCCTGGTGCCCAGAGAGGCGTGTCATCCTAGTCACCAGCCTCTCCCCCCAAAAGTCTGAGCCTTCCTGGTGCCGGCCTCTCTGTGGGCTCCCCTGGGAATGGCATGGCGTGAGCCAGAGGGGAGGTGCTGGGAGTGGGCAGCGGGCTGCTGGCGGGTGAGACCTGTGGGCAGAGGGAGTTGCAGAGAGACGAGAAGGAAGGCTTGGTGGAATGTGGAGTTGGGTGGCGGGCGCTCCAGGCACTTCTCAGAATGCCGAGCTCTGTGTCTCCATCCCCCTGGCAGGGAGGAACCAGGGCCAAGGACACAGCGCCAGTCACCACGCAGCCCAGGCATCATAAAGGGGATTGCGCCAGGGCCCCACGGAGGGACGTGAACCTGGAAAGGCCCTGGGCCTCCAGGGCCAACGTGGGCCAAGTTGACTTGACCACTGGGATGGTCTGCCATCGACTCGGTCAGAAACACACGGTCTCAGCCAAAATCACAGGCGATGAAAGACCACCACAGCTAAACAAGCTGAGGCGACACCCGCACCCACGAAAAATAACCTCTGAGCCCCAGAACCGCTGATGTTGGGAGGGAGGGAGAGAGGGCACACTCGGGGGTGCTTCAGTCGCCACTCCCACCCATGGAGCCACCCCGAGAGGACCCCGAATCCAGGTCCCATGAGGAAGGGGCTGACCCGAGACTGAGAAGGCCAGGAAGCCAGAGATGAACCCCCAGTGATGATCAGGGAGAAGCGAGCATCGATCAAGACCCCAAACTCTAGAACGGATGCTGGCCAACACAGCCTGTGGGCCAGACCCGGTCCACGGGCTGCTCCTACACAGCCCACGAGCTGAGGATGCTTCTCACATTTCACGGGGTTGGAAGAGGAAAAAAGAAGAGGAGGAGGAAAAGGAGGGGGGAGGAGAGGGGAGGGGAGGGGGAGGAGGAGGAGGAAAAGGGGAGGGAGGGAGGAGGGGGAGGAGGGAGGAGGGGAGGGGAGGCGGGGAGGGGAGAAGGAGGAAAGGGGAGGGAGGAGGGAGAGGAGGGGGAGGAGGGGGAGGGAGGAGGGAGGAATGGCAGAGACCATACATGGTGTGCAAGGGCTGA
Source organism: Eschrichtius robustus (assembly GCF_028021215.1). Lineage (NCBI taxonomy): Eukaryota > Metazoa > Chordata > Mammalia > Artiodactyla > Eschrichtiidae > Eschrichtius > Eschrichtius robustus. The sequence continues at coordinate 104,203,298 of NC_090836.1, read as the reverse complement.
AACATTTACTGTCAGTCCGTTTACAAAACAAAGTTTGCTATCCCTGCCGTAGAAAGAAGAGGAGGCTAGAAAAAGGAGTGACTGTCCGTCAGCAGTTTAGAGGCTGCACAGCAGGGGGGCCTGAGGACCAGCATTAAGTCCCCCAACTCCAAGGCCAGCTGGCGAGCCTCTTCCGAGTTCAGGCATGACACCGAGGGAGGCACACGGAGCCCCTTTCATTCATTCCCCCTGGAAGAGGTTTGGGGCGCCCACGCCGAGCTCAGGCTGGAGAGGCAAACTCTAGAGCAGCCCCTCCCATGATAGTGGACGTGGTCTGGATCTGGACCATCTAGCCCGCAGCCTCCGGCCCCGCGGGGCTGCTACGCTCTGGGCATGTGGCGAATGCATCTGAGAAAGGCAAAGTGCATGTCATTTTAATCCCTGTAAACTCACCTGGATGCTCGGCTGGAGGCGGCCACGATGGACCGTACCACCACGAGCCAGGCTGCCTGGACCGAGTCCCGGCTGTGGCTCTTCGTCAGCGTGACCCCAGACACCCTGAGACCCTCGCTGAGCCGCAGTTTCCTCTTCTGTGGAGTGGAGGTAATAGCCATCCGCACCCAGGGGTGCTCTGCAAACCGGACGGTCCCTGTAAGGCACTCAGAACAGGCCTGGCGCCTGGGTGTCCCTGCAGGGCTACGATGGTGATGGCTGTGTGCCGTCGCCACCTCGACTCCGGATACAGGGGTGGAACAAACAAGCAGGTCCCGGCCCTCGTGTGACCTCACAGTCCGGGAGGGGAACCGGATGCCCCTCAGATAATCATGCAAACAAATGCCAAGTTTTACCCAAGATGGGGGCTCTGGGAAGGACGGGGGAGGGGGGCAGTCAGGGAGTAAGACAGGCATCCCTGAGGATGTAAGTGCAAGCAGAGATCCCCGGAACCGGAGGAGTTCATCAACTAGGAAGGAAGGGAAGGTGGCTCCTGGCAGAGCAAACAGCTTATGCAAAGGTCCTGTGGTGGGAGGGACCCCAGTGCTGGGAAGGCTGCTGCTGCTTGAGAGCAGATAGCACGGACTGTGGTGGGGGACGAGGCCAGAAACAGCGGTCGGGCTGCACCGTGCGGGGTCCCAGGGCCACACATCCCAAGACTCAAGGTCTGCAGACCTGGGCTCCCAAGCCCAATGCCCTTTCATCTACATTCTGAAAGTTCTTTCTCCAGGCAGAAGACCTTAGGACACCCGTGGGCCCCTGTCCTTTCTCCGGACGTCACCTCTTCTCCTGGCACTGAGGCTGAGAGCCCACTGAGGACACGGCAGCAGATGCCAGGGAGGAACCACCAGACCACAGCCTCGCCTGCCCGCCTCACAACCCTCAGGCCCCCGGGCACCCGGCTTTGCCCGAGCGCTGGGATTGAAGGCTCTTCTGTGCGTGGCCCGGACGAGACACAGGACCACGTGAGCGGAGGGGACCCCCTCACTCTAGTGTGTGCCCCGCCCAGCACTGGAGGCTGGCAACCCATGGGCTTCTCACAGCCCTCACTCTGACTCGGGGACCAGGATCGGTCAGGCTGTGTGTGCACGTGTGTGTGGGTCCCCGTGCACATGTGAGCGCATGTATGCATGCATGTGCGTGCGTATGTGAGTGTGTGCGTTGGCCTGGTGTGGATTAGAAAGGCAACGTAAGGAAACCGATCGAGAAGAGATTTGTAAACATTCACGTCCCCTGGTGCCCCCATAATTACAGTCCTTGTGAAGTTCACCGTCGGTGAAAAGTGTTTCTTCCGTAATTGCTGTTTAAATGTGACTAAGAGGGGCAGAGCCCTGGGTCTCCTGAGGCACGCCGTGTCCTGCTTCTCCCAGCTTCCCGCGGCCTCAGGGCCAGATGACACACTCGGCTATGCCTGCCCGGGCACCACACTCAGCGACACACACAAGTGCCCACATCTTGTACCTTTTCCTTTCCCTCGAGGTTCATAATCACCCCAGTTTCTTCCTGTTTTAAGGGCTGAAGTGCGCCGCCTCCCGACGTGGTCTCTCCAGAAGGCTCCACGCTGACAGTGGCCTCTCCCGCTGGGAGCCCTGGGCCGGCCTCTTGACCAGCACACGGCCCTGGAGAAGGGGGCCCTGGGGGGACAGAGCCGCCAGCTGGAGCTGCCTCTGTTGTGAACTGGGGGCAGCTGTGCCCCGACCCAGGGAGCATGAAATGAGGTGAGGCCCAGTGCAGGACACGCACAGCGTGCTGGCGGGGTGGCAATCCAGCACCGGGCAGCTGGGGACTGTGGATGTGCTTTGCCCCCTGCAAGCCCGGGAGCATGGAGACCCAGGCGCACACAGGCCCGCCACCCATCAGCAACCCCCGCAGGGCAGCTGGGCTTCAGCAAAGATCCAGCCCCCAGTGTTAGTTTCCTATCGCTGCTGTAACAAACACACATGCTTACTCCCTGGCACGTGTGGAGGTCAGAGTCTGAAATGGGTCACGGGGCTAACGTCAAGGTGTGGGCGGCGCTCCTCTGGAGGCTCTGGGGGGAATCCCTTCCTTGCCTTTTTCCAACTTTTAGAGGCACCTGCATTCCTTGGCTCCTGGCGTCTTCCGTTTCCAAAACCAGCAAGAGCAGGTCAGGTCCCTCTCAGGTTGCTCTCTGACCCTCACGCTCTTGTCTCCCTCCTGCAAGGACCCTCTGATTACACTGGAGTCTCCCAGATAATCCAGGTAACCCCGATTCCATCTGCAACTTTAATTCCCCTTTGCCTGGTGACAACTTATTCACAGGTTCCAGGGATGAGAACATGCATATCTTTGGGGGTGTAATTCTGCCGGCCACACTGATACTCATCCTTTCTCTTTGTACCCAACAGCATTTAAAAAGGACTTAAGAGCAGAGATTTAACTCATCGAAGTTTTTCTAGACTTCTTGGCACCTACAACGTACTCTGCACTTAGGGTTTCCCTCAAAATATTCAATCAAGTAGGACAGACCTGCTCTGAGCGGGGTTCCACAGGGTGCAGGAGAGACGGCCAAGCCCACTCTCAGCACCCCTGCCGCCCGGAGGAGGCCATGCACAGGGGTGCGTCCTCCCACAACCTAAGGAGGCTCAGAGAGGTTAAGTCACTGTCCAAGGTCACACAGCCAGTAGGTAGAGACATGGATTCAAGTGTGGGCTGCCCGGCTTCTCCAGTGAGGAGGTGAGACCCAGATACTGGGTCCTAGGACCAGGAAGGGCTCTTTCAGTTTTTATTGGTACCTGTGCTCTCCATGGACAAAATCGGCGCTCTGCACATTTCCCCTTGTCCCCTGTCAGCTGGATTCCCAGGGCCTTGTCTGTGAAACAGATTCACAGCACACTTACCTGCAGGAGCTGAAAGGTACAGCAGGACCGTGACGTGATTAACACGTGAAGGAGCCCACAGGAGGCAGTTAAGCCCAGACCATGGGCCTGGGGCTGAGAGCCATCACCCGGCAGGGAAGGCCCGGACTCCTGAGGGTGGGTTTAGTTTTGCCTGAGGATGCCTGAGCCTTCATCAGGGCTGAAATTCAGGGCGCAGAGCTTCGGGCCCGGCTCCGTCTCACAGGAGATATTTTAGACACTTATATCCCAGCTGCATCCCAATATCCCCAAAATAACCACCAGCAGCCTCTTCTGAAATCACTCCCTGTTATGCTCCCAATCAAGCCTCCACCATCTGACAGCTGGCCTAAAGGGGGGAGGCGCGTGGGCTGTGGGAGAGTTTGGAGCCTGGTGGACCTGGGTTCATGTCCAGGATCAGCCTCTGGCCAGCAAATCCCTGGTCACCTCCGAGCCCCATTTTTCTCATCAGACATGAAAGGGCCCCAGTGGCACTTGGTGGGGTTTGTGAAGATACAATTAAATAAAATATTCAAGACCATGTTCAGGGCTTTGGCACTTGAAGCTCCTGATGAATGGTGTACCGTGAGGGCGGAGGGAAAGCAGGGGTCCCTGAGCCTCAATTCACACTTGAAGACCAGGCCTGGCCCGGCTGCAGAAAGGACCTTCCAGCCGTCTGCCAACTCCATCTGGGCACGGGGCTGGCCCCTGGCATGGGACGTCCCTTTCCTCTCACGTACCCCATCCCCGCACTGGGCTGACTCCAGGACAAACCTCAGCTCTTAAGTCTAGGCTCACCTCTGCAGAGAGCCTCCCTCAACCCCTCCAGATGGGCGCCATGTCCCCCCACCCTTTAGATCAACCAGAAAATCCAGCTTCACAGAAGGGTCTGCTGTGGGAGAAAAGGTCCGTGAGGTTCTGGCAGGTGGCTCCCCCACTGCCCCACCCCCGGGCCCTGCCTGCTGTCCTCTGTCCCTCGATGACACTCCCCAGCTCAGTCCCACCCTCTGCACCCCTGGAGCAGATCAAAGCCTGCCTCTGAAGCTCAGCAAAAAGCCTTTCTCTTTACTCCCCAGAATTACTGATGGTGAACAGGGAACCCGAGTCCGCCCAGCCCTGCCTGAGCTCACCTTTTCCCTCACTGGGCCTTGGTTCACCCCATTTGTAAATTAAAAGACTGGAAAAGGAAGGGGCTCTTACATTGGCTACACATTAACATCAATGAGGAGCTCAAGAAACAAGAGACCAAACATGATGGCTTCATCCTAACCAGGACCAGATCAGAAGCTTTGAATCTTGCACTTCAGGTAGATCTTTTAATCACACGTAGTTTTACAGCATCGTGCTTTGGCCATTTGGAAATTATTGCTTCACTGAGCCATGCAGGTTTTCTAAATGTTGATGTATTTTATTATCCAATAGCAAGAAGTCACACTTGTTAATATCACCATGAATCTCATCAGAGAAGCCTTTAAGCACTGGGGTGCTGGCAAGCTCATGGTAGCAGATGCAAGTGTTATTAAATCCTAATTTTTGTTTGAAGATTCAAAGTTTATCAATAATATTATGATTAGTACTGTCAGTTTTTTTCCTTGAAGTCACAGGCTCACTTCTTTCATTTTTGGGAAAATGTCTGCTGAACACCCAAGTTTGAATATGCCTAGTTTGTCCATCACATTGTTCTTTCAAGTAAAAACCATGTTCATGAAAACAGGGGCTAGTTTAGCTTGTAACTCAAGTACCACTGTATTCAGTGCGCATCACAGTATTCTGTGTGTGCTTCCCAATTGGTCACACAAAATATTAACACAGTGTGTAGCCAAGGATGGAGATTTAATAAAACTAGTAGTTTTCACTGCTTCACTAAGGAAATTCCTGAGTGAAACTGAGAGTTTTGTTTTACTGTGAATGTTTAGAGGCATAATCTTTTCAACAAATGGTGCTAGGAGAAGTGGATATCCACATACAAAAGAATGAATTTGGACCCTTACCTAAAACCAGAGAAAAAATTAACTCAAAATGGATCAAGGACCTAAATATAAGACCTAAAACAACAAGAGAAGAAAACATAGGATGAAAGCTACATAATATAGATTTGGCAGTGATTTTTTTGCATATGACACCAAAGGCACAGGCAACAACAACCCAAAAAAGACAAATTGGAATTTATGAAAATTTTAAAAGTTTGTGCATCAAAGGACACAATCAACAGAGTAAAAAGGAAAACCATAGAATGGGAGAAAATGTTTAGAAATCATATATCTGGTAAGGGACTAATATCCAGGGTATACAGAAAACTCATGAAACTCAACAACACCAACAACCTCCATTTAAAAATGGGCAAAGGACTTGAATAGACATTTCTTTAAAGAAGATACACAAATGGTAAATAAGCACATGAAAAGACACTCAACATCACTAATCATTAGGGAAGTGCAAATAACAATTATGAGATACCACCTCACACCCATCAGGACAGCTACTTTCAAGAAAACAGAAAACAACAAGCATTGGAGAGGATGTGGAGAAGCTAGAACCCTTGCACACCACTGGTGAGAATGTAAAACGGCACACCTGCTGTAGAAATATGGCAGTTCCTCAACTCCACTTCTGGGTATATATCCAAAAGAACTGAAAGCAGGGTCTCAAAGAGATGTTTGTACACCTGTGTTCATAGCAGCATGACTCATGATAGCTAAAGCATGGAAACAACCCAAGAGTTCATTGACAGATGAATGGATAAACAGAATGTGGCATATACATACAATGGACTATTATTCAGCCTTAAAAAGGAAGGAAATTCTGCAATCTGCTACAATATGGATGAACCTTGAGGACATTATGATAAATGAAATAAGCCAATCACAAAAAGACAAATATCGTATGATTCCTCTAACATGAGATACTTAGAGTAGTCCAAATCATAGAGACAGAAAGTAGAATGGTGGTTTCTGGAGGCTGGGAGGTGGATGGGGAGTTATCATTTAATGGATATAGAGTTTGTTTTTCAATATGAAAAGAGTTCTGGAGATGTTTGGTAGTGATGTTTACACAACATTAAGAATGTATTTGATACCCCTGAACTGTACATTTAAAAACAGTTTAAATGGGAAATTTTATATTCTACACATTTTATGATTTTTTAAAAAATAAAAACAAAAAAAATCATTAGAGAACTAACAAAATAGTGAAAATCAGCAGGCCAGGATCTGTGGGAAAATGGAAACCAAGCCTATTTTTGTGGCTGCTTTTCCCTGGGGCTGAAAGACTAAGCTGTGCTTTACTCCCTCGAGGGTCTGGGACCACAGGAATGGGTCCTGGTGAGCCCCCTCTGGCTTTGGCTGGGACACCAAAGGGCCAAATACCCTAGAATCCAGTAATGGCTTTCTCAGGGGATATAGGTTACATATTATCCTCTCAGCACTTGGAGTTGACTGAAGTGACCCCAGACACCAGCGCTGAACAGTAACAGACAGAAATAACAATCGTCTCTGAAGGAAGACGTCATCCAGGCCTCAACGGATTTCTTAAACAACCTGAAAAGGACAACATCTGCACATGGTAACTATACACAGAAAGAGTCAAGATGACACAAACAAAACCAGAAGAAATGACAGAAAACAGAAGCAGAATCACCAGGACCCTAGATCTTATCAGACAAATACTTTTAAATAACTATGTTTACAATGATCAAGGGGACACGGGACACAATTGGAAATTTCAGCATAGAAGTGGAAACTCCTTTTTCTAAAAATGGAAATTCTAAAACTGAAAAATCCAACTATGAAAATAAGATTAAGTGGATGGGTCTAAGAGCAGATTAGCTGCAGGTGAAGAGAGATTTAGGGAATAGAAGATAGATGTCAAAATAAAATATCCAGAATAAAAAAACAGAGGTACAAAAGGATGGCAAATATAGAGAAACAGGTACAAAATAGAAAAAACACAGGGAAACGATTTCACATACGTGTAATCAGAAGCTCAAAAGAAGATAAGAGAGTGAATTAGTCAGAAAGAAAATTTGAAAAGATAATGGCTGAGAACTTTCCAAAGTTGAAGAAAGACAATCAAGCCACAGAAACAAGAAGCCTTACAGAGCCCAAGCAGAAAAAATAAAACAAAATCCCCACCAAGCTATATCACAGCAAAACTGCTTATAACCATAAACAAAGAGGATTTTTTTAATGAGAGAAAGACCCAATATTAAAATAACAGCTGACTTTTCAACAGAAACGATAAAAAACTAAAATATAACGAATGACATCTTAGAAGTGCTAAAAAGAAAATAAATGCCAACCAAGAATGCTACATGCAGTGGAAACAGTCTTCAGAAATTAAGGTTAAGTATGTAAGTGCACAATGCAGTGTTGCTGGCTGCAGGCCCTGTGCTGTTCAGCAGAGCTCTCGAACGAATTCATCCTGCATAACTGCAACTTTACACTGACGGCACACAGCTCCCCATCTCCCCCTCCCTCCAGGCTCTGGTATCACCATGCTATTCTCTGCTCCTATGGGCTTGACTATTTTCAGTCCCTCATGCAGAATCATGTACCATCTGCTTTCTGCGACTCACTTATTTCACTTTGCACAGCATCCTCAAGGTTCATCCATGTTATAGCATTACATGTAATTGCACTAAACTGTCCAACTAAAGATAAAGACTCACACGCCGGATAAAAAATAATCAAGACCCAATAGTACCCACATGGTGTTGAAAAAAGACATTTCTATTGCACATATACTGATACAAAGGTATATATATATATATATATATATATATATACACTTGTGTGTGTATATATATATATATCTCAGTGTATGTATATATATATGTATATATACATAGGATATACATATATCCTACCAAATCCTACCACAGCTGTGAAACTATGTTAATGTTAAAGTGGGCTAGTAGACTGCACATAAATAAGAAAAAATAAAATTAAATTAAAAAATTTAATTTAAATAAAAATTAAAAGCAAAATCATCTAAAAATGGAGCATGTTTAGATGTCAATTGTTTTAATTCTTAACTGTTATTCTAATCAGATTATCTAATTTTTCTTGACTTAGTCATTAGTTTCAGGTAGATTTTTTTAATGTATTAGTGTAAAGTTGTTTCTCATTAATTATCATTTGAAATTATTGTAGCTGTTAACAGATTTCCTTTGTAATGGAAAAATAAATGTGTATTTTTTACCTCTGAATTTTATCTTGCCATGATAATACTAGCCATAAATTGTCTATTTTATGATTTATTAATTTAAAAAATCACTCTCGGATTTGTCTAAACTGCTATTTTTGTTTTAAAATGAATTAATTTTTTGAATAAATTTCTAAATACTGAAAAAAATAAACTGTAAGTTTTAAAAATGTAGAGATAAAGAGGAACACTTCATGATAAAATTTTCAAAGCACTAGGAAGATTTAAAAATTCCAAATTTAGGACTTCCCTGGTGGCAGTGGTTAGGAATCCGCCTGCCAGTACAGGGGACACGGGTTCAAGCCCTGGACCGGGAAGATCCCACATGCCGCGGAGCAACTAAGCCCGTGTTCCACAACTACTGAGCCTGCAAGCCTAGAGCCCGTGCTCCGCAACAAGAGAAGCCACCTCAGTGAGAAGCCCGCGCACCGCAACGAAGAGTAGCCCCCACTCACCGCAACTAGAGAAAGCCCGCCTGCAGCAATGAAGACCCAACGCAGCCAAAAATAAAAATAAATTTAAAAAAAAAAACCTTTAAAAAAAATTCTAAATTTATGGGCACCTAGGAATAGAACTTCAAGAAACAATAAACAAACATCAACAGAACTACAAGGAGATATAGACAAACCCACAATCCAATGGGGTATTTTAATACATGTCTCAGAAACTGAAAGAACAGGCAGAAAAATGTCAGTGAAGATAGAAAAAAATTTGAAGAACGTGACTTACAAAATCAAGCCCTGTCTCCAGCAAATGCAGAATAGACTCTATTTTCAAGCACACAGGTCAAACACTTACGAAATGTTGGGGCATCGATCAAGTCTCAAATCTTGAAGGAATAAAAAGATATCCAGTCTATTTCATTACGACGATTCTAGAAAATAACAACAAACTTCCCCCAGTAGCAGAGCCTGGGCAGAAGAGGTGGCCACCGTGGACGGGGCAAGAAGAGGTAGGCTAAAGGCTGCCCGTGGCCAGGGTGTCAGTTCAGAATCACTGGGCGCTCGAGACCCGAAGGAGGTCTGCACTCACCCACAAGCTCTTCTCCAATGGGCGCTGCCAGAGCCACGGGGGAGGGTCCCTGCAACAACAGGAGCGCATGGGACGATGGACAGACAAAGAGAACAAGCTCCAAGCACAGCCCGTGACTCCAAAGCCCCCCACCATCCTTAAGAACAAGGGGAACCCTCTGCTTCTGGAAGAAGGGGAGACACACATGCCACTGGAGGAGGGGCAAGAAAACCCTTTGACCCGGATCCTGCATCAACGACAAGCAAAGGTGGGATCCTTGTTTGGCTGCCCTGATGGGAGGGGCTGGAGGAGCAGAATGTCGGGAAGGCTCCAGCAAAGGCTCTCCCAGGCCGGGTGACCCAAGCAGAGGACCCGTGTCGTAATGACAACCCAGCCTCTGTGGGGTCTGGGTTTAAGTGCCATCTTCAATAGAGGTCCCTTTGAAAGAGCCCCTACAGTGACATGGACCTGTCCCCTCACCCAGCACACTAGCGCCCCTACAGTGACATGACACGATCTTGGCCATTTGCCCGTTGCTCATTGACTCTCCGTGGCCTCCGCTGGAACATAAAATACACAGGACAGTGATGTCCCCTGAAGTCAGCAAAGCAGGAACCTGGGTCAGGCTCTGAAACCACCTGTTGAATGAAGGGCTGGGAAAAGCTACTACTGATTACAGCTAAAGAGCCATTCATGAAGTGCCTACGGCTTGCCAAGCACTGGGCTTGGCCCATAACCCGCACAATGGCCCCACAAGCTGGGCATTTTTATTGGAATTTGGGGATGAAGAAGTGGGCACAGAGAGGCGGAGGCACCGCTCCTGCGGGGAGACGCGAGGCTGGTACTCAGACGTCTCTGACCCAGGACCCACAGGAGCTGCCCAGCCTCCCTGCCTCCAAGAGAGGAACTGGGCTTCACCCTCACCCTACAGAGAGTCACCGAGACCGTGGCCAGGCCAGGCCCTGTGCCCTGAGCTCCGGGAGTGAGAGGTGGCTCGGGCACCAGCTCCTCTTGACTTGGTTCCAGGCTCTTTCCCCACCTCAGCCGCTTGCCAAGGGTCTGCTTCTGAGCAATCGGACAAGGCCCCTCTGTTCCCACCAGAAGCCCCGGCAGGGCAGCGCCAGTAAGGCCTTCTCCAGTGGCCTGAGGTGACATGAGCCTTGATCACACAGCTCTCTCCATCAGCAGTAATCAACAATCCCACCATGGCATTTAGGACCCAATTAGCGGCCCCGCATTTACAACCCAGATAAACTCCTTTTTAATGAGAATACTTTTCCTTCCATTATTTTATGGGCAGCCGATTAGAGACGCTTAGTAGAAACCATTTAAAATAGCAATAAGGTGGCTGATGGGGGGACAATGGGACCTGGGCCCTGAGCATCATTTAATGTTGTAAACTCAGTGGAAAAAGCCAGGGTCTCGATGGGCAGCGTGAGGGTAAAGGCCAACACGCAGCTGCCCAGGGTGTGTGTCTAAGACCAAAGGCGCCAGCAGGGCATGGAACCCAGGGACGGCAGGGCTGGGGGCAGTGTGGGAGAACAGCTGACACCAAGGTCCAGCTGGGGAGAGAGGCCCCAAGAGGGAAGGAACTGAAAGGCCCAGCTCAGAGTTAAGACCAGGGAGAGGCAGGCTGGAGGAGCAGTGAGGGGGCCACAGCTACGGGGGGGTCCCCTTCTGTGGCAGCAGTGTCTCATGGTAGGGCGCCAGAGTAACAATGCAGGTGATGGCGCTTCCCAACCCTGACACGGTAACCATGACAACGACCTGCTGGAGATGGTATCCAGCACTCTGCAGCCCCACCTCTGCACCCTTCGAGGTGAGGATTATGACGATTTCCATCTTACAAAGGGGGAAACGGAGGCACAGAGAAGCATGAAGTTTTAAATCCACCCCAAAGGCATGTTAAGGGGTAAAGAGTGTCATGAACCTCTAAGTCCTGTCCTGCCTTAGCCTCCACCCCACCTTGAGGACTCCATGACACCCACACCACCCACACCGGGCAAAGCTGGAAGCCCTGGTCTCAGATTCTGTTTGGTGTTATGTGGAGCTTGTCCGCTGCCAGCTGGGGAAGACTGTCCTACGGCTAGAGCTTAGCTCCTGGCTCCAGACGCCCCCAACCTGGTCCCCTCCCTGCCCAGCCGCAGATGCAGCACCAAGGACCGAGGCAGAGAAGAGGGCTTACAGAGAGAACGTGGAACCCAGCTCAGGAAGGAAGGGCGCTGAGCCAGCTCGGGCAGGAAGGGCCTTGGGCAGGAAGGGACGAGACTGAGGCCATGACATGGAGCCCAAGGACCACACTCTGGCCCAGCTACCACTTCTCCGCTGCCCCCGACATCCTCAGGCTTCAAGAGCACCCGTTAGAAAGCACCACCTGCCCTCTAAGTGCAGCCAGGAGACAGAGCAGGTGAAATGGTCCCCCAGGACATGGGCAGAACACTGCACTTCCAGAGCTGAGGAAGGGGAGCCTTGCACACTGTACAGGGGAAGGGAGTGTGTGCAACCCAGGAGCAGTTTACCCCCACGGAGGTGACTGCAGATCAAAGGCAAGATGCAAGTATTTTCAATCATATTTTCAAAGAATCTGGGAACTAATGCCCCTATGAGCCCTTCTTGATGAAAATCACTCAGATAAAATGCATCTGACAAAGAGATGAAGCCAGAAAAGAAACTAGGAAGGAAGAAGCCACAGTGAGGGAGGGAGGGAGGAAAGGAGGGAGGGACCATGAACATAAATACTTACATATCTACCTACACACATACATCAAAAACTGATCTCCAAGTCCGTACTAACACATAACTAAGACTTTTAAACAACTTAAGGAACACAGCTGCATTAGAATGGCAATGTCATAAACCCTGACAAAATAAAAATAATATAAGCAACAAAACTTGGGCAAGGGGGCAAGGGAGAGCAAAAAAATGTGTAAAAACTAGAATCACAGCATTTTTTTTCTAGCCATGAGTTAGTTCTTACTGTCCAAAATTGAAAAAAAGTGTATCTTAAAAAATAATGACTCCATGCTTTTAATGGTTTTCATAATTTATTTCCTTATTCTCTGAGAGATCATTGAGGAACTAATATCTCTTGTGGTTAAAAAAAAATGATCTGAAGCTCAGCAAATCTTACCATTTTGTATCAGTTTTTCTTCTGTTAAATGCCAAAGGAGTTAAATTTATGAATTCGTGATTTTGAAAGCATGATTAAATAATGCCATTCTTACTAAAGTGTTTCTACCAATCTACCTTTGCAGATTCTACACCTGCTATAGAGGCTACCACCTACCCATCACGCGTCTGTACCCAAGCCTGAAGAGTTATCTGGAAAGATGTTCACTGGCGGTAGAGTGAATTTTTCGAAGATGAACATGGTAATGCCTCCCATCCCCAATGCTCTGGGAACGTGACCTTGTTCCTCCCTCTTCAAGAAGCGGTCTCTAATCCCCCTCCTCTTGAACTGAGCTGACCTCAGGGACTCCCTCCTGGTGAAGAGAACACAGTGTGATCCAACGGGGGTCAGAAAGAGGTTTACAGCCTCTGCCATGGTCTCTTGGACCACTCACTCTCCAGGTCCTCCCTTTGGGGCGCCCCCTCTGCAGACCAAGCCACCACACTGGGACAGCCTCAGACACTTGGAGAGGTTGGTAGCCTTGGTGAGAGTCCTCACAGCCCAGGCACCAAACATCTGAGCGAAGGCCCCTCGGGTAGATTCCAGCGCCCAGCCCATCAAGCCACTCCTATCCAATGGCGTCTCCCCAGCTGAGGCCCCAGACGCCATGGAGAAGAGACACACACCCCAGTCCCAATTCCTGACCCACAGAACCCAGGAGCATAAAAGATAGTCCCTGTTTTATGCCACCATGTGTGGGCTGTTTGTACATAATGACAGATAAGATAACGGGAAACGTCGTTAATTGTGTGATTATTTCTGAGTAGTAAGATTTTAGGTCATTTGTTGCTTTCTTCTTTATACAGCTTGGATTTTGTAATGAGCAGCTATCGCTTTTATGAAAACAACAGTGCCATGACTTGTTGAAAATGCTCTTTCTGCTACATTATGCTAACCATCAGAGAGCTGATTTCACCTCAAGTGATGTCTGCAAATCTGTGCTTCCATATCATGAGTTTATTTAAAACTGCGTTCAGTGGCATGAGGTTGCCATCTCCCTAGGGGCAGTCTGTCCAGGGCCAAGGAGAGTAGCCCATAGAATCAAACCCTTTGTAGCTACTACTGCCGCTGATGAGGACAAATTACCCAGTTTTGAATGCAAGTGGCCTGATTCTCCAGATAATTGTTTGTGTTTCAAAGCACTTTGTACTGTGCTCAGTTGGACAAATGCTTCATGTCTCTGCCAGTTTGGGAGAAGGGCTTAATTCCCTGAAAAATCAGCTTGGCAGGCTGGTGTATGTCAATGCCCTTCTCAGGAAAAGCTGTCCTTGCTTCTGTTATTCAAGAACTGCTCTGTCACTCAGCACCAGAATATCATCCTAATTAAAAACCTCTCTGCTCCAAATAGCTCCCTTTACTTAAGGCTGTTTCTTTCCCTAATCACAGAAAAGCTGTTCCAAAGTCACTTTTTTTATATAAGACCCATATGTCTGCACTCTAGCCCGTTAATGGGACCAACCCAAGAACAAAACAGAAAGAAAACGTTTAATGGCATGTAACTGCAAGTTCTCAGAGGGAAGAAAAACACCATCAAAGTATGTTTACCAATATGTTTATGAATGGGTCAGGTGCATTAAAGAGATGCATGATAATCGTCAGGAAATTTGATAAATGAGTTGAAAATAAAGGAACCAAATGTAAATGGACTTGTTTGATGTTTCAAGGCATTTTTCTGCAGGTTGGAAAAATTGTCTGCAGCAGAAAGCACCAAGGCTGAAATCTAGGGTAGTGTATTGCCGGAAAGCCCAGGCTATGGAGTCAGACAGGCTGAGTTCATCCAGACAGCACCTCCTCCAGGCTGCATGACCTTGGGCAGATTATGTACCATCTGTGCCAAGGGATCAAATCCTTGGGCTCTGCTGATGCTTGCATGAGACAATCTATGTAAAGCACTGAGCAGGGAGCCTGGTTCAATAGCAACAGTGACTGTTAGCTCATGTCATCTGACCCACCTCCACGGTCAGCCAGCGATGACGGAGTTCCCGTCACTGAGAGACACCTAACCAGTGGTCAGCTGGAGCCAGCTTGCACAGCCCAAGGTGAGAAGTATCCTTCCCAACTCAGCATCCAGTGGCACCTCGTGGGTAGCCTGAATGGGTCAGAGTGGAGTATCTACACCATGGAAATTGGCAAACCTCATAAATCCAGGCTCTTTTTCCCATTGAGTGGCCATTAAATACTTACCAGCACACCCTGAGCCCAACAGAAGAGAGATGAACAGGAACAATTTAGGGGACCCTGAAGAATCGGATGGGGGTGGGGGAGACTTGTGCATCCGACCACGTGGCCCTGAAGAGTTATCCCCTCCCTCTTCAAACATGGCGGATGCCGCATAGCGCTGGGGACAGAGCTTGGGCTATAGTGTCAGAGCTGGATTTGAACTCACCCATTTTAGAGACGGCAAATCCGAGGCTCCCTTTGGGACTGGGACCTGCTCGGGATACGAGAATTAATAAATTAATTCAAATTGGTAAGTGGCAGAGCCAGGAATGGAGCTCAGCCTCTCTTTTACTCATGGTCTGCCTCTTTCACTCATCAAGCAGCCCCTCTTGTCTGCCCCTGCTGGACCCAGAAGGCAACTGAGAGACCCTGAAGACGTCTGAACAGCGAAGGGGCCCAGTGAGTGGTGTGCAGGCTGTAGGGACTTGGTTGGGCTTCTGGTCCTGAGATTTGTGCTTTTCCACGAGAAGTACAAGAACCAAACCAAACAAATGCTGGAAGCCCCAGATGAACCCATGTCGTTGAACCCCACTGGAAAACAGTTTAAAAAGAAAAAAGCTTCCATTGATTTCCGTATTCATTTGCACAAGCTGCAGAGCTTGATTCTTTTATTTTTATCAGGGAACAAGTTGAAACAGCCCTCCAAATTAAGGAAATAACTTTATGAACTCAAGTTTTATGTTTTCTTATTTTAGAAATATTCATTGTCTCGCTATGTGTCTCCTATGGACTTATATAAAAGCATTTTTCTCTCTCTTTATCAATTTTTAATGATTTTTCTTTCCTTCTACTTACAACAAAGCCATCCTTTCAAATTAATTAAGTTTTCATTAAAATGTATTATTGTAATGTCCCAGGTACTGAATAGTGATTTTGTTTCCAGGAGAACAAGCCTGCAAGAAAAACACTATAAACTTTGCAAGTTGACAATTTCAACCCAGTTCCTTCCTCCAGCATCTGATACAGGGAATTTGCACACAGTAGATTCCAAATAAATGCTTGGGAGAAGAACAAATAGAGGTTGTAATTATTAGTATCATTAAGAAAGAGAGTACATTTACAGAGGGTTTTCAAAAGCGTACAGCTATTTTGCATATGCTATTTCACCTTGTTCCAACCATCCTCTGATGTAGACCCGAACATATCCTTTTTTTAGTGTTTAGTGAGGAAACCAAGACCCAGAATGTGAAGCCATTCACCAAAGGACACACAGTATAAGGCAGAGTTGCCACTTGAACGTGGGTCTTTCCAAATCCAAATGCACTTGACAGTGAGGTTGAAGGAGGGTGGAGTCTTGGTACCAGGAGAAGTGAGGCACCTCCTCGGTCAGGCTCCCCTCATTATTACTTCCAGACCACGTTAGCTCTCAATTTGGGGCATGGCTATTTTCTTTTCAAGACTAACAAGCTTGATTCAAAATCAGAGTCAGTTTCATGTTTTTAGAATATCAAGGAGCTTAGAAAATGTGAACACTGGAGGAAAAACAATTCCCAAGTTATTTAGAAAGGCGGAAATTGACCTTGATTTTGAGGGCCATTAAACCTTCTGCTATTCGCTCGTTTTTAGTAATGCTGTATTTGCTGTACCGATGGGGGGCCAGGTACCATGATGGGAATGGAGACTTGAGTGAAACCTCCAAGTGTTTTCGGACGCTTGGTGTCACAGTGGGAGAAAAAAAATGGAAAACACTAATCTGGATGATTGAAGGGAATTACAGATGTTCTTGACTTGGCATCTTGCAGACTTGGTCTTGAACCATCTTGGGTGAAAACTCTGAGTCCTAGGGGCATTTATGTGGCCAGCAAGCCAGCCATTTCACCAGTAAGATGGACAGAGGAAGCCAATCTGGGTTCTTTGGTACAAAAATTACATAATTTCCTCGTTTGTTCATTACTGAATTGTATGCTCTCCTTGCTCTGGGTACCTGTCTTCATTCCCACTTGAGTCTCCTCTCCAGGCAGAGTGGACACACACACCCCCCCATCCCATACTGTTCCCTGAGCCGAACATTCCTTCCGACGGCTCTGTCTGGGGGACCCTCACAGTCCCACCAGCAGGATAAAGGGTCACCTCTACCCAACCAGCCCAGAGGTGAAACACTCCAGGAAACAACTTGGAGCTGGCAAAGCTGCCTGCTGCGCTGGCCGGCCTGCCCCTAGCCCTTTGCTTGTGCCACATCCTCCAACTAGAGCTCAGAGCAGCATGGTCGGGGGTGGAGTGCTGCGGCAGACAGACCATGCTCCTTGGACCCAGCAGCTGTGGGTTCAGATCCTGCTGGGGTGTTACACATTGTCTCACTTTGGGCACAATTTGTTCTCTGGTAACACCCGTAAGATGCCACCCTGAGTAACGCAGTGAAGTGGCATCCATGTCGGAGGCACCCTTGAAAGTGTGTGCCAGCTCCTAGGACCGCTCGGATGTCAGCTGGTCCACACCAGTGGGACAAAGGCAGTCGTTTTGTAAATGCAACGCTACCCTGATGGGACTGGGGTGGGCCCCTGACCCTTCCCTGGGAATGCGGATTTGAGCCCAAGAACAATCCCTGTCTTCCAGGGGCTGGACTTGTACCATCAGGTCGGGGGCTGCAAGAAGCCAGAGGAGCAGGGACACAATTGCAGAAAGAGGAGGACGAAAGCAGACGAGCACACGAGGAGCAGGAAGAAAGTGGGGAGAGACACGGATGTTTCTCCCCATCCGACCCTGGTCCGACCCAGACCTGACCCTGATCTGACCCTGGTCTGACCCTGGTCTGACCCTTCCCCCTTTCCAAGGTCCAGTCCACGCTCCTCCCCGCATCACACGAGATACTCAAGAATCCCCATAACCAGCTCCTGTTTCTCGCTTATGGTGACCCGAGTTTGCTTCTGTTATTTGCAAGCACATGGCTTGAATTAATGCCATAAAGAAGGCAGCCAGGGGAGCGCTCAGCTCATGATTGGGGCTCAATAAACATCACCTCCTTTCTCCCCACCATCCACTGGAATCAGACCCATCCAGCAAATGACCTCTCAGCCCTAAAGGAAACCACCACCCCCTCCACCTCTGCAGAGAATGGGGGCCCAGAGCCCATGTGGAGCCCTACTAAGCTACCAGAGAAACCAAACTGTCACTGGAGGCAGCTCCAGGACGCTTGTAAACGTGTGCATTTTGCCCCGAGGGAGACTGCACCTGCGCAGGGTGAGCAGGGGAGGCGAGAGGGGAGCCTGGGCATCAGGCCAGGGGCTCAGGTGGCCGCCACCTTCCTGAGCTGCAGGACTCTTGGCAGAGCCCTCCTCCCTGCCGCTGCTGCTGCCCCAGGACATGGACAGCCCTTGGCACCAGCCCAGCCTCCTCTGTGCTCCAGGCTCTAGCCTGTGCTGGCCCGCCACGCCCAGAGTGGCCAGGTCAGGAGGACCAGACACCACAGGCCAAGGTCAGAGCCCGGGACCCTGGCCCCTCCCCAGATGGTGCTGAGTGTCAAGACACTGCCCACCCTTTGAAGCAATGGCTCGTTGGCTGGGATGAAACCCACAGAATTTATGCTCCTTGATTCCTGGTGACATTATTTAAATTGCCTCTGATTTATCACTAACTCAATATGCATTGTCATTTTTAAGTAATTACAGAAAATATTGTAATCTAAGTGCTATTACATCAGGAGCACAGCTCCAAATAAATACTGCCTCTGCCTTCAGTCAACTCAGTAATGTGAATCGATATCTTTTTTTCTAACATGAATGTGGTGAGTGGTCCTGGAATCCCCTTTGCTGGGGCTGGGGCATAAATCCTCCTTCGCTAGAGAACGAGGGCTGGCAGCAGCCCGTCCTCCTTCACACACTTCTGTAGGCATGTGTCTTCCCCAGGCCCTGCAGGTCATCCTTTGGGCCTGCAGGGGTGCAGGATTCTGCAGGACTTGTTCAGCCACAGTCCCTGCCTGAGATACATAAAGTCCACTCTCTCCCAGGCACTTTCATCAAACGTTTCATTTATGTAAGTATATCACATGACCAGACATGTGCTAGGTCCAAGGAGGGATACCAAGAAAGAAGATGTGACCCCTGCACAGGCAATGTTCTGAGTCTCATCTCAAGAGTCTGACGCAGGTGTTTAAATTATGAGATGGTTTTGAGTTGTGTTTCTGCTTGGCTTCTTATTGGCTGGGTGGCCCTGGGACAGACCTAACCTCTCTGAGCCTCAGGTTACCCTTGTAAAACAGGATGAATATCTGCCCCATCTGCTGCCCATGGCAACTGGTTGAAAGGATACCTGAGTTGATGGAAAAGAAAGCATTTTCAGGTTGCAAAGTGCTGCACAAGAATGAGGAACTGACGTTATAACAGAAGGACAGTGACTTACAGAAAGTAAAGTAGTAAATCCATTAAGGCTCAGAGAAGAGAGAAGAACCTCTTCATAGAAATACACGCCATTCCACTAACCTTCTTGTACGTGAAAGCAGAACTCATAAAAGTACTTAATATAAACAGTAATCAATAAAATA
Organism: Eschrichtius robustus; assembly: GCF_028021215.1. NCBI lineage: Eukaryota > Metazoa > Chordata > Mammalia > Artiodactyla > Eschrichtiidae > Eschrichtius > Eschrichtius robustus. The sequence continues at coordinate 104,183,893 of NC_090836.1, read as the reverse complement.
GGATCCATTTCCATAAAATGATCATTAAAAGAAGGAAAGAGAAGATAGGACAGAGGTTGGTTCAAAGTCGGTGTCCAAAAATACTTGTTGCTTGAACAAAAGAGAAGAGAGACGTAAAGAGGAGAGAATCCATGGGCCCAGCAAGAAGCTGATGGTGAGAAACAGGAAGAACCAGAAAGAGATGCACCACGAGGGAGAGAGGCCCCCCCAGGACCTGGGGTGGGGTTGGGGGGTGCTCCAGGATGAGGGACAAACACAAAAGCAGAAAAATGGGGTGTGGGGGGGAAAAGCCGAAACCTCCTCTCACCCTCAACACAGGAATGTCCTAACTGATAACAAAATTGATCATCAGAACATGAAGCAACTCCAGATGAAGCTAATTGCATGGAACAATTAGCCTATGACTGAAAGAATTATGTTTAGAGTGCTTAAAGAAATAGCAGAAGGAAATGAGGGAGAATGTCTGCTTAAAAGTACAAGAAACTATAGAAAAATGAAACAGGCATCTAAGTAATAATGACAGGCATTTAAAAAAAACAATTAGAAAACTAGGGGAAAAATTTAACGTTCTTGAAATAATATATGCTATAAAAGGAACACATTTTAGGCAGAATGCAGTTAAAGAGAGAATTAGTGAATTGGAGAGGACATTGAGGAACTCACCTTGAATGCCACCTAGAGAGACGTGATTTATGTAGATATACAGATGTGGACATGCATGTGCGCATGCACACACGCACACACACACACACACACGGTGCACTTCATCAGTTCCTTGTGCATTGTTTCATCCTTTAACATTTCTGAAATTAGAATACCTGTGACAGCTGAAAGTCACTTATGACCACTCTTAGTCTAGATTGGAAACAACTCCCAGGGAGAAGTTGCATTTGCCCTGCCAGGCACCTGAGAGTACTACTGACCCATGACCACTTGAGGTTAAAATGTATGGTTAAGATTTGATTTCAAACTGTAAACCTGAGTATGTAGACTTGGTTTAAAATTTCAGAGGAGAGAGCAGTTTTCCTTGCTCCCTCTTTCCACACAGTGGGTTTCTTTCTCATTTACAGCAAGGCTGCAGCCCTTTGGGGTCCCAGGCTTATGCAGGGGGCTCCAATCAGACCCCTTACCTTTGGCATGTTTCTTTCTTAGTGACACATGAAAAAAAATGGCTCCTCCTTCTAAGGAGAATGCCAAGGGCAGGGATGTACACCTGGGATGTTGCTGGTCCCAAGACAGGCATCATTCCAGGAGGTCCATGCTGATGCAGTGTCAAACATTAGCCTTGAATCTCACTGTGACATATGGGCACCCTCCAGAGAAGGAGGAAACAAGCAGCCTGATATCTCTTAGAACCCCACATAAATAAATTTATGAAAGTCAACATCAAGGGAAGAAGTAAGACTGCATTTTGCAATTGTTTCATCCAAAAGTGTTGACCAACTCCTCTGAAGATTTGTCAAGCCCCTTTCCACAGAAGTCTCTACAGCAGCCCCTAAATGGTACAGAATCCTTCACAGGTCTCCTGAGTCTGATGACTTGTCCCAAAGACCTTTCCTCACCCTGCTCCTTTGCCCACCTCTTCCACAACCAGGATATAGTAACCACCTCCACCCTCATCCACCCCTCTTCTCAGTTGACTTGGAGCTTCAAGTCTCTACCTCATTTGGGAAGGAACTGGCCTTGAGTTTTATTAAGAATTTTAGTCTGCATTTTTCCAACAAGTTTATTTATTTCTGTGTGTGATTTGCCATGCTGTGTGACAAACATAATGTTTGCGGAACAGCATATAAACGAGACATATTGCTGCCTGCAAAGCAGTGGTTTGTCAACAACCGTAGCAAGCGTTGGTGATCTGGAAGCGATGCTTAAACATTTTATATCCTAATATGCTAGGTTTTTAGTTTTATATAGGTACGTTTTCCAGGTTTTAGATACAGTCTAGGAAATTGGTTGAGAGTTTGGGATGGATATATAATACATTATAAATTTTCCCCTTTTTTAATAGTGGGAAATAAACTCTTGGTTAATACATTTACATAGAATTGATTTTCAGTGGTTCACGGGTGATTGACAGGAGAAAGAGAAGCATGTATTAAGTACCTGCATTTCCCGAGAAAAAATGTACAGTTAAATATTAATATTAAAAAATGTAAAGAAAAACCACTAAAATCATATAATTAAAATATATAACACCGAAACCAACAAAGAAAAAACAAATTTAGATAGTACTATTAATCCTATAGAAGGCAAAAATGAAAAAGAACTGAAAAGGATTAAAAAAAATAAAATAAAATAATCTGGATATAACTCTAAACATATAAGGAATCTCAATATATGCAAAAGGATTAAAATCATGGAGTAAAAGTTCCAAAATACGATACTGGATTTTTAAACATAGCTAATTACTGACTACAAGAAACATATCTGAAAGCAAACCACACAGAGAAGCTGAAAATAAAGGGATGGAAATATACATACATGAAAAATACTACATAAAAGAAAGGGATGTAGCAAGAGAGAGGGAATATAATTTAAGCCAAAAAGGTTTAATAGGGATTAAAAAGGAAGATCACATAGTAAAAAGAATAAATAATAAAAACCATGAACTTGTAGGTGAATTTTCCAAATCTACAGTTATTATGAGAGATTAACTTATAAGGAATTAATACATAAAACAAATAAAGGCTAATAAGGATTTGAAATTAATAGGAAATGGCACAGGAACTAGAATAGCCAAATCAACTGTGGGGAAAAAAAGAACAAAGTTGAAGGATTCTCACTGATTTCAGGACACACTATAAAGCTACAGTAATCAAGAAAATGTGGTATTGGCAAAAGGATAGACATATAGGTCAATGGAACAGAGCGGAGTCCAGAAACAGACCCACATGAATGTGGTGAATTGATTTCTGACAAAGATGCAAAGGCAATTCAAGGGATAAAGGAGAGCCTTTCCCACAATTGTACATCCATATGCCAGAGGAGAGAGAGAGACAAAGAGAGAGGATTTGACCCATACCGGCACCTTTTACAAAATCTAACTCAGAAAGGATCAAAGACTTACACGTAAAATGTAAGCTATAAACCTTCTCAAAGAAAGCAGAGGAGAAAATCTTTGTGAGCTAAGGTTAGGCAAAAAAATTTTAGATACAAACACCAAGAGTATGATCCACAACAGAAAAAGAAATATGTAAATGAGACTTTGCAAAAATTAAAAACTTTTGATCTAGGCAAGACACAGGAGAATGAAAAGACAAGCCACAGACTTGGAGAAAATATTTGCACACCACATATCCCACAAAAGACTTGTATCTGCAATATATGAACCATAAAAATTCAGCAATAAGAAAACGACACTCCAAATTTTAAAAAAGGCAAAAATTTTTGAGCAGACATTCCACCAAAGAAGATATCTGGGTTGCAAATGAGCACACAAAAAGGTGCTCAACATCACTGATCATTAGGGAAACACAAACAAAAGCCACAAGGAGATACCACTTCAACCCACTAGAATTGTTAAAACTAGACCAAATCAACAACAACAACAAAAACTGCAATGTCAGGGGGCAGTTAGGTGGCAGAAGGAGCAACTGAATTTCTCACTCACTGGTGGTGGGAATGCCAGATGGTACAGCCACTATGGAAAAGAGGAGCTTTCTTCTAAAAAGGCCGTTTCTTGTAAAGTGCAACATACAGTTTCAAATGGCCCAGCAACCGCATTCCTTGGTGTAAGAAGAAATGACAACTTAGAGTCACACAAAAATCTGAATGTAAGAATATATGGCAGCCCCAAACTGGAAACAACCCAAATGTCCTTCAACAAACAAAGAGACAAAGACAAGTTCTTTGACCTGGTCAAGACTCAGAAACCTACACCAAACTTGAGAATTCATTTCAATGGAGTCATCAACTATTTGTACAAAGAAATACACTCAGAAACACACAGTAACCAGTTCTTGACTAACACCAACAAATGGGTGACAGAACCACATTCTGCTAAGCAAAAGGGGTCTGACTCATGAGGCTATGTGTATCATTCCATTTCTATGACATTCTGAAAAAGCAGTCTAGGAATGGGGAACAGGTCCGGTGTGGTCAGGGCTGGGGGGAACGGAAAGGAATTGATCACAAATCAGCAGCACAGGGGCACTTGGGGCTATTGCTACCCTTCTATATCTCCACTGTAATGTTTAAGTGACTATGCCTTTGTCAAAATGCATTGTTCTATGCAATAAAATTTAATTTTACCATATATAAAATTTTATTTTAAAAACATAAGGAAATATATCCAACTTGGACACCCAAACTGGACAAGATAGTATACGAAGAGAAAATTATAAAGCTATCTCACACGGAAATACAAAAAAAAAATACCAGCAATTCATAGGTAGCACTGTATATCATTACCAAACATGATCATGGGAATTCTGAAGCAGCTCACCATAAGGAAATCTATTATTGGGATACCCCAAAATAACAGAATGAAGAAAAACAAATACAATCACCTAAATAGATACCGAAATAGCATGTGATAAAATTCAATGCCCATTCAGGACAAAAATGCTTAGCAAAGAATACAAGGCATCTTCTTTAAGGTGATCCAGACTTTCAGAAAACCTACAGCAAACTGTAGAAACCATTTCATTAGAGGCAGCAGCCAGGCAAGGATGCCCTTTCTCACTGCTTCTCTCCTGTCTTGCCTAAATGTCTTGACAAGCAAGAAAAACATAAAACAAACCAAAACAAAGGAAACTAATCAAATATAAACATTAAATTAGGAAGGAAGGAACAAAATCTTCATAATTTAGGAACCATATCATTTCATGTTTTATATAATAGCTCTGCTGAGACAATTCATAAATCCTGCATTCACTTAGGACATTTCATCATGACAAAAAAGAAACCCAGCACCCACCACCAGTCACTCCCATTTACCCCAGCTTCTCCCCCTCCCATCCCTGTCCTAGGCAATTCTAACCTACTTTCTCTCTATATAGATTTGCCTATTCTGGACATCTCATTGAAATAGAAATATACAGTATGTGGCCTTTTGTGTCTGACTTCTTTCCCTGAGCATCATGTTTTCGAGGTTCCTCATGCTGTAGTATGACAGTACGTCATTTCTTTCTATTGCCAAACAATATTCCATCTTATGAACATACTACGTTTGATTTATCCATTCATCAGTTAATGAACACTGAGGTTTTTTCCACTTTGGGGCTGTTATGAATAATGCTGCTCTCAGCGTTTGTGTATAAGCTGCTGTGTGGGCACTTGTTTTCCTTGATCTCGGGGATACAGCAAGCCGTGGAATTGCTGGGTCAAATGGCAGTTCTGTTTATCCTCTGAGAACATGCCTCTCTTAGCTCAGGCTGCTTTAACCAAAGACCACGGACTGGGGGTGGTGCTTAAACAACAGAAATTATTTCTCACAGTTCTGCAGGCTGAGAAGTCCCAGATCAGGGTGGGGCTCTGGTGAGAGCCCTCTGCCCAGTTTGCAGATGGCCACCTTCTCACTGTGTCCCCACAGGTAGAGAAAGTAAGCGTGTTTCACCTGTCATTTCTTACAAGGGCTCTCATCTCCTCGTGAGGGCTCCATCCTCATGACCTACTTTCCTCCCAAAGCCCCACCTCCAAATACCCTCACCTCAGGGATTAGGGCTTCAAGGTATGAATGGGGAGGGGATACAAACATTTAGTTCACAACACTGACAGCCTGTGTGCTAAGGAAACTGTTCCATTTTGTAATTCCACCAGCAGTGCATGAGGATTCCAATTTCTCCACATTATCTCCAGCATTTGAAATTATCTATCTTTTTTTATTAAAGCCATTCTAATGGGTTTGAAGCAGTAACTCATTGTGATTTTGACTTGCATTTTTGTGATGACAATGATACTGAGCAGCTTTTCGTGCACTGATTGGCCAGTTGTTTATCTTCTTTGGAGAAAGGTCTATTCAAACCCTTGCCCATTTTTAATTGGGCTATTTATCTTTTTACTACTGAGTTAAAAGTTCTTTATATGTTCTAGATACAAGTCTCTTCTATGATTTGCAAATATTTTTTCTCATCCTGTAGATTGCCTTTTTCCCTTTCTTGGTGGTGTTCTGTGCAGAACAAAAGTTTTTAATTTTGATGAAGTCCAACTAATCTTTTTTTTCTGCTTTTTGGTTTTTGGTTTTTGGTTTTTTTGCTTATGTTTTGATGTAGTATCTAAGAAACCACTGCCTCTCTAGTCCAAGGTCATGAAGTATACACCCACATTTTTTCCTAATAGCTTCATAGTTTTAGCTCTTACATTTAAGAGCTAATTTTTGTCAATGTTACATGTTGTGTTAATTTTTGGTGTAACTTCATACTTTCATGCATGGAAATCCAGGTGTCTCAACACCACTCACTGAAAAAGTTATTCATCTCCCCCATTTAATTGTCTTGGCACTCTCTTCAGAAATCAACTGGCCGTAGATAAATGGGTTTATTTCTGGACTCTCAAATCTATTCCACAGACCTACCTGTCTATCCCTATGCCAGTACCACACTGTCTTGATTATGGTAGCAGAGCAGTAAGTTTCAAAATTGTAGAAAGTGAGTCCTCCAACTTTGTTATTCTTTTTCAAGATAGTTTTGGCTATTCTAGATCCCCTGATTTTGTGTGTGAGTTTTAGGGTCAGCTGGTCTATAGCTACAAGAAAGGCAATAGAGATTATTTTGGGGATTGCGTTGAACATTTAGATCTATTTTGGGAGTATGGCCATCTTAACAATATTAATGCTTCCAAACCATGAACATGGGGTTTCTTTCCAGTTATTAGGTCTTCTTCACTTTTTGCAAAACAGTGTTTTGCAGTTAGCAGGCTATGCATTTTGCGCTTATTTTATAACATTATTTTTAAATATTTTATTATTTTGATGCTATTTTAACTGAAATTACTTTCATAGTTTCATTTCTGAATTGTTCTTTGCAAGAGTATAGAAATAAATGGATTTTATATATTGACTTTGCATCCTGAATCTTGGTGAACACGCTTATTAGTTTAACGGCTTGTGGGGGACTTCTTATGGTTTTCTATATATAAGTTTACATCATCTGCAGATAGAAATAGTTCAAATTCTTTCTTTCCAATCTGTATGCATTTTATTTATTTGTTCTGCCAAGAACTTCCAGGACAATATTGAAGATATCTGTCAAGAGCAGACATCCTTTTCTTGTTCCTAAACTTAGGAGGAAAGCATTCCATCTTTCACTATTAACTATGATGTCAGCTGTGGCTTTTCCCCAGACGCCTTTTATCAGGTCGAGGAATTCCTCTTCTTATCCTAGTTTGTTGAGGTTTTTTTTAAATTATGCAACAGTGTTGAATATTGTCAAAGGCTTTTCTTGTGTCTATCGAGATGACCATGTAGTTTTTGCTTTTTATCTTTTATGTTACTGACATAGCATATTATATTATTTGATTTTCAAATGTTAAACCAGCCTTTCACTTTTGGGACAAATCCCATTTGGCATGTTCTCTACTTTTTATGTGTTGCTAAACTTGTTTCCCAGTATTTGTTAGAATTTCTGTGTCTATATTTGGAATATATATTAGTCTGTAGTTTATTTTTCTTTTGATGTCTTTGTCTGGTTTTGGTGTCAGGGTAATACTGGCTTCATAAAATAAGTTGGAATGTACTCCCTCCTCTTTTATTTCTTGGAAGAGCCTGATTAACATAAAACCTCACACTAAAAGCCTAATTACCTCAGCTTCTCTGGCCTGATATATTAGGTCTGGATGTGAACAAAAACAACATCAAAAGGTCATGCTAAAAGGTAAGAAAAAACACAAAACAAGACTCAGATATGACAGAGACTTTTGAATAATCAGATCAAGAATTTAAAATACCTATGATTAATAGGTTAAGGACGCTAATGGAAAAAGTAGACCACGTGCAAGATCATATGGGTACTCTAAGCAGAGAGATGGAAACTCTAAGAATGAATCAAAGGGAAATGTTAGAAATCACATGCACTGCAACAGAAATGAAGAATATCTCATCAGTAGGCTGAACACAACTGAGGAAAGAGTCAGTAAGCTTGAAGATAAGTAAATGGAAACTTGTCAAACTGAAATGCAAAGAAAAAAAAAAAGAATGAAAAGAAAGACAGAGCACCCAGGAAGTGTGGGACCATATCAAAAAGTGCAAGATACATGTAATGGGAATATCAAAAGGAGAAGAAAGAAAGAAGCAGAAGAAGTATTTGAAGTAACAATGGCTGAGGATTTTCCAAAATTAATGACAGACATCAAACCACAGATCCAGGAATCTCAGGGAACACCAAGCAGGATAAGTAGCACAAAATCTACACCAAGGCATATCCTATTTAAAATACAAAACAAACAAACAAACAAAAAACAAAGAGAATATTTTGAAATAAGCCAGAGAATAAATACACCTTACCTTTAGAAGAACACAAATAAGAATTACATTGAACCTCTCATCAGAAACCATGCAAGCAAGAAGGGAGTGAAGTGAAATATTTAAAGTGTTAAAAGATAAAACATTAAACTAGAATTCTGTGCAGAGAAATTATCCTTCAAAAGTGAAGGAAAAATAAAGACTTTTTCAGACAAACAAAAGCTTAGAGAAATTGTTGCCAGTAGACCCACCTTGCATGAAATATAAAAAGAAGCTCTTTGCAGAGAAAGAAAATGATATGGGCCATATACTCAGATCAAGAGAAAGAAAGAAAAAGCTTCAGAGAAGGAATAAACAAAGGTAAAATAAAATCTTTTATTTTTCTTAATCTTACCTGATCTAATAAATAACTGTTCAAAGTGATAACAGAAACAATGTGTTGGGAGATGATTGCAGATGGATAAGTGAAATGCATGACAGCAATTATATTACAGATAAGGGGGAGTAATTGGGAATATTCTGTTAAAAGTTACCTGAATTACCCATGAAGTGATTTAGTGTTACTGAGAGTAGACTTAGATTAGTTGTAAGAGTGTATTGCAAACTCCAGGACAACCACCTCAAAGTTTTAAAAAGGAAGTATAATTGCTATACCAATAGAGGAGAGAAAATAGAATCATATAAAACGCTCAATTAAAACTGCAGAAAATGGTGGGGGGGGATCAACGAAGTACAAGTGCAACTAATTGAAAACAAACATGGTAGATATTAATCCAACCATTGTCACTAATCACTTCAAATGTGAATGATTTAAGTATACCAGTTAAAAGACAGACTTTCAGAGTATTAAAAAAAAAAAGACCAAACTATGTTGTCTACAAGAAATTAACTAAATATAAAGACACAGATAGATTATAAGAGATGGGAAAATATATTTTATGCTAACATTAATCAAAAGAAAGCTGGAGAAACTGTATTAATTTCAGACAAAGCAGACTTCAGAACAAGGAAAATATCAGGGATAAAGAGGGGCATTACATAATGACAAAGCGGTCAGTTTTCCAAAAAAACATAACAAGGACTAACATGTATGCATCTAACAACAAAGCTTCAAAATATGTGAAGCAAAAGTTGATAGAATTGATAAAAAGAAACAGATAAATTCACTATTATAGTTGGAGAATTCAACACCCGCCATCAGTAATGGACAGATCCAGCAGGCAGAAAATCAGTAAGATATAGTTGAACTGAACAGCTCCATCAATCAACTGGATCTAATTGACGTTTATTGAATAGGTCATCCAACACAGCAGAATACACATTCTATTCAATCTCACATGAAATACTCACCAAGATAGATCCCATGCTGGCCCATAAAACACACCTTAAGAAATCTAAAAGAAGAGAAATCATATAAAGTATGCTCTCAGACCAAAATGGAATCAAATTAGAAATCAATAAGAGAAAGACAGCTGGAAAAAAATCTCAAAATATTTGGAGATTAAATAACTTTTATACAACACCTGAGTCTTCTTCATAAAAGAAGTCTCAAAAGAAATCTTAAAATATTTTGAACTAAATGTAGATAAAAATACAACTTATCAAACCTTGTGGGATATAATGAAAACAGTTGCTAGAAATTTACGGCATTGAATGCATATTAGAAAAGAAGAAAAATCTAAAATCAATAATCTAAGCTCCCACCTAAGGAAACTAAAGAATGAAAACCCATGTAAACCTAAGGCAAGGAAAAGAAAATAATAAAATTTAGAGCAGCTATCACTGAAATTGGAAATAGGAAAGCAATAGAAAAAGTCAATGAAATCAAAAACTGATTCTCTGAAAAGATCTTTAAAATTGATAAACCTCTAACCAAGCTAACAAAGAAAAAAGAGAAGACACAAATTATTAATGTCTATAATGAAAGAGGAGTCATCACTACTGATCCCATTGACATAAGATAATAAAGGAATATTACAAACAGCTCCATGCCCACAGATTTGATAACATAGGTGAAATAGGCCAATTTTTTCAAAGACAAAAGCCACCAAAACTCACACAAGAGGAAACAGACAATCTGAATCTAATCTATTAAAATAAAATGAATCAGTAGTTAATAATATTCCAAAAAAGAAAGCACCAGGCCCAGATGGTTTCACTGGTAAATTTTATCAAACATATAAGCAAGAAATGATACCAATCCTCTCCAACTTCTTACAGAAAATAGAAGCAGAAGGACAATTTTCTAACTAATTCTATGAGGTTACCATTGCACTTATGCTAAAATCAGATAAAGACATTACAAGAAAGGAAAACTACAGGCCAATACATATTGTGAACAAAGATGCAAAAACCCTCAACAAAATATTAGCAAATTGAATCCAACAATGTGTAAAAAGAATTATACACCACAATCAAGTGGGATTTATTCCAGGTATACATTCAATTAATATAAGCCATCACATCAACAGATTAAAGAAGAAAGATCAATGATCATATCAATAGATACAGAAAACTCTTTTGACAAAACCCAACCTGCATTCATGATAAAAACTCTCAGCAAACTAAGAACAGAAGGGAATTTCCTCAACTTGATAAAGTATAAGTGCAAAAAAAACTTATAGCTGATATAATACTTAATATTGAGAAACTAGATGCTTACCTGTTAAGATCAGGACCTAGGCAAGAATTTTTCCTCTCACCACTCCTATTAAACATTGCAATAGTATCGGTAACTAAATCAATAAGACAAGAAAGAAGCCAATCTGAAAATGCTACAGACTGTATGATTCCAACTACAGGACATTCTGAAGAGGCAAAGTTATGCAGTAAAAAGAGTCCGCGGTTGCCAGGGGTTGGGGGGCAAGAATAAAGGACAAACAGGCAAAGCACAGGATTTTTAGGGCAGGAAAACTAGTCTGTATGAGATTGTAACAATGGATACATGGAATTACTGCATTTGTCCAAACCCATAGAATGTACAGCATGGAGTGAACCTTTGTGTAGTTAATAATAATGTATCAGTATGGGTTCATCAATGGTAACAAATGTACCACACTAAAGCAAGATTATAAAATTAGGGAAAATGGGGAAGAGGTATATGGGAACTCTCTGTACTCTCCACTCAAGGTTTCTGTAAAGCTAAACCTGTTTTAAAAAATAAAATCTATTCTTTTTTTTAAAGAACATATAATCAGGATACATAAGACAAAGTGATTAAATTGGGAAGTGTACTGTGCTCACGCAAGGGAAGGGTCAACATCAGGAAGACGTCGTGTCTCCAAAGCCAAGGCATACTTTTATCACAACTCTATTCAAACTTCAACAGGTTGCTTTGTTGCTAAGCTCACCTTAGAATTTACCTGGAGGAGGAAAGGCTCAGAATCGGCTAAGGAAATCCTGAACTAGGAAACAGGGGATGGGTTTTGTCCCACCGAAGGGCAGAACAATTAAAGGGGTGTAATGCTGACACAGGGGCAGGAAATAAGCCAGTAGAACAGGCCACACCGCACAGAAACAGACTCACATGTCAATGAAAACCTGAAATTAACAGAGTGACAGGGACCCCCATCCTCCCCCAATACCTGGGAGCAAAGAAAGAGCTGAGCAGTCCCAGGGACCAGAGACCAGCTCCTGAACACTCAGTCTCCGAGACAGGAGGAAGGGGATCCTGGGCTCTGAGTGCCCCTGTTTCCAGCCAGAAACATGGGACACCTTCTCCAGAGGAAGATGATAAAGACCCCAGGCTTAAAACTGTTTCTACAATTTTCCGTATACAACATCCAACATCCAATCAATATCAGCCAAACGCACAGCAAGGCAAAGCACAAATCAGTAGGGAACAAATGAATTATTCTGTAAATGTCGCTGGATTGAGTGTTCATGTACAAAAAATAGAATAAAATCTGAACCTTAACACAGTCCTGTGGACTGTGGGGCTGGAGGCTTGGCTGAAATATTTTATGGCAAGAACAGGCTGTTTTCATAAGTTCAAATGACATATCCTCAGCCGATCCTGCAGCAAGTCAGGCTGGGCTGTGTGTGCTGAGCAGGAACCCAGGCCTCCTGCTTCCTCGCTGGGGATGCACTGGGCCAGCGGCGATGGTGGCAGATGGCGTTGCCGTGTTCCAAGGGAAGAGCTGCCGTGTTGTCAATAATCTCGTAAAAACCTCTTAGGTCTCCAAACAAGCCAGGTTGAAATTCCAGCATAAATACTTTATGTGGTCGGAGAAAATCTCCTTTAAGAAGACACATTGTAGAATCTAGTATCCTCTCCTGGGTAGTGTTTTCCTACATCACCAAGCCCACCCGGCTGCACGCTCCATAGAATGTGGAGAACTGACGGGAAATCCAAGGTGCGCAATTCGGAGACTAGCGCGGATGCACGTGATGACTCATCAGTAACCCCCAGGAGGGGCTGCACCCACATGACCCTTACCTCACACGACACACGTGTCCGTTTCTAGTGGACGGAAGGCCTCTGTGGTGAAAAGAAAACTACAGAAGTTTTTAAAAGAAAATATGGCAGAATATCTTTAGGACCTAAAGGCAGAGATTTATTAACAGCGCACACACACAAACCCACAAACCAGAAAGGAAGACAATTTTGTTTTCAAAAAGACAGCGTAAAGGTAAGTCACAGCCTGGGGGATGCCATTTCAACTCACATAACTGACCAGGTATCAGCATTTGCAATACTGCATTTGCCAGATACACAGGCAACTCACAGAAGCATTTGCCAGATACACAGACAACTCACAGAAGCATTTGCCAGATACACAGGCAACTCACAGAAGAGAAAGTGTGAGCAGCCTCTGGGTCAGTCTGAGATGCAGAACCAGTAGGAGGTCTATATCCTTTCTTTTGAAGAATTGGCTGACACAGTTACGGGGCCATTAGGTCTGAAATCCGCTCGGCAGGCCAGCAGGTGGGAACCGAGGCAAGAACAGGTCCTGCGGTCTTCAGGCAGAATTTCTTCCTTCCTGGGAAACCTCAGCGTTCGCTCCTAAGGCATTCAACTGATTGGGTGAGGCCCACCTGCACAATCAAGGGTCATCCTTCACTTCAAGTCCACTGATCGTAGATCCACCACATCTACAGAACACGCTCCCAGCAGCACCTGGGTGTGGTGTGATGAAATAAGTGGGGACCGCAACCCAGGTGAGCCATGAAACCAACCATCACAGACATTCAACGTGAAAGGATGCCCACCATTGTTAACCACCAGGGAAGTGCCCACTCACCACCATGGCGTCCACCAGATGGGCAGTGGGCTCGGTCTGACCACACTACGTGCGGTTGAGGGGTGTCGCAGCATCGACTTTGTGTTCGTGGTGGTGGCACAGAAAGTGGGTGGGGACTTTGGACAGGCCCCGGGGCCACAGAACCTCCAGTTTCTCTCTTCTGCCCCGAGCGAGATGGCCTGGGTTTGCGTTTAGGCTCTGCCACTTCTCAGCCATGAGACCTTGAGCCAGTTATTTAACCTTCATGTGCCTTGACTGTCTCATCTGGAAAATGGGGTCATGTGAGCTGTGACCACCAGCAGTGTCTAGCAAAGAGGCCTACACACCCTACGATGCAGCCGACCCATCTCTAGAAGCTTCCCACCGCTGAACTCTGCCACATAAATTCAGGTGAGGGGGACAGCAATGGGCACGGCAACTGCGTCTGCAACGATCAATGGTGGGAAGTGACTAAAATATCCACCAGTGCAGGAATGGAGGCCTAAGCCATAGCCAAGGCTGTGCAGCCGTTCAAAGGAATGAATTACTGGGATCGATTTTGAAGAAAAAAAAAAATCATGGAACATGTAGATTTCATTCATATACAATGTTAAGCACACAAACAATACCAGATACTGTTTATGTACAGATATGTACATAGTAAAGGAATAAAAAGAATGCCAGCCAAACTGGGGTTCGTGTTACTGCTTCCAGGAGATGGGGCAGAAAGGAGTTGTTGGGGGGACATAAAAGGGGCTTCAAGTATAACCCACCCACCCATGTGCTCACAGCCGCCAGACCCACGTCCTACGGGGCTCTCTGTCTGCCCCCAAACACTCCTGGCTCTAATGTGTTTGGGTCAGACCTGCAGAGTTGTCAAAGTTCTTCACTTTGAAGGTGACAGAACTTTCCTTTTCTTCCCTGCAAAGTCCTCAAAGGAGAAGAAGATGGAAAGGTTCCCCTCCAAGTCTTGGAAACAGAATCACTCATTTCTGGGTGGTCCAGAGGCCAGCGTTTATCCCCAGGCTGCAGACCCAGCCCCCTCCTTGCTCCTCATCAGGGGGACTCATCCTCATGTTGGCTTGCTTCCAGACCCCTCTCGACCAGCATTCAGACCCCAAGGCCCCCCCAGCAAGCCTCTACCTACAGGCTGGGCACACGCATGTCAGCTCCAGGAGGGCAGAGCCCGGCCGGCCCGGGGGATGAGCCCTGTCGTTCACACAGTAGACACCTGCTGCATGAATGAACCAGCCGTGCTCATGGAAGCTCGTGCATCATGGACCTAGAATTCCGTAGGTTCTCAACGAATGCTCCTAGAGCAAATGCAGGTGTGCCGTGGGAGAGCACTGTGCCCCAAGAAACATTCTGAGTCACAGCAGCCGCTGTCTCTGGAGCCCCATCCAGGAGCTCTGCTCAGCCCATCTCTCCCCTCAGGGTTTTCCCGTGACCACGGGGCTGCTGGATGCTGAGGGGGCTGGGAATCCCCCAGAGAAGGGAGGAGGGAAGTGCTTCCAAGAGGACCTTGGAAGTGATGATGTGGGGCATCTCGGGAGCCCACCGACCCACAGGACACACCTGGGGGACCGGCCACCTCCTGGATCCTGGATCCTGGCTCCAGACGGGAGTAGGGGGGATTAAAAACAAGCTGCCCACCTTGGTGCCTTTTTATCCAAAGCAGCCTCACTCCTATGCAGGAATGGGGGAAAAGGGGTCTTTGCCGAGGCAGGAGAGGACCAGGAGGACCCCTGCTGGGGACTGAGCTGAGACGGGGAGGGAGGGCAGCATCTGGAGGACAGAGCCACACACCATCACGACAAGCAGTCAGGGGCCAGGGATCGGAGCGGGGAGCACCTTACACAGGCAAGATTTATCGGCCTGTCACTCACCAAATGTATTTACAATAAAACCTGACATCACAGGAGTTTCTGGAATAAATATTTATCTGTTTTTTGTGCTCTGGCTTTGAGGCCAATCCATCTCTGAGTGGCAGCCAGGGTGGGGTGAGGGGGGAGAGAGGCTGTCCCCTCCCGGCCCAGGAGTCAGGGGGCTGAGCACGAGCCATCCAAGCCTGGGGCTCGGGGGGCCGGCCACCCCTCCGATGTGCTGGTTAAACCAGGAGCCTTTGGACAGACACGCCTGCCTTCCCGCAGGTGAGGAAACACCCCGAGCCCCAGGGCCCTCCGTGGACGGGCTGTCCGCACCTCCTGAGCTCCTGGCCTGGCATCTGGGTGGTTTCAAAGGAGAAAATCAGTGAGTGTGGGTCTTGAGAAGGTTACCACCCCCGCGTCCACCGGAGGACCACGGAGGGTGACGCGGGAGACTCCAGGTCAGGATACCTGGACCGACCCCTGGTCACCTCTGTGCTGAGGATCGGGCGGACCACGAGGCGTCTTGTCCTCGCTGCCATACAGGGAAGGAGAGGGAGACAGAGGAGGAAGCCCTTACAACGCTGGGGAGCCAAGCTCGGGCCTTCACATACACCACGCGCCACAGTTCTAAAGCTGTGTCGACCCCGGGACTTCCCCGGCGGTCCAGTGGTTAAGACTCCGCGCTGCCACTGCAGGGGACACGGGTTCAATCACTGGTCGGGGAACTAAGGTCCCACCTACTACGCGGCATGGCCAAAAAAATTGTTTTAATTTAAAAAAAAAGTAGTATCGACCCCAAATGAACTTATTTACAAAACAGAAACAGACTCACAGACTTAGAGAACGAACTTCTGGTTAGCAGGGGGGAAGGGTGGTGGGGGGAGGGATAGATGGGGAGTTTGGGATTGACACGTACACACAGCTATATTTAAAATAGATAACTAACAAGGACCTACAGTGGAGCACAGGGAACTCTGCTCAATACTCTGTAATAACCTACAATGGGAAAATTATTTGAAACAGAAGAGATACGTGTATATGTATAACTGAATCACTTTGCTGTACATCTGAAACTAACACAACGTTGTTAATCAACTATACTCCAATATAAAATAAAAATTAATAATAAAAAAAGAGAGTGTGGGAAGTAGGTCCAGTCCTGAAAAAAACGATATCCAGTGTATGTCAATTATGATGTTTGACCAACATTTACGTAAATAAGTTTCTTTGTTCTTGGCTAAAAAAAAAAAATTAAAATTAAAAAAATAAAATAAAATATTTGATGCATAGAAAGGATCTGTTTTTTGAAGAGTGCCCCAAATAAAGGTATCTGCAGACATCCAAGTAAATAAATAAAGTAGTATCGGCCCCATTTTACAGATGAGAACACTGAGACTCAGGAAAGGTGAATAACCATCCAGGGTCACGCAGATAGTAACTAGCAGAGTAGAGATTTGAAGCCAGGTCCACTTGTCGCCCTCCCCCAAGGCCATGCTCCTGCCGTCACACCAGGGACCCAATGACCTTCCACTACATGAGTCAAGGACCTTCACAGACACGGGCACTTGGCCTGATCCAGTCTCCCCGGCACCATCAGAGTGTCCTCAGACTGTCCTCCCCCGCCCCTGCCACACCTCGCCTCTCCCAAGAAGCCCCCGCCCCTCCTGCCCACCCTCCCTCTCCCCACACGCCATCTGCAGCTCCGCTGTAGCCCCCGGCTACAGGGCTTCCTGCCTTGCACCAGAGCCACCAACTCGGCCACCAGGCTCCTGGGGGGGACATGGCAGACCTGGGAGCCCAGGACGGTGGTTGACCGAGATGCGGGAGCACAGAGAGCGGTAGTGACCATGATGAACCAGAGACCACTGGCCCCTTTCAAGGGGACGGCCTACTTACTCCCAGGGGAATGTGGCCCCCAGACATCCTGATCAAGGATGGCCAAATCTATTAATTTTTCAACAGGAAAAACTAACAGAACTACAGAGTTCCAAGGAATCCTCTCAGGGTTTAGACACTGGTTTGAGATTTAGTGAAAACGCACAGCAAGGCCTGCTAGCAGGTGGACGGTGGCCAGAGTGGCCTCCACTGTGAACAGGGCAGTCAGCCAGCAACGGGAAGGGCACAGTGCAGAATGGGGCGGCAGCTGTACCCGAAGGCCCCCTTGCTCTAAGGAATGCTTTGCCAAGGAAAGGCATCCCAGGAAGGCGGGAAGATGCCAGGGAGGCCGGTGTGCACAGGGGGCCCTGACTCAGCTTCTAAAGGGGAGGGACACCTTCGGACCCACCTGTGTCTACACTGCGAGCACGTGGACCTCAGTGACTGGACTCAGAGAACGGTGGCCGATGAGGGAACACCCTCACCTGCCTTTTCTTCCTTTTCACATTTTCGAACCAATCTTTTCCCCAGGCCAAGTTCAAGCGCAAAGCTCTTGTTTTCTGGAGAAGACTGCGTGAGAAGCTCTCCTGGCTTGGACAGGGAGAGAATGGTGTTTCAAGATAAAGCTGTTAATCACTGCAGTGCTCCAGGCCTCGGCCGGGGCTGCCCGAGGAGCTGGAAGAATCCGCAGATAAGGGGGCTTGCGGAGCTGGAAGAATCCGCAGATAAGGGGGCTTGCGGGACACCGGTTTAGTGTCCTCGGTGGGCCCTGGGCGCCAGCCGTGACAGGCAGCTCGGCGCAGGGGTCTCGAACCGGCGCACCCAGCAGCCCCGCCTAGAAAAACAGACCTCAGGCCCATCCCCAGAGCTCCCGACGCAGCCGCTCTGCATTTCTAGCAAGTTCCCGGGGCGGGTGCTGCACCGCCCTTGGTGAGCAAGGCCTGGGACAGGAGAATGGCGGGGGGGCCCCATCCAGACAAGCCTTCTGGTCGCAGTGGCCCTTACAGGAAGGAGCGGGCATGTCCCTGCGGGACAGTGACAGGCTGTGCCCCCGGTGGGTCACTGTCTGGGCCCTGTCTCCTCAGCGGCACAAGGATGGCATCCCTACCACCCGGCAAAGCCATGGGGCTGGAATCAGGAAAACCACCACGTGGGGCTTTGTGGACCATTCTGTGAGGACCACGGTCACCTGGGGCCCGGGAGGGCTGCCCACACCCCCGCGGCCACCTGCCTGCACTCCCCCCCGGCACTCTCCAGCAACCCCCTGGAAGCTTCTCCAGGACTCCCAGTCTCCCGCGAGCCACAACACCCAGGCCTGTACCCACGGACCCCCTCACCGCCTGGCTCACCTGGTCGGTGTCCTGGCCACCACACCTGCACCCTGCAGCCCCACGTGCATCCCTGCACCCAGATGGCTTCTGCAGCACAGTGCCCACTCCGTCCTTGTCGCCCACCAGGTGGGCGAGTGAGGGATGCTGAAACCAGCCAGGCTGAGGGCCTGCCCTCCTCAAGGTGACCACGCAGCAGGCAGAGAGGGAAACGCCCAGAAGAGCCTGTGTGACGGGCCGTGGGCAGGTGAGGAAAGGGAAGGAAGAGCACAGGTGTGTGTATCTTCTGTACCTCGGTGCGTGTACACCTCCTGTGCATCTGCGTGTGCACCTGTGCGTCACTGGCCAGCTGGCCGACTTAGCGCCTTGATTCCATCAAATCCTCACAAACGCAGTGCGACAGGCTATGTTGCTACTCCAGTTCGGAGAGGTGGAAACAGAGGCTCAGGTGACCGAGGGGCCACGCACACACAGCGGAGATGGGGCGGGACTGGCTCTGTCTGATCCCCGAGGACACGTTCGCTTCCCGCTCCTTTGACCGCAGACACCGTTCCCTGAAATACTAAGCTTGCGTCCCCACTCTGGTTCCTGGATGGAGCGTTGCCCCCGAAGCCTGACTCCACGCCCCTAGGTCTGAGCCAACAGCCTTGGAGGGGACCTGACCCCGTCCCGAGAGCCTCAGTGTCCAGAACCCAGAGAGCTCCCAGCCTCACCAAACACGCCCTGAGCACCCGTCTGGAGCAGGTTGAACAGTGACCCTTAAAAATAACATGTCCACGTCCTGATCCCTGGGCCGGTGAATGCGACCTTATTCAGAAAGCCGGTCTGCAGAAGTGACTGAGTCCTGGGTTTCCAGGTGGGCCCTAAATCCAGCTACAAGTGTCCTTATAAGGTACTAAGAGACACGCAGGGTGGGAAGAGGAGGCCACGTGAGGACAGAGGCAGTCGATGGGGCCACAGCCCAGGAGCCGCTGGAGCCACCAGAACCTGGAGGGGACAAGGAGGGAACCCCTCGCTCTGGAGCCTCCAGAGGGAGCGTGGCCCCCGACACCTTGACTGTGGATTCTGGCTCCAGAACCATGAGGGAATCGATGCCTGTCATGTTAAGCCCCTCTGCCCCCGGGTGGGGTCCACGGGGTCCAGGACACGGAGGCACCTTTCCTCCCTCAGCCGTAACATGAGCCTGGGATTCCGGCAGGTCTGAGTTCAAATCTCTGCTCCTGGACTTACTGCCTCTGGGGCCCCCATGCCCCCCACCTTCTCAGAACAATGGAGACAGGTCGGCCTTGCTCCCGCCCTGAGGCCTGGGCAGGACGACGGGCACAGCCACCAGGGGGCAGCAGGGAGTGATGCAGTGAGAAGCCAACAGGCCAGGCTTCCGCGGCTGCCCTCACAAAGGACCCCAAACTCGGCGACTTCGGCACCACCGACGTGTCGTCCTGCAGCGCTGGCCACCTGAGTCTGACCTGGGTCGCCAAAGTCAAGGGGCACACTGGGGGCTGGCTCCTTCTGGAGTCTCCCGGGGACAATCTGCCTTTTTCAGTTTCTTGGTCGGTACCCCTTCCTCCATCCTAGAACCAGCAGTGCAGCATCTTCAGCTCTCTCTCTCTCTCCCTGACCTCTGCCTCCATCACCACATCTCCTCTCTGACTCTGACCCTCCTGCCTCCGTCTCATGAGAACCCTGTGATGACGCTGGACCCACCCGATAACCCAGGCCCATCTCCCCATCTCAAGGTCCTTAACTCAATCACATCTGCAAACTCCCTCTGCCATGTAAGGAAACACTCCCAGTTTCTGGGGACCAGGACCTGAACATCTCTGGGGTCCTTATTCTGCCCATCTCACGTGGGTTCCCCTCTACTCTGCCCCTAGCTGATACATGATCCTGGGCAGACCCTTGCCCTTCTCAGGCTTTGGTGGTGAAGACCAGGGCCATGAAAATGTGGACACAGCACCTCACCCAGCCTTGGGCGGAGGGAGCTGGCACAGTCCTGGAGGATGTGGGGAGATGAACCTGAAAAAAGCGTGGGGTGCCGACTCCAGAGGGGACAGCACAAGCAAAGCCACAGGAACGCAAAAGAGCCTCCGTGCCTTTCATTCCAGCAGAAACCTAGTAACGAGGTTGCCCAGGGTCTTCTGGAGGCTGTAAGCTTTCAGATCAGTTTCAGTCCTAACAGCTGGTCAGGAAGCGGGGATTCCTGAAGAGAACATTAGGTGGCTGGAGAGGGTGATCGGCACAGATGGTCCAGGGGAAAGCCGAGGCCAGCATCCTGGGAGCTGTGGGCACCCTCCAGACTCCCCACCAAGGGAGCTTGGCATGTTCCAAAAGCCAGCTCCAAGGTGCCTCCGCAGAGCAGCCCCTCTGATGGTCTTTGATGTCAACATGGCCGGGATCTGGCCATCAGTTCCAAAGCCAACTTTAACCTGACATGCCAGCCAAGCTCCCTCTTAGCTGTTTCCTAAAAGGACTTCAGAGTTGCCCAGAGTTCCATGTTGGGCAGAGGTGTAATAGAAAACTGGGAGTTAGAAGGCCCCGTTAGACGGTAGAGCCAAGGCTTCTCTGTCTTTTGAGACCCAAGTCAGGACCCACCCACGCACATAGGCCTGGCACTGCCAGCATCTGCCTGCCTTTCTGGAGCATCTTTCCTTGGCAAAGCAACCTTTCAAGCAATGACACCTTCAGGTATGGCTTGCTCAAGCAGACCCATTACTCCACTCTGCACTGCACCCTTCACATTGTTCACAGTGGAGGCCACACAGGCCACTCTCCACCTGTAAACAGGCCTCGCTAAGTGTTTTAACAAATCTCAAACCCAGGACTCAAACAGCACAGCCAGGAGGGCCTACCATGGTGGGAAGGAAACCGTGCAGCCTGGCTGTGTCACCAACTCGATCTGCCTTCTCAGGGAGCCTCTTGGCCTGCTCATCTCTAGAGAACCCCATGAAAGTGGGACAACACTCAAGAATTCTGGAGGCCCCGAGAGTCTCACATTCCTGATACGCCAGCTCTTCTCTGCCTCTGTGAAAATCACGACCGCCCCTGGACTCTCCACCGATACAGCGAACATTTGACCCCATAGATCAAGGGAGCGTAAGAGGTGCCTGCAGCCCAAAGACCAATTTAGCCCTTGGGACAGATGTCTCCTCTCGGTCCCCACTACGTGCCAGTCTCTCTTCTCTGATCCGCCCCAGGCCGGCCCTCACCCTCACAGGGCCTGCCTTCAACGACGCGACCCCCAGCCCCTGGGGAATCAGGGAAGGGCTGCATTTGGCCCGCACCGTAAGCCCTTTACAGGACATGTTACATGAGACAAATCCCTCTATGGAAATAAAACCTCAAAAACGTGTTTAATAAATGGGCATTAATGTCTCTCCTGGCGACGGGCAGCGTGACTCTCTCAGCAAACTTTCAGAAATAATTCAAATATATTTCCCTACGTCGTGTGGCAACGATTCTCGGAGGGTTCCCTGGAATAATCGGCCCATTCCACTTGTTAGGACGTGGTCTTTAAAACTGAGTTATTCCTGAACATTCTTGGGAAATTGGGGCTCTTCATCTCACCAATTATGAAATACCGCAGACAACGTTTGCAATCGGAAAAGAAGATTTATGGCCCCAGATCCAGGGGAGGCTGCCGCCTGAACTCCCAGAGATCCTGTTCTCGAGTTTCTCATCATTTTGCAAGTAACCTTTGGGGAGGGTTTAACTACTGTGTGGCGAGAGAAAGGATGCAGTACCCCCTCCCCGTGCTCCTGTCAGGGGAGGGAGTGATTGAAGGGGGCTCCGAGGGAGGAGAGCACCGGGATTTATGGTCTGAGCCAGTTGGAGGCCCCCCTGGACCACTCACTCATTCCCTCCTTCGCAGTCCCCCACCCCAGTCCCTCCTCGGAGCTGGGGCTGCAGTGGAGGCTACGTATGCGGGATGGGAAGGCATCTCCGGGAGTAACCCCTGCCTGCCCGATGACGTAAGCAGTGACAGGCCGGCACCCAGAGGCTGGGCCTGGACCCCGCTCGGCGGGACGTCGAGGCCGTTGCTGGGATGCCTCCCCGCCTCCTCTCCTGGCCCACAGTGCCTGCTCTGGCCTGCCCCGACCTCCTCTGATGCAAACCCCACCCAGGACGTCCCTCCTCGCATCCGTCCAAAGCCTCCAGAGCTCTCAGGGTGGAGACGGAACCTTCGACCTGGCAGCCAGCCCCGCAGGCCAAGCCCCCAGCCTCACCTGTCCCCGCTCCCCCATCTTCCCCGGGGCGGGCCCCACCGACACCCGCCCCGTCCCTGACCCACCGCACCCTCTGCAGCCTCAGGGCCTTGGCACACACCACGTCTTTTCTCTGGAGTGGTCTTCTCCCAATCAAGGGCCTTGGCAGCTTCCCTGACGACTCCTGCCCCGCCCCCATCCTATTCCCATGGCTCCAGGTCCCCCTCACAGCCCTGGCTCAGCGTGAGTTTTACCTGTGTGACTCCTTGACTAAATTCAACTCCCCCATCAGACAGCGGGGCCCACGTGAGGGCCCACCTGTTTCGGTTCCCCACCCTGGGGAGGGCTACCCTCTCCCAGCTAGGCTGCCCCAAGGAGATGCAGGCATCAGAGACTAAAAGGGCCTCACGCCCCCCTAACCCCCATGGAATGCAGCATCTAACCGGACGGGGCCATCACAGCACCCAGACCGTGTCCAGGTTCCTGCCTGAAGGCAGAATTTCAAACCCCCCAGGGCTGGCTTTCCTCTGTCTGTGATCAAGGCAACCGTGTGATTTCCTGAGCTTTGCAAGCTCTACAGTGCTGGGCTCCAGCCAGAGAACGGGAGGCCTCCCTGGCAGGGATGGAGGGATGCAGAGAAATGCAGCCCCAGCCTCCATCCACCTGTGGTGAAACCCAAGGATAAATTCTTTGGGACTCAGAGGGACACTTCCTCCCTCATCGATCTAAGTTCACACAGATATCAAAAGGAGGTCCCAGCAGGAGCCCCGAGAACAGGGCTGCCACAGGGAGGCGGCTCAGCCTTGGTCATACCATTTTAACACATGTTCCAGTGGGAAGGGGCCATCGCCTGGCCATTGCTGGGGTTCAGGCCACAGGGAGAGTTTTGCTTTTAGTCTCCTCCGTACCACAGACATCAGGGGAGTGGTGAATAAACAGGTGGGAGAATCTAGTCCATGAGACACATTGTACCAACAGGGACACCCAGGCCTGGATGGTGACATGAGCTGGGAGCGGCCACACTAGGTCAGCTGAAGCACCTGCCCCGGAATCCAGATGGCGTGATTGGAGCCGGGCCCTGGGGGACGGGGACAAGGCCCCTGCAGGTGTGGGTATCGCAGCCAGTGGGGGCGGGAGGAGGGGGCAGGGCCCGGTCCTTTCCATCCCCAGCTCCCAGCTGCCCGGGCTGCTCCTGCCAAGGCTTAAATCACAAGTGTATGAGAACTAATGCATTCCCTCAAATTGTAATAAATTAATTTGAAAGCTCTGTGGTGATGGGGAAATGGTGTTCTTTCCTCAAAGAGCCCGGTTGACAAGGTCCTGAGCCCCCTTCACTGTCAGTAACAGTGAGCCCTGAGGGACCTCTCTCAAATCCTTCCTGTATCCTGATATCTGGGCAGGGGGTTGGGAGGGGCTTTGGATGAGGGTTGTGCACAGAGGGGCCATTGCCTTTCCCCCTCCCTCCTGCTTTACTGTAAATCTGTGGACCGTCACCCTGTTCCGGATGTTTCTAACGCGAACGACAGAAGCTTCAGCTGCCCTATCAGAGCGTCTCCACCCGGCGGGGTGCTGAGGGTCTGTCAGGTCGTGTCTAGTTAGCAGAGTTTCTGCACAAACACCGTCTTGGCCGAGGGCAGACCAGGGGATGCTGCTTGCCCAGCACCCTCCCCTTGTCTCTATTACCAAAGCCAGACGCTGGGAGGAAAGCAGAGGAATCAGTCACACACGTGGACCCTCCCCACCATGCAACTGAGCTCGAGCCCTGTCACCTCCCCGTCCTCAGCACAGCGCCCTCCCCGGGCCTCCCTGGCCTTCCGCGCCGGCCGTGGAGCTGCCCTGATTCAGGCCTTTCTGCAAACGCTGTTGGAAACTGCTGTCCCGTCTCCACACCCGCCTCTCCCCCCGACATCCATCCTCCAGCAAGCCTGACCATGTCAGCATGGGCGCCAGCAGCCCCGTCACCCAGCCTCCACTCTGACAGATGCCCGTGCAGTGTCACATGACCAGGAGCACCTGTCTGCCCGCTGGACGGGGACCCCTCCAGGAGAAGGGCCCCCTCGCAGCCTGGGCCCATGACCCCCAGGCCTGCACCCCAACGTCCAGCCTGGCCACCTCTCAGATCCCACCCTGAGCACAGGCAGGGTCCAGAGCCCTGGAAGCATCCAGCAAAACAGGGATCCACATCGTGCTCTCTGAGCTTCTATGGAAGGTGATTCTAGACACTTGCATTTGGCGGGGGGAGGTCACGGAAGCCAAGCTGCAGGAAACACAGGACGCAGCACCAGTGACCGGTGAGGCTCACATCTCACAAAACAGGATCAGGGATGAAACCCCGGGGCCCGGCCTGGGGCGGTGGTGACGCGAGACGCAGGAAACACCCCGGGAGAGGCTTCCTCACCACGGGAGGCACGAGGCAGGACACAGGCTGGACCCGCCAAAAGAACACGAGCAGGTTAAACCCTCCCTCGGCTGCCATGCAGACCAGGGAAGCACCTGCGTGCTCGGAATAGATGAGAGCAAGAAGCAGGCGCTGCACCAGTGTTCAGCTCTGCATGGGGTCAGGGTCAGTAGACGTGGGAGGCCGAGGAAGAGTCCAGGTGGAAATGTGAACTTGGGAGCCTGTGAAGGACTCTGAGAGTTTTCACCATGAGCATCGAGGCTCTGGTTCATTGGACATGGCCCGTCCACTGCGATGTCACAGAGCCTGGGAGAGTGGGGAGCACAGAGCAGGGCCTGCGTGGGACCCAGAGTCAGGACAGGGAAAAGGGAACCAGGACCAAGAGGCAGAAACGTTCCCAGAGCCTCATCAGTTTCTTAATGAGGCCTCGGCATGTCATTGAGGTTGTCATGTACATAATGATGTTAGGTTGCTTCGAGAGAACTACTGAATTCATTCAAGTGTGGTTTAGTCACTGTGACAAATCCTTCTGTTGCTGTCTTTACAGAGGCCGTATCACATGAACCCTATTTGTTGTTATAAGTACCTCCATGGTTGAAAAGAAGCACTAGAATTCTTTCCCACTGTGGCAAGTTCAGAGTTTCAAGACTTGCAGAATGGCCATAAATAAGACCAATCTCAGTGCTACACTGTGCTATATTATACTGGGTTTTCTGTAAATTCCGTAATGAGAATACATTATCGGGAATTCCCTGGCGGTCCAGTGGTTAGGACTCCTCACTTCCACTGCAGGGGGTGCGGGTTCAATCCCTGGTCGGGGAACTCAGATCCCACAAGCCCCACGGCTCAGCCAGAAACAAAGAGAGAGAGAGAGAGAGTACATTATCAATATTTAGCTTCACTAGTAATCAATGCAATGCAAATTGAAATAAAAATTAAAGCAGTTTTTAAATGGCAAGAGAAAGACAGTTGTTTCCCCCTCCTCCTTTTAGACATGAACCAAAAAGCACAAAAGAAAACAAGAAACAGAAACATATCGATAGGCCTGAACCTCGGTGTATGAGGAAGGACTGCCATATGCGATAAAAGTCACACGGAAGTATGGAAAGGGACCAAGAAAGGCCCATGGGGGTAGATGTCGGGGGGAAGCCAAAGCCCCAGTGGAAACTTTCCACTCAGCTTTGGACAAAGTGAACAGGACACAGACCTGGGACACAAGCATCCATGGGCCAAGTTTGTAGGTTTCCAGAAGTAGGAAAAAGGGACTGAACCAGGGATTTCACTGAGATGCCCGATTTACAGGAAGCCATTTCTTAAAGAGCCAGACAGAGGAAGGAGGCGGTGCTGTGAATTAAGTGATAACCCAGTGTGGCCAGGGAGAAGTATAACCCAAATAACACAACCTGCATCCTCAGGGGACTTTTTGCTGGTCTGTAGCACATACCACATATTTCACCATGATCAGGAAAGATGTTATGTTTAATAGAGAATCAGTTCTATAAACATGAGCTGAGAGCAGAGATAAAAGTATCAAGAGAAAACAAAGAGATGGGCGGAAAAGTGACAGCGTTCAGGAAAAAAGTAGAAGGAAAACATAAAACGACACCTAAAATGTAAACCCAGCTGAACGTGGTGCAAAGACAAATGCGAATATGAGGAAAACACAGTAATAGACATGAGAGTTGATTGAGAAAAGCAAGCAAATGAGGTGGAAATCCACAAGGACTGAGAGGATGAGGGAGAAAAGCACAGACATGGAGAGCAAGTTAGTATAACAGAAAAAGTTTACTATCATTCAAGAACAATTCTCACAAGAAAAAAGGACTTGTGTCTACAGATGGAATGGTACATGTCACAGGGGGAAAAAAATTGGCAAAGGTGTTAGCAAAGTTGCTCAATTTTAAAGATAAAGAAAGAATTATTTCGGCAGCCAAAGAGAAAAATCAAGTCACATAAAAGGGAATATCATTAGTCCGGCCTCAGTCGTTACCATGACAACACCCAGTGCTGGAATCCAGACTATGAATGCCTACAAAGTCCTGAAAAGGGAATTGGAACCCAAGAGCTTCACAGCCGGCCAATCTGTATCTTTCAAATATAAAGACAAAAGACAGGTATGTTTTGAAAATTCAAAATCTAGAGGAAAATCCTTAAAATGAGCTCATCCTGAAGAACCAACCAGAAGACAACTTTGGGCAACCAAGAGACAAAAGGAGAAAGTGGAGAAAAAGAACCAGCAGTGAGCATGTTTACACTGTTAACTATGAATGAAAAACTAAAACAAATATGGTGTTTTAGTTACCAGAGAAAATGTAAAGGTTAAATATGAGAGCAGTTTAGAAATATTGTACCTTCAAAAGCTGGAAGAGAAAGGACAAATTATTCAAAAGGTGGTATAAGGACACAGATTTCCTCCCCTGCCATAACCAGAGACAAAAATGTATTTAAATCTGATAAATCAATTGCTAGATGTGTAAGGATGTGGGAAAGTGTACAGGTAAACTCTGAGATTTGAAAAGAAACCCAAGTAAATTTCGCAGAGAAGGTTGAGTTGGACTTGTTCTATAATTTCTCATCACGTGGAATCAGTAAAGGATTGAGTCAAATATATGAAGTTCAGACTATAAGATAGTCACTAAACAAACTTCCACACAATAAAAATAAACTGACACAACAGAGTAAAGGACACCAAGAACTTATGGTGAAAAACGGTCTTAAGGCACAATCAAAAGTGGAAAGTATAACAGAAGGAACTTCAGACATACCCCTGCTTCACTAGAGGGTTAAACTGGACCAGGAGGAAAGCCCAACTTCAGGCTGCATCCTGAGATTATTTGAAAACAAAGAGACTCAGAAAGGTTAAAGATGGACGTGTACAAGACAAGTGCATACAAAAATGCAGGGACAACAGTAACATCAGAGAGGGCTTATTTGGAGACAAGAGGCATTATACAAAACAAAAAAGGCACTTTATAATGGCAGAGGGTGCCATCCACAAAGAAGTCTGCAATTATGGACATTCATGCATCGTAATGTCATGTCACTCCCAGAGCAGGCGCTCAGAGAAGATCGGAGGAAACAGGGATGTATTTGGGTAGGAAATGTTCATGCATATCTCCTAGTCCAAGACAGATCAAGGTGGGAAAATGAGTAAGAACACAGGAGATCAGGATATAATTAACATGGTCAAAATCTTCAAGGGAGCAGAGACACCTAGGGAAGCCCATGGGGCCATTGATGGTGCAGCCTTGGCCACATTAAGGGTAGCACAAATCCCAGAGTCCATAAAAGAAAACAGGTTCGATTACATAAAAATTATTTTAATCTTCATGTCAAGAAATGTATAAACTAAATCAAAAGACAAACTATAAACTGGAGAAAGCGTTTGCAATTTATGTCATAGACAACTGCTATTTCTTTTTTCTTTTTTTTTTTTTAATTGGGGTATAGTTGCTTTACAATGTTGTGTTAGTTTCTACTGTACAGCGAAGTGGAGTTCCATGTGCTATACGGCAGGTTTTTATTAGTTATCCATTTTATACATATCAGTGTATACATGTCAATCCCAATCTCCCAGTTCATCCCACCACCACCCCTGCCCCCCGCTTTCCCCCCTTGGTGTCCATACGTTTGTTCTCTACATCTGTGTCTCTATTTCTGCCTTGCAAACTGGTTCATCTGTACCATTTTTCTAGATGCCACATATACACGTTAATATACGATATTTGCTTTTCTCTTTTTGACTTACTTCACTCTGTATGACAGTCTCTAGGTCCATACGTCATAGACAACTGCTATTTCTTTTTTTTTTTTTTTTAAAAGGGGGTTCTTCAGATCAATAAGAAGACCAACAGGACAGCAGAAACATAATCCAAGGATATGTACCCAGTTTACAGAAAAGGAAATACAAATGGTACTAAGCATATAAAAACTATTCAACCTTATACACAAACACACACTTATGAAATAAAAACTACAGTGAGATACAGTTTTCAGTTTGATGCCATCAAATGTGGGCAAAATGTTGACAAGTACTTTGTGGTTAGAAGGTACAGCCATGGGCTGGGCACAGATACCAAATACTATTATGTATCAGCCAGAGTTTGGCCAGGAAAAGGGGACACACAACAAAGGTACTTCAACAAGAGGGGATTTCATGCAGGCAATGAGAGGCTTACAAAACTGTCGGGAAGAGTAAGGGTCAGGGAAGCTTCTGGAGTGTTTGGGAATCTAAGGAGAGCAGAAGCTGTGGGGAACACCACTGCAGATCTCAGCTGTGCACGAATGGTCTTTGCAGGAAGCCACACCTGAAAACCACTGGCAGACTCACCAGCCTTTGTGGAAACCCACATGTCACAACCTTGTTGACATCAGCTTCTTATATTGGGCTTCTGAATTTCATACCAGTGGCCTCACTGGCAGATAATAAACAAGATCCATGCTTCCAAAGGATTTGGGGAAAATAGTCTCCAGGCTCTGACGCCTGCAATACAGGGGGGCAGACAGAAGAGAAAAGGAATGAGGAAGTAACAAGAGGTGATCCAGAAAAGTGGGCTAATTGGTTCAATCTCTCTGAGTAACGACACCCATCACATTTGCCCTTTGACCCAGTAATTACACCAACCAGAAATTTATCCTACTGGTATTTTAGCACATGTGCAAAATGACACGTCTACCAAGATATTATTCATAGCACTGTTTGTAATATCAAAAGACTGGAAATACCATAAAAGCCCATTAGTACGTGACTGGTAAAATCAGTTATGATGCACTCGTGTAAAAGAATACTGGGCATCCATTAAAAACAACGAGGCAGCTGTCCATGATACCATGGTTCCATCTCCAAGACACACTATCAAGAGAATAAAGCAAAAACAGTGATGCAATGTGCTGCCATTTGTGTGAAAAGCAGAGTTGTGTGGAAATTAAAATAACCAGGTACACATAAGCTTGTCTGTGCATGGACTTACTTCCCAAGATTCACAAGAACCAGCGAGTCTAATTACATCTGGAGAGGCGAGCTGGGCACGGGCTGGCCAGGAAGGTCGGCCAACTCTGCATATCCTGTTTGCTTTCCCACGTACTGCCTAATCACAAATAAGGATACCGTTTGTGTCAGTCGAGGTCCAATCAGAGAAGTAGAACCAGTAAGTACAGAGACAGAGATGGACATGGACATGGTCATGGACATGGTGATGGAGATGGAGATAGAGATGGAGGAGGAGGGGAGATGGACATAGATTTGTTACAGGGATTTGACCTCACACAAGGGTGGGAGCTAGTTAAGGGGTCTCTCAAGGGAGGCTAACGTCCACAGGGCAGGCGGCGCGGAGGGAAGAAGGCAGTAGGTGGGGAGCCCAGAGGATGGACGGAACCCATGTCCCTCTGTTGCCTCTGGCCTGGGCAGTGTGGGTGTCCTCGGGATCCAGCCCTTTGTTGTGGACCTGAACGTGCCAGAGGAGCTGGAGGAACCAGGAGCAGCCCCCACGCCCCGGCATCAGGCCAGCAGATGAGGGGGTCACACGTGTGAACCCCGCACGCCTCCCTCCGCAGCTCACGTGAGACCTTCACCCACCCACCACTCCGCCCAGAACCTCCGCGAAGGGAATTCTGGGCAGTGTAGTTCACCTGGCCAAGCTGACGCATCACGAAACCACCACACTTTCAAAAAGAATAATGCGGTCATATTTTATATCCACTTTAAAAACGCTGAGAAATGAGTCTTAATCCTGGCAAGTGTTCAATAAAATCGATGTGGTCATATGTCCTTGGTGTCAGTCCAAATTGGTTCGGATTTAGGAACAGCAGTTTGGACGGACAGGTCAAGAAGCAGTGGAGCCCTCACACCACTTCTGGGAATTGGACAAAAAATAAACATCATCCAAAATCAGGTGGAGAAGGAAGGCTCCATCACTCCATCGTCACATGACCCCTAACAACAATTAGAAGCAAACTAAATATCAAAAAATAGTGACCTGGCCCGTGCAGTCTTACTGTTCACAGCTATCATGCATTTTAATGTTGCAAGCTCTGGCCACGTGAAAAATGCTTGCAATATTAAGGGAAATAAAGCAGGATACAGAATACTTATGTGCTTTGCTGTGGCTGTGCAGTAAGATGAGTTACATGAGGCCCAAGGCCAGCCTGCAGCACCGTGGAGGCGCCCTGCCCACCACGGCCAAGGGACACTTGATGGCTCCCCAAACATCAGAGCTTTTCCAGGAAGAGGTGCCCATGGCTGCCATTTTTCCATCCCTTCTCTACGTGAAAGGCTGCACACATGTTATTGGTATGTGTGCAGCACATACCCAGCAAGGCAAGCCTTATTATCCTTGCGTCAGCTTTGAGCAAACGAATGTCCAGGAAGTTTAAGCCCAAGTTTCATCACTCTGAGTGGCCGACCAGCCTGGGAGCCTGAGCAGCCCTGGTCCTCCTTCCGCACCAGGCCATGATTCCTCTGTCCCCCTGGAGATCTCCATCAGGGTACACAAGCGCCTGCTGATTACTTTTCTCAGATGAATCTAATTTTTCATCTTATTCAGAGTAGGGGTTTGGCAGGGATTTCTATTCCCTGACCGTGTCCACTCATATTACATGGAAGTGATTTCCAATTGATTTAAGAGCCTTCCTCCCGGGTGCTGGTCCCAGCAGATTGGACATGCTTGCAGCTCAGTATCTAGGTGATTCGATATATTTTAGAACAGAACTGACTATAGGAAAGAAGCTTCCCAGTGGAGACTGTGGAAAGACGGCACTCCAGAAGGAGGGGGCTAAGTGTCAGGCATAGAGTTTGGCCCTCTTTCTGTTCCCGCGTGGAAAGGATGCCCCGAAGATCGTAGGAGGAAGGAGGTGAGATGCAGCGCCCTTCACCGTCTTGCAGGAGCTGCTCCCCCCCTTATTCTCCTTCCTCCCACAAAGAAGGACAAGATGCTCGTCTGATTGGTCAAACCCTGTGACATAGATTGGGCCCCTGGTAGATCTTCTCCAAAAGTAGCCACACTAACTCCCTCCCCATATCCGTGCTCCTGTGCAGGTGACTTTCAGCTCCTCTCAGCAGGAAGCACAGCCTTTCTCCACCCACTGGACCCATAGAACATGCTGGAAGGGATGGACAGTGCACCAGTCCGAGCCCAGGCCTCAAGCGGTCACTTGTTCTCCTGGAAACCTGCTGGTGGCCGGGAGCCAGTCTGCTGGGTAAGGAGGGACACATGGCCTGGTACCCACTGCTCCAGCCGACAGCCTGCTGACCCCCAGGAGCAGGGCCACCCCGCTGACCTGAGGCTGACCACCAACGCTGGAGGGAGGCTCCGAGAGGCCCAAAGAACCTCCCAGCTGAGCCCGGCCCAAACCCTGACCTGCTGAATCATGGGCTAAATGCTTGTATGTTGTTTTAGCCTCTAAGTTACGGGTGGCTGGGGACCAGCACAAGCTGACTGATTCCTGTGGATTTACTAATGGGTGGGGTCCCTTCTCCTAATTCTTGCTCTGCCTTCTCGTCCCCTCCCCTCCAGGCGGAGGGAAGGGGCTGAGCCCAAGCTGGCCCTGAGGCCCAGGCCACCATGCCTTTTTTTTCCCCGCCCTCTCCCCCTACCCCAGCAGGGAGCAGTGCCTCAGGGCGTGGCCTCAGCACAGCTGTAGCCACGGCCACACTCAACACGCGCCCCTCGCAGGCAGGCCTTTGCCCCAAGGCCACCTACCATCCAGCAGCTGGACCATGACCAGCTCCCAAGTCACGAATCCTGGGGGGGGAAGGGACACAGCGGTCTCTGTCGAAGTCTCAGGCCTAAGCTTTGAGCTCCGACCTGCCAGGGCACCTGGGGTATCAGGGGGTGAATGCACTTATTCCATTTCCCATCTGGCTGGCCCTTCTGACCTATCTCAGAGCCAAGGAGCGATGGACAGGACAGGAGGTAGGCAGGCCTGGGTTCCCGGCCATGCTCAACACTGACCAAATCCCAACCTGATACCCTAGAAAAAATGCAATCCTGTTCACACGTGTCTGGGATTCTATTTTAAGGGAATAATCGGAGAAGTGCATCCGGATTGATAATCCAGGGTGTTCCCTGCAGCCTTATTACCCTGGAAAACAACGTAGGAAGATTATTGAATAAAGGTCAGTGCCACGAGGGTGGAATATCACTGAGGACAGTCAGTCACCTTCCCCGACTGTTTCTCATCGGGGCACTTGGTGCTCAGGCACACGAGCCACTCGAGGCCCTACTATGGAAAGGGGTCCACAGCCAGGGGCCTGGGGACTCAGTTACTCACTCATCAGGTGACAAATAGTCCCTGAGCCCCTGTGTGCCAGACACCTCTGGGGCGCTGAGATTACGAGCTGGCCCAGGTTGCCTGCCGAGGGGCCAGGGGGTCTCAGAACCAACTGCTGTGAGGCAGAGGATGGGACGTGCCCTGGAAGAGAGACAGCGCTTGGGTGGCCCAAAGGGCGTGGTCTCATCCCTTCCACTCCCACCCACTCCCAAAGCCCACCGACCCGGCACTTCACCCTTCCCTCACCACCTGGCAACCCCACCTCCAGGAGGCCAGCCCTGGGTGCCTGCCTTTCCCCTGTCCTGCGTCCCCGCCCCTTGACCTTGGAGCTTGGAGCCAATGCAGCCTCCCCTTGGCCTCAGCAAACTGCCCCGGGTTCCTGCTTCTCCACCAGGACGGAGCCAGGGCTCTCTCTCCTCTGCTCTGTTCTCTGCTCTCTCCTCTGTGCTCACAACATGCTCACGTGGCCCTTCCCCTCTCATCCAGCCTTCCTGCCCACCATCGAGGGTGGTCCACTTTCAACGTCACCTCGGCCAGGCCAAGGCGCCCAGACATTTGATCAAACACCAGTCTAGATGTGGCTGTGAGGGTAGTTGGTAGATGTGGTTAACAGCTGACTGAGTAAAGCAGATGATCCTATGTGGGTGGGCCGCATCCAATCAGTTGAAGGCTTTAAGAGAAAAAAAGGTTGAGCTCCCTGAGGAGGAGGGAATTCTGCCAGCAGACAGCTTTTGGACCCAAGACACTGCAATAGCACCTCTTCCTGGGTGTCCAG
Source organism: Eschrichtius robustus (assembly GCF_028021215.1). NCBI lineage: Eukaryota > Metazoa > Chordata > Mammalia > Artiodactyla > Eschrichtiidae > Eschrichtius > Eschrichtius robustus. The sequence continues at coordinate 104,149,559 of NC_090836.1, read as the reverse complement.
CCTGCCAGCCCACCCTGCGGACCACAGACTTGCTGGTCCTGCAGTCACGTGAGCCAATGCCTTAAAATCAACCTCTCAAAGGGAACCCTCCTACTCTGTTGGTGGGAATGTAAACTGATGCAGCCACTATGGAGAACAGTATGGAGGTTCCTTAAAAAACTAAAAATAGAGCTGCCATATGATCCAGCAATCCCACTCCTGGGCATTTATCCGGACAAAACTATAATTCAAAAAGACACATACACCCCTATGTTCACAGCAACACTATTCACAAAAGCCAAGACATGGAAACAACCTCAATGTGCATCGACAGATGAATGGATAAAGAAGATGTGGTACATATATACAACGGAATACTACTCGGCATAAAAAAGAACGAAATGATGCCATTTGCAGGAACATGAATGGAGAGGTTATCATACTACGCAAAGTAAGTCAGACAGAGAAAGACAAATACCATATATCACTTATATGTGGAATCTAAAATATGGCACAAAGGAACTTATCTACAAAACAAACAGACTCACAGACATAGAGAACAGACTTGTGGTTGCCAAGGGGGTCAGGGGCTGGGTAGGGATGGAGTGGGAGTTTGGGGTTAGCAGATGCAAGCTGTTATATATAGGACAGATAAACAACAAAGTCCTACTGTATGGCACAGGGAATTATATTCAGTATCCTGTGATAAACCATAATGGAAAAGAAAAAAATAAAGACGCTCTAAAATATTTTTTTAAATCAACCTCTCCCTCTCTCCCACCCCCTCGCCCCCCTACACATGTGTGCACGTACATACACATAACCTCCCACTGGCCCGGTTCTCTGGAGGACCCAGCTGCTGTCCCGTCCCGTCACCATCCGGCTCTCTGCCCCCAGCCCAGGCAGGACTCACTCCCAAGGTAGCGCGGGCCTCCGTATTGCCACATCCGCGGGCAGCTCTCTGGGCTCAACTTGCAGGATCTGGTCCAGACACGCGCCTGCCAACCACTGGGGGCTCCGTGGAGCAGTCCTCCATCCTGGTGGCCCAGCTCCCTCTCCAGCAGGGTCTTCTCTGCCCGTGGGAGCTCGGCCAGTGGCGTCCCCTGCCCTCCCCTTGGCGCCGTGGTCCCAGGGCTCCATCCCGAGGCCCCCGGCTTCTCCCTCTGCTCCTTTCCCTGAAGACACTCACAGAGGGACAGGCAGAGGGTCCTTAATGACCCCTGGGCACTCGCATCCAAGTCTCGTGAAACTGCACGAAGCGAGAGCCGTCATCATCCCTATTGTACGCGCAGCGCATCTGAGCGCAGGGGTCACGGTACCTGCGTGGGGCGACAGCTCAGCAGCAGCGCCCGATGCAAAGCTGGGCTGACCTCAGGGTCCTCCAGCCACATCACCGGTCACAGGTGCCCACACACCAAGCTCCCAACTGACTCGCCAGGCCTGAGCGCCTGCCCAAGCACTGTCTGCTGGGTTCCTTGCCCACCACGCACCCCACACAGGCGCCCCAAACTTCACCACCCCCCAGGACCCTGGCCCCACCCACCCAGCACCACCTCCTGCCCGGGCATCCCGGCCAGGACTCCATCCTCAGCAGCCCCTTCCTCACCCGGCAGCCCCATCACCACATGTGGTCCCGGCTGCCCCAGCTACCCATGCGCAGTCCTGGGCTGGTACCTGCTGGGGCTGGGATGCAGGAATCAAGTTGCCGGTCTGACTGCTGCTGATGGAGATTTTTCACTCATCAAATCACCTTATTCCTCAAATACAAGGAGGGTATAAAGCAGTTTTCCTTTAGTATGAAATTCGTATTTTCGACTCTTACCTTGAAAAAATTTTCCTTCCCAGACTGAATACGAGATTTGTTGGAAAAGTTGATAGTATCGTCCTTCTGGGATTTCTCCTTGAAGCCAATCAACAAATCGTTTCTGATGGCTTTGGCATAAATTAACCAACAAAATAAGTCAAGTCAGGGTTTATTTAGCTTCTTGGAAAGGAGAGATTTTCAACACCGAAGTTTAGGAAAGTAACAGGGGTCTGCAAGCCATGAGGGTCTGGGGTCTTTACAAATGGCTGGATGAGGTCCAGCGGGGACCTGTCACTTCAGCTGCCATCGTCCCTATACGTCCAACACCCCGCTCCCATGTGAGCCAGAGTCGGGGAGACGGCCGCCAGCACCAGCGGGAAGGCCGTTCTCCTGAGGGTCTATTCCCACAGACCTGCCCAGAGCACTAATGTCTGGGGAGGAGGAGGGACCGCAGGGCAGGAGGGGGACAGAGCAGGACAGGGATGGACAGAGGAAAACAAAGGTGGACGAGTCAGAGCAGGATGGCGGGGCCCTGCTGGACCAGCACCCTCTGACGGGGCCCACCCCTGGGCAGGGCAGGTGCAGTGCAAAGGGCCAGGTGTGGCTGGGCTGCCTCAGTGCACCTGAGGGACTCCCACCTGAGGGAACCTGTTATAATGTCTGGGACATTATGTCTCTTCTGTAAATGCAAAGCCCCCAGAGGATCTAACTGGCCCAGCTTAGGTCAGATGACCATCATCCCCAGACCAAACAGCTCTGCCCAGAGGGCAAAGTGAAAACATGGCCAGCAGGAACCACACCCAACCACAGGCCAAAGATCCTGTAAAAGAGGACCAAGAACTTCCCTGTAGATGTCTACCAACTAGGACGCAGTCTTTCAACATCTAAAAGCCTCAGGGAGACACTGAAGTGATTCAAACAAAGGAGTGTAGAGGATTCAGGCTCCCAGGGCACAGGCCGCTCAGGGGAAGGGCTCAAACTTTGGGGTCACCGACCAGGGTTCACAACCAGCCCTGCCACTGTAGCTGTGACTGTGGTCTCCAAGCTACAGGTATTTCATCTAGAAGATGAAAGTATGAGGGCCATTTCTGAGGCGGGGCTGGGGTGTCCCCCCAAAAGGTGTTGAAGTTCTAACCCGCAGTGCCTCCGAAGGTGACTTTGTTTGGAAATAGGGCCATTGCAGATGTAGTTAGTTAAGATGAGGCCACCCTGGATTAGCGTGGGCCCTAAATCCAATATGACTGGTGTCTTTACAAGAAGAGAAGAGACACAAACACACAGAGAGAAGCCACGTGAAGACAGAGGCAGAGATTGGAGGGATGCAGCTGCAAACCAAGGATGGCTGGTGGCCCAAAAGCTAAGAGAAAGGCATGGGACGGATTCTCCCTGGGAGCCTTCAAAGAGAGCTCCAGCCTCCCAACACCTTGATCTCAGACTTCCAGCCTCCACAAAAGTGAGAGAAGCAACATCTGTTCTTTGAAGCCCCTCAGTTTGTAACAGGAGCCCCGGAAAACTCACACACTTCCCATGTGCTTGTCCACTGGTCACAAATCGGCTGTTCCTGCTCCAGCAGCACACCTGCTTTCCAGGTAGGAAGAAAGGCCCCAACCAGCAACTTCTCACATGTCATCAGAGAGAACTTGGGTCATAAGGCCTGGGCCACAAGGGAAGATGGAAAATAAAGTCGCTGATGTTGTTGTTTTCAAGCTGGACACAGTTCCACCCCCAATGGGTTCATGATTCTGTTGGTAAGAAAGTGGGGTAAAGTGGATACTTCGAAGGCAACTAACAGTGGTATCAGGGAGGGCAGATGCTGTCCTGGTCCTGAGTCATGCCCTCTGTCTGGTATCTCACTGCTTCCCTGAGGACACAGATCATTTCTCAAAACAATAAAAATAAAAAAATACATATATATATGTATATATACATATATATATATATATATATATACACACACATATATTCTACATAATACTTATCACTTATCTAATGTTTACTGTGTGCCATGTACTCCCCTAAGAGCTTGACCTATGTAACTCATTTAATCCCCACAACACATCTATGAGAGGTGAACTCTTGTCCCATTTTACAGATGAGGAAACTGAGACAAAGAGCAGTTAAGAAACTTGCCCAAGCTCACACAGCTAGAAAGTGAAGGAGCTGAAATTTGAACCCAGGCTCTGTCATCTCTCCACAGTGCTTAACCAGCTCTGCTAATATCATAACTGCTCCAAAAAAAAAATCTATTTATTTGATTAACTAGCTTGAATAGGAAGAAAAATAAATTCAAAAAATCCCATTTAATCACTAGTTAAAAATGCATAAGACCACGTGGATCTGCTTTACCATCAGGAACAGTTATCCAGGCGATCAGGTCCTTTCCCGTGGAAAAGCTCCCAAGGCTGGCACTCATCACATGTGCTATGTCCTTTGTGACACAGGCTGAATTCTAGTTTCTTAAAATTATAGAAGTAGATATTTACGTTATCATCAAGAATAGCTTCTAGGCAGCTCTTCCCAGCCATAAACTAGAAGCAAACACTTACCCGAATGGACTAACTTCTCATCTGCTCTGTCAGTCACAGCATCTCAGCCCCAAAGCCATTTGAACTTGGGCCTGACAATTTGCATTTTCAAGTATCTCACTCGCCCACCCGGCATTGTGACAAATCCATAAATCTCGTTCTGCATGTCGCCTCTAGCCCCATTCTGGTTTCCCGTGTGGATGTCATAGACTGTGCACTGCATCAAAAGGGTATTATCGGGCTTCCCTGGTGGCGCAGTGGTTAAGAATCCGCCTGCCAATGCAGGGGACACGGGTTCAAGCCCTGGTCTGGGAAGATCCCACATGCCGTGGAGCAACTAAGCCTGTGTGCCACAACTACTGAGCCTGCACTCTAGAGCCTGTGAGCCACAACTACTGAGCCCGCATGCCACAAATACTGAAGCCCACACACGTAGAGCCCATGCTCCGCAACAAGAGAAGCCACTGCAGTGAGAAGCCCACGCACACTGCAACAAAGAGTAGCCCCCGCTTGCCGCAACTAGAGAAAGGCTGTGCATAGCAACAAAGACCCAATGCAGCCAAAAAATAAATAAATAAAATTAAATTAAAAAATAAAATAAAATAATTTTTTTTAAAAAGGGTATTATCATTATCATCATTAGTAGTAGTTTTAGTACTATATTATTTTTTATTACATTTTTATAAATTTATTTATTTATTTATTTTTATTTTTGGCTGCGTTGGGTCTTCCTTGCTGCACGCGTGCTTTCTCTAGTTGCCGAGAGCAGGGGCTACTCTTCATTGCGGTGCGCGGGTTTCTCCTTGTGGTGGCTTCTCTTGTTGCGGAGCACAGGCTCTAGGCATGTGGGCTCAGTAGTTGTGGCACACGGGCTCAGTAGTTGTGGCTTGTGGGCTCTAGAGCGCAAGCTCAGTAGTTGTGGTGCACAGGCTTAGTTGCTCCGCGGCATGTGGGATCTTCCCAGGCCAAGGCTCGAACCAGTGTCCCCTGCATTGGCAGGCAGATTCTTAACCACTGTGCCAGCAGGGAAGCACTATTATTATTATTAAATGAGATCTTTCATGCCAGTTTAGTTTCTGCCTGCTCCTCTATGGCAATAAAACCAAAGCACTATGAACTTTGTCCTGATTTCAAAGAAAATAGCTCAGCTTTTCTACAACGATCATCAATGTTCCGGCCCATCTTTGCCCTTGGCAATCCCTTCGGTCCCAAGTTACAATGGGACCTCCAATCCCTTGTTCACAGCTTCATCTGGAACCTTCTTGGCTCAGCCCTTGCTGGCTCTCGATCTGCTGGCAACTCCTGATTCGTCGCCTGTTCCTCACTTCTATGACTTCTTCTTGCTTGTGCCCAGATCCCCTCCAGGCTCTCAGTAACCTTTCATTTGTTTATTCAGAGAGTAATTCTAGAACACCTGCTACGAGGCACACGCTATCGTAGGCACCAGAGTGAGCATGAAAGACAAGACCCAGCCTTCTAGGAGCAAATGTTCAGTGTGCTAACCAGTCAACAAACAGGGAACAAATCAATGAAATTTAATTTGGGTGGATATAGGGCCAATAAAATAAATAAAGCAGGGTAAAGGCTGAAGAGGTATAGGATGCGGTAGCCAGTCTTGAGATGGCCCCCTGTGATTCTCACCTCCTAAGTGCATGCCCTGTGTGCTGCCCTCACACATCAAATAGAAATGGCATATGTAACCCACAGCGTACTGCAAAAGTGACTGAGAAAAATGACAGTGGCTAAAAGTCAGTGCCATTGCTGCTGCCACTCGCTCTCTTGTGTCACTCACCCTGGGGGAAGCCGGTTGCCATATCATGAGGGCACGGAAGCATCCCTGTGGGGGGGGTTCCTGCTAACAAGAAACCTCACATCTCCAGCCAAACGAGGGCGCCATCTTGGAAGTGGTCCTTCAGCTCCAGTCAAGTCTTGGGGTGACCACAGCCTTGGCTGACGTCTTCAATACAAGTTCATAATGGGTCTCAAGATGGGGTGAAGCCATTCCCAAATTCCTGACCCACAGAAACTGTGTGAGATTATAAACACTTACTGTTGTTCTAAGTTTCAGGATCATTTGTTATACAATAATAGATAACACATCAAGGGTGCTCTTTTGCTTAAGCGATGAAGAAAGTCCTCTCTAAGGAGCTGCCCTTTGAGCAGAGATGTGCATGAAGTGAAGGAAGCCATGGAATGACGTGGAGATGAGCATTCCAGAAAGAGGGAACCAAACATGCACAGGCTCTGAGAGGATGTAACAGCCTTTTTAATGAATAACAGGAAGCTGGTGTGACTAGAGTGAGTGAGAGCAAAGGAGGCCAAATCAGGTAGGACCTTGTGAGGCACAGCGGGGATTTTGGATTTTGTTTTAGGCATAAGCAGAAGTTATTGGACCATCTTGAGCAGAGGAGAGGCATATGCCCTTTGGCTGCTGGATGGAGAATTAACAACACAGGGGCAGGTATGGAGATGAGAGGCCACTTAGGAGGCTCCTGAACAATCCAGTAAAAAGGTGATGGAGCCTGGACTTGGAGGGTGTTTCCATGGTAGAACTCACAGCTCTGCCATTAGAGCAGATGTCGTGTATGAGAGAAGAGGAATTCAGATTATCTCCTATGTTTTGGACGGAACAAGGAAGACTTAAAGAAAAGTGGGTCAATAGGGAGATGGAATTTGAATTCAGTGTGTGACATTTTAGGTTTGAAATGGCTGTAGACCATCAAGAGAAGAATGCAAAGAGGAGAGGATACACAAGTCAGGATCTCAAAGCAGAGGTCAGGAGTGGAGGTAGGGTTGCCAGACATACATCCAGTTACTTAAAGCCATGGCACTAGAGGAGATGACCACGCACATGGGCACAGGTAAAGAAGAGCAGGGTGAGGAACTGGCCAGAGCATTCTAACATTTAAAGGGTAAAAATATGACAAGGTAAAATAGATAGCTAGTGGGAAGCAGCCGCATAACACAGGGAGATCAGCTCAGTGCTTTGTGATCACCTAGAGGGGTGGGATAGGGAGGTTGGGAGGGAGGGAGATGCAAGAGGGAAGAGATATGGGAACATATGTATATGTATAACCGATTCACTATGTTATAAAGCAGAAACTAACACACCATTGTAAAGCAATTATACTCCAATAAAGATGTTAAAAAAAAAAAAAAAGAAGAAGTCCTTAGACTCCACGTAGGAGCCTAGAAGGAAATATAGAAATCCTCTCTGGAGGAAGCTATCATCTTATGTCTCCAAATAATTTCCAGAAAGGCTTTTGTTCAACTACAGTCACCAGAAAACTAACCAAGATAACCAGACACCCTGAGTGAAAACCAGGAGAAACCACAGTTTAGAGCAACAGACCTAAAGCGTGTCCAGATATTATCATAGACTGTAAAACAACTATGATTTCTATATTCAAGAAGATAAAAGTTGAGCATGAAAATCTCATCAAGAAACTGGAAACCAAACAGAACAAAACAAAAATAAGCCTAGCAGATTTTAAAAGAAGAGTCAAATTAATTTTTTAGAATTTAAAAACAAACGAAAGTTAAGAACTTGACTCCGTGGAAGGGTTTAACAGCAAACCAGACACAGGTGAAGAAAAAATTAGCAAACTAGAAGATAAGTGAATAGAAACTATTCAAAAGGAAGATGAGGAGGAAAAAAACATGGACCAAAGTAGATGGTAAAAGACATAGATGATGTCAAAGAGTAGATCCAACTTATGTTTAACTGGGGTACCAGAGGGAGAGAAGACACAGTGTGTAGCAGAGGCAGTACTTAGGAAGATAAAGACTGAGAATTTTCTGGAACTGATGAAAGATGTCAGCACACAAATTCTGGAAGCCCAGCCAATTGCAGGCAGAACTAACAGAGAACAAACACACTTAGTATTTCATGGTGAAACTGCAGAATTCCAAATATAAGAAAAAGTCTAAAGAATAGACAAATAAATAAAAGATGGATTCCTTCTTCGACTGCAGGCTGGGCTTCTCCAGAGCAAGTGAGGAAGCCCAAAGAAACTGAGGTAACATCAGTGTGCCAAAATCTAACTGTCGTCCTAGAAATTCATACCCTGCTAAGACATTCTACAAGAAGGGGGTGGGGGGAAAGAGCACTCTCAAACAAAAACAAAGATCTCACCAACAGCAAACCTACACAAAGAGAAATTCTGAAGGGTGCTCAGCAGAAAGGAGAAAATAATCCAGGCACAAGGCAGCAGTAAACAGGGGAATAAATCTAAATACACATTGATTGTACATATCAATAATATAATGTCTGGTAAGTTTATAACTAAAGATATAGAATTAAAATGCCCAGCAACTACAGCGTACATGTCAGGAAAGGATAAGAAGGGTTAAATTGCCCTAGAACTCTTGTATTTTCCCAGGAGGTGGGTGAAAGTATTGATTAACGTTAAAGTTTGATGTGCCAATGATGCATATTACAATTTCTAAGGTAATCACTAAAATAGAAGAGTGCATATTTCTAAACTAAAAGAGGAAAATGTGGAATGATTTTTTAAGAACTCAAATCAATCCAAAAGAAAGCAAGGAAATGAGAAATAGAACCTAGAACAGGTGTAACAAATATTTATCACAGAGTAGAAATGGAAACAATTTAAAAATATCAGTAATCACATTAATTGTAAATGGACTGCTATGGACTGAATTGTGACCCCCCCGCCCAATTCATACGTTGAAGACCTAAACCCCAATGTGACTGTATTTGGAGCTTTAACTTATAGGAGGTAATTAAGGTTAAATGAGGTCCTAAGGGTGGGGCCCTAATCCCATAGAACTAGTGGCCTTTTAAGAAAAGGGAGAGAGAGCTCTCTCTCTCCACGTGCACATACCGGAGAGAGTCTGTTTGAGGACAGTGGCAAGGCAGCAACCACAAGTTAGAAAAAGAGCTACCCTGGAACCACATCTGCTGGAACCTTGACCTTGGACTTCCGGCCTCCAGAACTGTGAGAAGATTGATTTCTGTTGTTTAAACCTCCCAGTCTGTGATATTTTGTTAGGGTGGCCCATGCTGACTAACACACGGACTTAACCATTTGATTGAAAGTCAAAGATGGTCAGGCAGGATTTTTAAAAACCTATATGCTGTTTCTGTGAATCACATCTAAACATAGGAAAACAGAAGGGTTTAAAGGAAAGAATGGGGAACAGTATATCTGTAAACACTAACTGAAAGGAAGCTGCTAATGAATATCAATATTGTATCAATAAACTTGAGGGTAAAAGATCACCAGAGACAAACACTGGCTGTTTATATTGATAAACATTTTAATTCACCAAGAATATATAATTCCTGAGTTTGCACCTAAAGACATGACCCCAAAATACGTAAAGCAAAACTTGACAAATGTACCAAAAAAAGGCAAATCCCTAATCGTTATAATTGATACATCAAGCAGGATGGGCTGGGGAGGGAGGAAAGACCCAGCAGACTGAACCACATGATTAACAAAGTAATGCAATAGAAAACAAGTGTACATGAGGAGAGTCACAAAAACAACAGTTAGTTCTTTGAAAAAACAAACACAATTGATAAACGTCTGATGAATCTAATGAAGAAAAAGGGACAGAGAGGGAGGAGAAGAGAGAGAACACCAAACCAATATTAAGAATAAAAAAGGTGATGGCTACAGAACCTGCAGGCAGAACCTGCCTTTGTGATAAGAATTTTTGACAATGTAGATGAAAATAACTAACTTCAAGGAAAATACAGCATACCAAAACTGCCTGAAGAGGGGACTTCCCTGGTGGTCCCATGGTTAAGAATCCGCCTTCCAATGCAGGGGACGCAGGTTCGATCCCTGGTCGGAGAGCTAGGATCCCACATGCCGAGGGGCAACTAAGCCCACGCGCCAAAACTACTGAGCCCACACACCACAACTGGAGAGAGAAAACCCACACGCCACAACTAGAGAGAAGCCCGCATGCCACAACTAGAGAGAAACCCAAGCAGACCGCGCGCTGTAACGAAAAGATCCCGCATGCCTCAACAAAGATCCTTTGTGCCACAACTAAGACCTGACACAGCCAAAAATTAATAAATAAATAAGAAAAATAAATAAATATTTTTTTTTAAAACTGCCTGAGGAAAACAGAGAAAATCAAAATCATCCCATAAATAATAAAATTACTGAATCGGTAATACAAAAACCTTCCCCAAAAAGAAAACTCTAGGCAAAAATTTATTCAGTGGAAAGTTGTACCAAACCTTGAATGAAGAAAGAATTCCAAACGTACACAAGTTCTTTCAGATAAAAGCGAGAAAAAAGGAACATTTCCCAGTTCACTTTATAAGACTAGCATACCTCTGCTCCCAAACCTGACAAGGATAGTATGGAGAAGAAAATGAAAGGTACACGTCAAACATACATGCAAAAATCCTAAATGAAGTATTAGCACAGTGTTAATAATTATCTAAGAAGGATAACAACTACATAATGACCTAATCTGTTTATTCCCAGAGTGTAAATTTGTACTAACATTAGAAAATTGATCAATATAATTTGCCACATTGACAGTTAAAGGAGAAAAATCATGATCATCTCAAAACAAAGCAACTGTGATTTAAAAATTCAACATTCATTCATAATTTTTTTAACAAGTAACTGAATCAATTTTAAAATAGAATAAAATGTCCTTAATCTGAGGTGTGTCTTCAAAAACACCTACACTAAGTATTATTCTTTCTTTTAATTGAACTATAGTTGATTTACAATGTTGTATTAATTTCTGCTGTACAGCAAAGTGATTCAGTTATACATATATATACATTCTTTTTTTAATATTCTTTTCCATTATGGTTTATCATAGGATATTGGATATAGTTCCCTGTGCTATACAGGAGGACCTTGTTGTTTATCCATCCTATATATAATGGCTTACATCTGCTATAACCCCAACCTCCCAATCCTTCCCTCACCCAACCCCCTCCCCCTTGGCAACGGCAAGTCTGCTCTCTATGTCCGTGAGTCTGTTTCATAAATAAGTTCATCTGTGTCCTTTTTTTTTTCTGGCCTCACTACACGGCATGTGGGATCTTAGTTCCCTGACCAGGCATCCAACACGGGCCCCCTGCAGTGGAAGCACAGCATCCTAACCACTGGACCACCAGGGAATTCCCTGTGTCATATTTTAGATTCTGCATATAGTGATAACATACGGTATTTGTCTTTCTCTGTCTGACTTACTTCATTTAGTGTGATAATCTCTAGTTGCATCCATGTTGCTGCAAATGGCACAGTTTCATTCTTTTTTATGACTAATATTCCATTGTATATGTATAAACTACATCTTCTTTATCCATTCATCTGCAAAGGACATTTAGGTTGTTTCCATGTCTTGGCTATTATGAATAGTGCTACTATGAACATAGGGGTGCATGTATCTTTTTGAATTATAGTTTTGTCTGGATATATGCCCAGAAGTGGAATATTCTTAATGGTGACTTATTCAAATCTTGGCTTAGAAATAGGAAGGGGACAAAAATGCCTGTTATCACAACTTCCATCCAGTATCTTAACAGTAGGACTAGGCAGCACATTAAGTCAAGGAAAATAAATAATACATGTGAGAAATGGCAAAAAATAAAATAAAAAACAAACTAAACTTTTAATATTGGCAGATGCTATAATATAAACGTAATGCAAAGGAATTTGCACTATGTAATTTGAGTTAATATAACATTTTTCTAATGCAGCAGGATATATAAATCAATATTAAACATCAATTTTATTTCTGCATACCAGAAAACAATTTTTTCCAGATAACATGCATATGCTTTTCAGTTTCTGGTAATAGTGGAGAAGCCGATTTCAAACTAATCCTCTTGCTGATGACAATTATAAACTCCGGGGAAAATGTATAAAGCAACTTTCTGAAATCACAGGAGAGCAAACAAAATTCGACAGAAACTGGATGGAGATACCACACGTGAAAGAAGACAGTCACACGGGGTGAGTCTATTTCCCCGACTCTTCCCAGGGATATGGCACACACAGGATGGAATTCACGCAGAAAACAGCATCTTAGTGAGTCAGCGTTAGTTAGGTGTCAGAGCCTCTGGAAACTGAGGGGGGAAATACCAGAAAAAGAAAGAACCAATAAGGAACTGGAGTCCCAGAAAGACAAAGGCAAGGTAATGAGGGATATAAAATATATAACTGAAGAAATATTGTTGAAAATCTTATAAATTTGACCCAAAGCAACCTACAGCTGCAAGAATCTCAACAAATTCCAATCAAGACACACATTCATACACACACACATACACACACACACACACACACACACGGCCCCCACATTTGGGCACCTCATAATCAAACTGATGAAAAAAATAAAGAGAAAATTTTTAATCAGCCAAAGATACTCCCTCACTGGGCATGAAAAGTAATTAGTGTAGAATTTGCCTTCTCACCTTAACCAACTTCAAAACTTCTCAAACTATACAAATATATATATGTATATAAATATACAAATATATAATATACAATACATATACATATATGCATACGTATATAAATATACATATGTATATAAATATATATGCATATATAGGCAATGTATGTATGTATGTACATACATATACATATGTATATATAAATATACAAAAGTTGGAGCAAAAGAGAGTGCAGGACGGTAGTCCCTGAGATAGGGTAACAAATGTGGCTAAGTCCTGAGACTGCCCTGGCTTTCTTGGGGCAGAACATAGACTTCTTGATGAAATGAGGAGAGAGAGAGAAAGCGGAGCCTGGGGAGGCTGCAGCAGCTGGAATTTGCAAGGCAGATTATCAGAGAAGAAGCCAAGCCGAGAAAGAGCTCCAGGAACCTTCATAAGGATCTGGTGGAGACTCTGGCTGGACACTGGTCTCTGCATGTATACAGTAAAATAGCACAAAGCCAGTCTGCTGGGTGCTCTAAAGTAAAAAGCTTCCGGACCCCACACAGGGATGGGAGATATTTTAATTCCATCCTTCAAGAGTAGAAAGACTGGAGTGATCCATGAAGACCTTAGAAGGGTTACAGTGTAGTAGTAAGGCTAAAATTTCCCCAATAAAGGCTACTCTAGATGCCACCAATGAAACTCAAAAACAACCCTCCAGGGTGGGTGGGAGAGGGATGGATTGGGAGTTTGGGATTAGCAGGTGCAAACTATTATGCATAGAATGGATGAACAAGGTCCTACTGTAGAGCACAGGGAACTATATTCAATACATTGTGACAAACCATAATGGAAAAGAATATAAAAAGGAATATGTATGTTTATATGTATAACTGAATCACTTTGCTGTACAGCAGAAATTAACAAATTATAAATCAACTATACTTCAATAAAATAAATTTTTTTAAAAAACCCTCCAAGAGATCAACTGGATCCCAAGTGATCTAACTGTCCGTCAAAGCAAACATTGATTGGTTAAAGGAAGACAACCAAAGGGAAAGGGTCAACAATGTAAACTTCAAATAGCTTGGCATCCAGTCAAAACCTGTAAGCTATCAACATAAAAAAACAGTTCATAGGAAAACATCCATCACTCAGACAAGGACTTAAAAACAGCTACTTTAAGTATTTAAATTTGCTCCGCTATTTAAAGGACAACATGAACATGAAGAGAAACTGGAAAATATCAAAAAGAGCCAACAGCAAAGATCTAGAACCAAAAAATACAATCTTTCAAATAAAAATTTCACTAGATGGGGTTAGCAGTACATTACATAGTGGAGAACAGAAGATTAATTAATTCAAAAACATAGCAATAGAAACTATACAATATGAAGCAGGGAGGGGAAAAAGACAAAAAAAGCCACCCTGAATAGAGCCTCAGTAATCTCTGGGACAATATCACACAGTTTAAAATGCCTGCATTTGGAACCCCAGAAGGAGCAGAAACAGAGAGAGGGGAAAAGATTACTTAAAGAACTAAATTTTGAACTTTTCTGAATTTGATGAAAACTATAAATCTACAAATGCAAGCAGCTCAAGATAAAAACAAAGAAAACCATACAAAGTCACCACCAAACTAAAATTGTTGGAAGCCAGTGATAAAGAAAAAAAATCTTAAAAGCAGCCAGAGGGGGGTGGAAAGACCATTATGCAAAGAGAAGAAATACAGCAGACACAGCATCTGAAACTGCACAAGCCAGAAGGCATGGAATGCTGTCTCTGAAGCACTGAAAGAAAAAAAGTCACCCTAAATTTCTATATCCAGCAAAAAATACTATAAAAATGAAGACCAAATAAAAACTTGCTCAGATGATCAAACACTGAGAGAATTTGTTGTCAGGAGACCTACACTTAAAAAAAAAAACTTATAAAAACTTCCTTAGGTGAATAATTGTTCCAGGCGGAGACATGGGTCCACATAAAGGAATGAAGAACAGTGGAAATGGGAACTACATTGGTAAAGATAAAAACCTTTTTTTCTAAATTAAAATATGTATTTAAAATAAAACACATATTTGGAGTTTTATAAAATATATAGATGTAAAATACATAGGACAACTATTGTAAAAGGACGGAAGGAGGAAGTGAAAAGTATACTGCTGCAAGGTTCTTACACTCTGGGTGAAGTGGTGTGTTATCACGTAAAAGTAGAGACTGGTGACTTAAAGGCACGTAGTGTAAACCCTAAAGTAACTATTAAATATTAAAAATAAATAAATGCCACAGTCAAAAAGCCACTAATGCAGGTAAAATGGAATCATTAAAAAATTATTAATCCAAAGAAGCCAGGAAAAAGAGGGGAAAAAAGAAAGAATCAGTGGGACAAATACAAAACAAATAGGAAAGTGGTAGGTTTAAGTCAACTATAGGGACAATTACATTAATTGTCACTATGGATGGAAAAGTAAGAGTCAACAATATTCTGTCTACAACAACCTACTTTAAATATAAAGACACAGGAGAAAAAAATTAAAAGCAAAGGAATGGAAAACATATGCCATGCCAAACAGGAAGCATGAGGAACATGGGCATTACCAGGCATAAAGAGAGGCATTTCATAATGATGACTGAATCAGTTCATTGAGAAGGCATAATAATCCTACATGTGAGTGTTCCAAATAACAGAACTTCAAAATATATGAAGCAAAAACTGGTGAAACTGAAAGGAAAAAAGGCACAATCATAATTAGAGATTTCAACGCTCTTCCCACAGTAATTCATAGAGCATATAGACGGACTGTCAGTAAGTTTAAGCAGAAGACTTAAACAATGTTATCAACCAGCTAGACTAGTGACACATAACACTCCACCCGGTGACAACAGAATACATTTTCTGTTCAAATACACATAAAACATTTACCAAGATATACCATATGCTGGACCGTAAAATAAGTCTCAGTATGCTTAAAAGAATTAAAAGTATATTAAAACAGAAATTTTACAAAAACAGAATTAAATTAGAAACCAATAACAGGGACTTCCCTGGTGGCACAGTGGTTAAGAATCCGCCTGCCAATGCAGGGGACACGGGTTCGATCCCTGGTCCAGGAAGATCCCACATGCCGTGGAGCAACAAAGCCCGTGAGCCACAACTTCTGAGCCCGTGTGCCACAACTACTGAGCCCATGTGCCTAGAGCCCATGCTCCGCAACAAGAGAAGCCACTGCAGTGAGATACCCACGCACCGCAGTGAGGAGTAGCCCCTGCTCGCCGCAACTAGAGAAAGCCCGTGCGTGCAGCAACGAAGACCCAAAGCAGCCAAAAATAAATTTTAAAATAAATAAATAAAAATAAAAAGAAACCAATAACAGAACAAGATATTTTGAAAATCTCCAAACATTTGAAAATTAAATGATATACATCCAAATAATCCATGGGCCAAAATTCCAAGGGAAATTAGGAAATAATTTATGCTCATAAAAATAAAAAGGAATTTATCAAAATTTATGGGATGCCACTAATGTAGCATGTAAAGAAAAATTAAGAGCTTTAAATGTTTATGTCAGAAAATTAAGAAGGTCTAAAGCCCATAATTCTATTTTTCACCTTAAGAAGATAGAGAAAAAGAATATATAAGATGCAAAATTATTAGAAGGAAGGAAATTTTAAAGGTGATAGCAGAAATAATTGGAAAAAGGCAAATAGAGAGGATCGATGATACCAAAATCTGGTTCTTAGAAATAACTGACTTGGGCTTCCGTGGTAGCGCAGTGGTTGAGAATCCACCTGCCAATGCAGGGGACACGGGTTCAATCCCTGGTCCGGGAAGATCCCACATGCTGCAGAGCAACTAAGCCCCGTGCGCTCCAACTACTGAGCCTGTGCTCTAGAGCCCGCAAGCCACAACTACTGAGCCCGAGTGCTGCAACTACTGAAGCCCGCGCACCGAGAGCCCGTGCTCTGCAACAAGAGAAGCCACCGCAGTAAGAAGCCCGCGCACCTCAACAAAGAGTAGCCCCTGCTCGCTGCAGCTAGCGAAAGCCTGCGCGCAGCAACAAAGACCCAACGCAGCCAAAAATAAATAACTAAAATAAATTTTTAAAAATGAAATAATTGACTAATTTGATAAATATCTAGTACATCTGATGAAGACTGTAAGATAAAAGACATAAATTTGCCATCAGGAATGAAAGATGTGACATAATTATAGATCTCACAATCATTCAAAGGATAATATGAAAACATTATGAACACAAGTTACGCCAATAAATTCAACTACTTGTATGAAATAGACAAATTCCTTGAAAGACTCAAATTACCAAATCTGACTCAAAAAGAAATGGAAAATCTGAAGAGCCCTCTAACTACTGAAGAACTTAAATTCACAAAAATCTAACCGCCAAAATTATTCAAGGCTCAAATGACTTCACTGATGAACTGTACAGCACAATTAGGAAAAAGTAAAACCAATTCTACACAATTACTTTCAGAAAATGGAAGAAGAGGGACTACTTCACTGTTTATTTTGTAAAGCCAGCATCACCAATCACTAAAGCCTAATAAAGACATTACAAGAAAAGGAAACTACCAACCGATATTTCCCATGTATATATGTGCAAAACCTTTAACAAAATCTTAGCAAATCAAATCCACTGAAATATAAAAGTTGCTGTATTCCAAAAATACAAGGTTGTTTTAGCATTCAAAAGCAAAAAAATCAAGACAATTCACCATACTAACAGAATCTAGGAGAAAAATTATATGCTCTTCTCAAGAGATACTGAAAAAGCATAGAACACAATTTAACATCCATTTGTGTCAACAATTCTCCACAAACTAGGAATAGAAAGGAACTTCCTCAAAATAATAAAAAGCACCTACCAAAAACCTACAGCTAACATAATATTTAATAATGAAAAACCAAACCCTTTCCCCCTAAGATTGAGAACAGTGCAGGAGTCTGTTTCCATCATTTGTGCTCAGCATTGTACTGGAGGTCTAGCCAGTGCCATGAGGCACGAAATAGGAATGAAAAGCATCCAGACTGAAAAAGAAGCAGCAAAATGCTTTTATTCATAGACAACAGGCTTGTAACTGTTATGATTAACTGAAATGAATCAGAGTTACATGTAAATGCTAAAACTATAAAAGTTGTAGAAAAATACTTTTGCAACCATGAGACAGCAAAGATTTCTTAGCTATGACACAAAAAGCACAAACATCAAAGGAGCGATTGATACATTGGACTTCATAAAATTCAGAATCTCTCCTCTTCAAAAACATCACAGAGGGGCTTCCCTGGTGGCGCAGTGGTTGAGAATCTCCCTGTCAATGCAGGGGACACGGGTTCGAGCCCTGGTCTGGGAAGATCCCACATGCCGCGGAGCAACTGGGCCCGTGAGCCACAATTACTGAGCCTGTGCGTCTGGAGCCTGTGCTCCGCAACAAGAGAGGCCGCGATAGTGAGAGGCCCGCGCACCGCGATGAAGAGTAGCCCCCGCTTGCCGCAACTGGAGAAAGCCCTCGCACAGAAACGAAGACCCAACACAGCCATAAATAAATAAATAAATAATAATTAAAAAAAAAAAAAAACATCACAGAGAAAATGAAAAGGCAAGCCACAGACTGTAAGGCGATATTTGCAACCATATATCTTAACAAAGGACTGGCGCCCAGAACGTATAAAGAACTCCTACAACTCAATTATAAGAAGACAAGTAAAAATGGAAGAAAGATATGAAAAGACCTTTCATAAAAGAAGATAAAAAATAGTCACTAAGAACACAAACATACGCTTAACATCACTAGTCACCAGAGAAATACAAATTAAAATGGTAATCAGGTACCACAATACACCCACTGTAATGGCAAAAGTATGATACCAAACGGAGAGAATGTGGAGTAACCAGGACCCTCACACAATGCTGGTAGTAGCATTAAATGCTGTAATCACTTTGAAATATCTTAAATAGTTAACCATATGCCTACCCTATGACTCAGACATTTTACGCCTAGTACTTACCTAAGATAAACAAAAACACTTGCTAAGACTTGTACATAAATGTTCCTAACAGCTTTATTCATAAGAGACAAATACTGAGTACAACCCTAATGACCACCAACAGGTGAACGGACTAACAAATTATGATATAAACATATAATGGAATACTACAAAAACAAATACCACAAAGACCAAAAAACCCACAGAAATGAATGAACATACAAGATACAGCCCACATGCAACAACGTGGTAAATCTGAAATCATCACACAATGAAAAAATCCAGATACTGAATAATGCCTACTGTAGGATCCCATTTATATAAAATTCTAGAAAAAAACCAAAAGTAATCCCTAGTACTAGAAAGTAGATCAGAGATTTAGGGTCAGAGGTTAGGGTGGCAACTGACCGCAAAGAGGCAGGAGGGGATTTGGAGTGATGGAAATAGTCTGTATCTTCTTGATTGTGGTGGTCATACATTCATGTGTACATTTGTCAAAAATGCATCAAGTGATACACTTAAAGTGACTGTAATTTATTGCATGTACAATACAACTTTCTAAAGATGCTTTCGAAAAAAATGAAAGACTTGACCAGACACATCACAGAAGAAGATATATGAGGAGCCAATAAGCACATGAAAAGATGCTCAACACCATTTAGTCATCAGGGAAATACAGATTAAAATCGCAATGAATAGCACTTCACTCTCCCTTAGGAAGGGTGAGATTAAAACGCCAGACAACAG
The DNA here is from genome assembly GCF_028021215.1 of Eschrichtius robustus. NCBI lineage: Eukaryota > Metazoa > Chordata > Mammalia > Artiodactyla > Eschrichtiidae > Eschrichtius > Eschrichtius robustus. The sequence continues at coordinate 104,130,108 of NC_090836.1, read as the reverse complement.
CAAATGTGAGGATAGAGTTGACTGGGATTCTCAGACGCTGGCTGGTGGGGATATAAAATGGTACAGCCACGCTGAAAATTCTTTTATATTTTCTCATAAGTTAAACACACCCCCATCCTGCAAACCAGACATTTCACTTCCGGATGTTTAACCAAGAAAAGGGAAATACACATCCACACGAAGACTTCTACCAGAATGTTTACAGCACCTTCGTTCATAATTGCCAAAAACTAAAAACAACTCAAATAACCATCCACAGGTGGGTGATAAATTATGGTGTGCTCATCCAATGAAATGCCATTCTGAAATAAAAAGGCACGACTACAGATACACAGAACAACATGGGTAAATCTCACAAACGTCGAATGAAAGAAGCCAGACACCAAAGGGTGAATACGGTCTGATTCCGTTCATACAGAGTTCTAAATCAGGCAAATCTAATCCACAGTGACGGAAATCCAAATAGTGGTTGTCTCAGCAAGAGGAATGGGACAATTTCCCAGAAAGAGGCACTAGGGACCCTTCCTGATTGAGATCTTGTTACCTTGAGTGTATGTATATGTCAAAACTCATTGAACTGTACTCAAAATTGCGTGTAGTTTGTTGTAGGCAAATTATACCTCCATGAGAAATGCTCAGGGAAAAAGTTTACAACAGCATCTAAAAATATGAAGAAGGGATAAATCTAACAAAGATGTAAAAGGTCTTTATTCAGGAAACTATAAAACACGACTGAGGCATTTTAAAGAATCTCTTAAAATGGAGAAAATAAAATTTGCATTTATTCGTGGACACAAGATTAATGCTCCCCACACATAAATTCTCTGTAATACTAATCAAAATCCCAAAAAGCACGTCTGCGAATCTCGGTGTGCTAGCTCTAAAATGGATATGGAAATTCAAAGGGCAAGAATAGCCGGCACATTGTTGACAAGCAAGAAAAACGTGAGAGTATTTGCTCTGCCAGATGCCAAGACGAAGCTCGTGTAATCAGCCTAGAAAGAGGCCACGGTAGGTGGACACCTGATTTAGTACAAAGATGGTTCTGAAGAGCATTGAAGGAGAGAGACGATTCTGGTACAACTGGTATCCCCACAGGAAAAAAAGGAACTGGAACTCCTGCACCTCCCAGGCACCCAAACAGTGATTCCATGCAGACTGAAATCCCAGTGTGATAGTCAAAACACTTAATGAAGCTTCTAAATGATGATATAAGAGAATATCCTCATGACCTTCAGATGGGGAAAGATTTTTGAACAGAATTCAAAATGCAATAACCATCAAGGGAAAATTGGATGAATTTGGCCACATAAAAATTACGTATTTCTATACATCCAAAAACACCAGTAAAAGAGTGAAAAGGCAAGACAAGTGGCAGAAAGTATTTGAAACACACGTAACTGACAAGGGTCTCATATCTGACATATATAAAGAACCCCTGCAAATCCAGTCCAAAAATGGGCCCAACACGTGAACAAGAACAGCACAAACGCAGAGCCCCAGCTGCCAGTTAACACAGAAAACGGTGGCCCATTAGCCATGAGGGAAATGCACATTTAAAACCACAGTGAGAAACGACCACAAACCACCAAAAGAGTTAAAATGACTGGGGGAGGATGCAGAACAAGGGGGACCATCCTAAGATACTGTACACCCTGAACAACAGAATTGTCTGAGAAATGTACAGACGCACGTGCTCTGTGACCAAGGATTCCACTCCTGGGTATACACCCAACAGAAAAATGTTCACGAATGTACCGGGACCCAAATATTCTTTAATAGCAAGTAGATGAGAGCATCTCAGTATCAGTGATAAAAACAAATGCATCACAGCTACACACAGCCCTGGGGATTAAACATAAAGTCTAAAACATAAAGTTGGGTCGAGCCAGCCAGTCACAAAAGTACTCTATCATTTCATTGGCATAAGTGCTTAGAACATGCAAAACTAAACCATATTATTTGAAGACACCTAAGAAACCTGTTTGCGGATGACAGAGCGATAGAAGAAGGCAAGGAGTAAGTGACGGCATAAAGGTCAGGGCCACAGTCACCTTCGGGGAGGACGGGGCCTGGGAATGGAGGGGTCGCTTGCGGGGTGGGGGGGTCTGGTGACTGACTGGAGGTGGGAACCATGGGCAGAAGCGGGGAGCGCTTCAGAGTCAGAGTCAAGGGAGGATTTCTTTTTGACCTGGGAGCTGGATGTTGGCCATCCTGGCCCAGAGGAGCAAGTAGAAGATGGTTATGCAGGAGGAGCACGAGAAGACCAGGGGGGTGGGAGTCTGGATACAGGGAGGGGTCTGGGCCGTTCATCCAATAGAACACGGGTCCAGGATACGAGGCTGATAGATTCAGGCTGATAGATTCAGGGGAGGAAAGATGAAGGGATTTTCTGTCTGGTTTCACCTCCTTTCTCAGAGAAATAAGAAACAGCATCAGAGGCCCCACGCCAGAGCTTCCGGAACCACCGAGGTTTCTCAACACTCCTGGGCCGGGCCCAAGACCAGGTCAGCAGGTCCCACCACCTCCTCTCCAGCCCCTGCCCGCGGGGTGCCGACGGCTGCAGTGTCTCACCTGGAATGAGAGGGGTCCCCACAGAAACCATGGGGACACTGGGACAGCTAACGGTCATGCTGCCAGCTGTGTCAAAGCAACAAAGCCAGGGGCTTGGGGCTGTCACTGGATACTGCAGAAATCAATCCCTAAAGAAAAACGCTTTTTAAAAAACACCATCTGTGTTGAAAAAAAAAAAAAAAGGACCCAACCGGCTGCTGGGCGAATGAAATTCTCCACATCAATGATCATCATTATGGAAAACATTATGGAGGGACTTCCCTGGTGACGCAGTGGTTAAGAATCCGCCTGCCAATGCAGGGGACATGGGTTCGAGCCCTGGTCCGGGAAGATCCCACATGCTGCAGAGCAACTAAGCCCGTGTGCCACAACTACTGAGCCTGCACTCTAGAGCCCGTGAGACACAACTACTGAGCCCACACGACACAACTACTGAGCCTGCGCTCTAGAGCCTGCGTGCCACAGCTACTGAAGCCCATGTGCCTAGAGCCTGTGCTCTGCAACGAGAGAAGCCACCGCAATGAGAAGCCCGCGCACCACAACGAGGAGTAGCCCCCGCTCGCCGCAACTAGAGAAAGCCCGCATGCAGCAACGAAGACCCAATGCAGCCAAAAATAAATAAATAAATAGATTTGTAAAAAAAAAAAAAACATTATGGAAGCACTAAGCACATCTCATCATAGCTGCAGTGACCAGAAGTAGGACAGTTTGTTCTGAAAACTCCAAATTCAAGTTCTTACGTGCAAAAGTTGCCTGTACATCTGAAATGATAAAACTGAGGAATTTAGTAAATACCAGCTGTTTTCAGCTTTCTGGGAAGACATGGGGTCGGAGCCACGCTCTGGTCCCTCAAGGCAGAGAAGCTGGCGCCCAAGGGGAGGTTCAGTCCAGAGCTTAGGGCTAAAATATAGATTTTATTTTTTGGCTGATTTATCGAAGTAAAGTCACTGGCTTCAAAAACGGCTGACTTCACTGCCATTTCTTGAGCACTGAAATGAACTTATTTGAAAATTGCAAGAACTATATGAAAATATGGTAACATTTAATGATAGACTTGATGGATTCGAAGCAAAACCATCAGAAATGTTCACCCACGATGTTTAGTGAGGGTTATAATTTGAATCCCAAAGAAGAATTAGTAAGACTCTGGGAGCGACATCTGTGGATGCTGAGGAGAATGTCATCGTTATTTTGAAATATTTGATATAAAAAGTTCAATTAGATTCAAAATCCATTTGCATTATCACCCAAAATTCCAACATTATATTTGTCAATGAAAGAAAAAGACTGTTAGATTGGAAGACGGAGTGTTCCCTTGGAGTTCAATTTAGACACGAAATGATCCAGATTCCGGTTAATGGTGAGGAAGGAGGTTCTGCCCGGCGGAGAAATGCAATCAATGATCTTCGGCCGTTTGCTGGAGGCCTCGCCGGCGTCTCTTAGCAGCAGCAGGCCTGGCAGTCAGCCTTGGACGAACTGCACTCAGGAGTTGCCTGAGACCATTTCAAATAAAAACCTGCCATGAAGAAGGTCATGTGTCTGCCTCTGATTTTTAATTTTTGAGAGGGTTTGATTTTGAAGTTTTAATGTTCAGTCTGTCTACTACTACTTTGCATTTTTTTCTTAAAATTATACAATATGAAAACATATGGCTATTTCACCATGGCCTCCAGTCTCGTGCAGTTTGCTCCAGCTTGCTGCACAAACGTGGCACGTCCTGTGTCTGCAGGACAAGAATGGGCCTTAGAAGTTTTTCCGTCTCAGGCCCGGGATCAGAAAGGTGGTCTCTAGGGACTTCCCTGGTGGTGCAGTGGCTAAGGCTCTGCGCTCCCAATGCAGGGGGCCCAGGTTCGATCCCTGGTCAGAGAACTAGATCCCACACGCATGCCGCAACTAAGACCCGACACAGCCAAAAAAATAAAATAAAATAAAGGGGTCTCTAGACACAGGGAGTCCACGTGGAAAACCCCACTCCAGCCAGAGGCTATGGGGCGAGCAACTGGGCCTCTCTGAGCCTCAGTCGCCTCATCTGTAAAATGGGACAAATAACCTGAGCAGGTTTTGTCAACATTAAACAGGCTAATCCTGACCCCAAAAGACCACTTGATCTGTGTCTGAAACAACTTTGCAGAAAGAGGGCAGACAGGCCCCAAAGGCAGACCAGGCTGCCGGCGGGAGCAGCCCAATGACCTATGTGACAGGGCATTTAGGTGGGGATGCTTGTCCCAAGTCCCAGGTAGGTCAGGGCAGAGCCCGGCCAAGATCCCCAGTCCTGCCTCCAGTTAGGGGCTTGGTTCCCAGTGGGTCTCAGGGAGGCAACTGGGTCAGAGGCTGGTCTGAAATGATGCCAGTTCTTCCACATGCCACACACGGCTTGCTGTGGGGACAGAGGCCCACTGCCTCACCCCCTTTCCCGGGTCAGCCAGCCCCGAGGGAAAGGCCTGCTCTCACCTGGAGCCTTCAGCACGGGGAGGGGCTCTGGAAGCATCCAGCCTCCATGGCTCCTGTGGGGACTGGAGATACAGCTGGGCCTGTGCAGGCCGTGGGCAGCGGGAGACCCTCCCTCAGGGCTCCGGACTCACTGCCCCCCTCTCCCCACCCCAGCCAAAGCCAGCCCCCAAGAACCCACCACCCTAATGGAAGAGAGGAGTGCAGGACAGTGGCCCTCGGCCCACCGCTGCTTTTTGGAAGCCAAACGAACAATTTGTATCACAGGTATTTTCATATACATATTTTTTATCCCAAAATATATATGCTCTTCTAAGAGTTTTCCCTGGAGATATTCTCATGGATCTGCATAAAAATGTACCTGTGAGATCGTGCTCTCCACCATCTTTACAAGAGCAACATGTGAGGGGCCATTGAAATGGCACGTCCGTGAGACAGACAGCTGCAGACAGACACATGTGACGTGAGAAAAGTTTGAAAGACGTTATAAAGTAAACAATGTAACCTCAAATCGTCTGCAATTAAGTTTTCAGCATAGGTGTATATTCCGTGCGTGTGCACACGGGCACTTAAGAAAAAAATAAACCAGAAAAGACACTCAGCAAAATCTTAGCTATCATCCCTGGGTGTCGAAATGCAGGTGGCTTGGTGATTGCAGAGAGTAACGGTGAGCACTCTGGGCTCTGAAATACAGGCGCTTTTCCTCTTTGGGCTACTTAGTCTACCCTCCAGATAACATATGGTGAGCATGAATCACCTGTGCACCCCAGAAACAAGCATTTTAAGCAATTAGTAGGATCTAGCTTGTGTGACACATCACAGCTTACCTTCAGGTGTCTGGAGCCAGTGGGTCCCACATAAGGGTGTGTGCACCACACTGGGTGCAGGAAACGCAAGGATGATACACACGGGACAATAGTTACAGAGACAGCACACATGTCACAGCCACTCCGTGCCCGATGCTATTCCCAGCACTTTTAACCCATTGATTCGTTCCTTCCAGCCCCACTGGGGAGGAGCCCTTAGGAGCCCATTTTACAAACAAGTGCCCTGAAGCACAGAAATGAGTAACTCGGCCCAGGTGGCCCAGGCTGCGGGTCCCGGACACTGCGTAGTCCGGGTAAGGGGTCCCCCAGGCAGTGTGGGACGCGCCAGCCCAGGTTGGGGGCAGTGACCTCCGGCCCAGCCACCTCCTCCAGGGCCCAGGGCCAGGCAGAGAAAGCGGAGGAGGAGCCTGGGAAGGGGCTGGGGTGACCGGCCCCCACCCCTGCAAGGCCGGGCTGGGCGTGGGGCAGGGCCGTAGAGAAGGTCTGTGGACCTGCACAGGGAGAGGCAGCCCTGGTCACGCCATCACGTGGCTCCTGCAGCTTAGAACATCCCTGCACGGACTGTGTGGTGTCTCTCCCTCCCATGCACCCGGTCAGGAGGGGTCACGGCCCTCACCCTCCCACGAGTGGGGCTCAGGGGGGCCTGGGTGGTGGCCTAGGGGAGCGGGCCTTCTCATCTGCCCAGGTCAGCATGGGCCTGCAGCGGAGACCAGGAGGCCAGCCCTGTCTGTGTCAGAAGGAAGGGCAGCAAGAAGATGAAGTCCAACCGGCGGGGAGGTGGTGGAGACCCGTGGACCTATGGGAGGGGTCACCGTTGCACCCTGGTGACCACAGGTAGCTGTGATGGCCACTCCCACACTCTGCAGGGGAGGAAACTGAGGCTCAGCGAGACAGTGGACAGGGTGACCCCCCCCCCCATGCGGATGCGGGGCTGCGGGTGGTGGGAGCGAAGTGAAGGGCGAGCATCATTTGTCAAGGCCTCCGGCGCCAGGCTCTGGGCCAGGCCTGCGCTCACCCAACACCTCACTTTGACACTTGGAGCGATCATCCCCATTGTTCTGTGAGAAACCTGGGGCTGGGGAGTGAGTGACTCGTCCACGTCACACGGCTGGCAAAGGGCAGAGCAGCTGTCGGACCCAGGAAGGGGATGAGCCCAGCTCCGCACTCAGGCCCTGGGAGCCAGACACAGACGGGGAGAAAAACAGTGACCACACAGCAGGACAAGGACCAGGATGGGCCATGCAGTGGGGACACCCCATCCAGACCTTGGGGGTGAAGGAAGGCTTCCTGGAGGAAGTGGCATGTCACATGAGTCAGCAAGAGTACATGGGTGTGACCAGGTTCATCAGTCAGCCCTTGCTGCATAACAAACGGCTCCAAAACTCAGCTGCATCTGGCCAGAAGCATTTACTTTCATGCCCTCGATCTACAGGTCACCTGCAGAAGGGCTGACCAGGTTGGGTTTGGAGGGCTCCTCGCTGGAGGCCGGGCCCAGGGCCGTCCTTCCAGGGATGAGCACAGAGGGCAGTCCATCCACATGAATACACGTCGGGTCTGCAGCCTGACATTCCTGGTGTGGGAGAAGCAGGGAGGGACTGGGAAGAATGTTCCAGCATGTTCCAGTGTATTCCAGGCAGCAGAATCAGCAAAGGTAGAAGCTCAAGATGAAGGAGAGCCCAGAAGTGGGTGAGGGCCAGAGCGTGAGAGAGTGGCCTGGAGAGGTCAGAAAGAACCAGATGCCCTGAGTGCCACATCCTTGCCCTTGGCTCTCTTGCAAGAGCAGGGACAGCCATCCTGGAGGGAGGATATGGGAGCAGAGAGCCCAGTGGCTGTTCCATGTGGTCACTGGGCCAGAGAAACCCAGACGGCACAGAGACCTCTTTGTGCGAGTCCAGGGCCCCATCACCACCTCTGGTCCACCTAGAATGTCCTCAGCGCCCTGCTGCATCCCAGAGGAGCTGCCAGGGGTCCTCTGTCTGAGCCTCATGGAAAGAGGTTTCTGAACATGTTAGAAACCAAGCACAAAACACCTTTTCTCATCTCTAAGATGTCTAGTGCGGGGACCTCAATTGACAAAATCAGTATTGGCACGTACATTTCACTGCATTTTCCCAGCGAATTCCCAGCCGTCCCCACTTCAGATTTCTCACACACGCCCGTTGTGGAGAGTACAAACGGGTAATTAACTCCCCACACCTCCAGTGGAAACCAGTCCTCTTTGTTTCTTGTCAAATTCCTTTAATTATGAATGTGCAGTTGGCCTGCTCATAAACTCATCTTACATGGGAGGCAGCCTGCCTTCTGCCATTCCAAGTTTTAAAGAAAAGTTTAATGAGCCTTGAATTTTAGCAAAGAAACCAAACTTTATAAAACACACTGGTGGGTAGAAATTGGAGAGTCCCACCTCCCGCAAGAAACCATCCCTGACCAGCCAATCGCATCTGACAGTCCCTCCTCTGGGCTTCTACAGAACCTACTGCCCACATCCCTGGCCCAAATGCCCACCCCTCCCTGGACACAGCCCCTCCCAACGTGACTTGGCAGCTCCTCCCAGGACACGCGGAGTCGGAGCTTCCCCTTGAATCTGGACGGGCCTTGTGACTTGCTTTGGCCCAAAGCATCCAGCAAAAGTGACATCACCCCATTCTGAGCCTGGCCTCAGGGGCCCTGCAGGCCTCCACTCCCTCCCAGCTGCCAGGCTGGCCTGCTGCAGGACCAGAGACCCGATGTAGCAGAAGCAAGCTGTCCCCGGCAGCCAAACCTCAGCTGGCCCACCCTCTGATCCCCGATGCAGGATCCAGCCCAGTCAGCCCAGCCCAGCCCAGCCTGGCCCAGGCCAGCCAAGCAGACCTGCAGACACAGAGAAATAAGAAGCGATTGCCGTTTTGAGTTATTAAACGTGGGGGGGGTTGCTTGTTACACACTGAGAGCTGACTGATGCAGAAGCCATGAGCCTCAGCTTTCCCATCTGTGAAATGGAGATGCCAATACCCGCCCCAGCCTAGGGCAGCCACCGCGTCCTTCGAACTCGGTCACCTAAATCCCTCCCGAGGCGTGGGTCTCCAGCCCTGGCCCACCTCACCCACCTCCAGTCTGAGGGGACCCTGGGAAGAGCATTCCAAAGCACACAGCTTGCCCTGACCCCCGACACCTCAGGTTACCCCAGGGGCACCTTGGCCCTGCCTCTTATACGGGACACTGGACCCTTCCTGCCCTGGCTCCCCGCTGCAGCGCCCACCCCACATGCCCCACCTGCCACCCAGAGCTGCCCCATCCCTGCCCCGCTCTGGACCCTTCACCCACTCTGTTCCCTCTGCCTGGGATGTACGTTCTCCTCCCAACCCTCCAGCTCCCGGCAAACTCCATCTTCAGGACCCACCTTCCCTGATGGCCCACGGTCACAGCCAGCGTCTGCTGAGTCCCCAGTGGGAGCAGTGGTCCCCAGTGGTCAGGAGTATAGGTAAGCCCCGGGCCGGGCCCCACCTCTGCCACTGACCAGCTGGGTGACCTCAGGGCCCTCACCTGGCCCCTCTCAGTGTCAGGTTCCCCATCGCTAACATGGATGTGATTCTGGAACAGTCCCCACTGTGTTGTCACGAGGAGTGGGTCGTCCACGTGAAGGCATGTGCCGGCACGGAGGCAGCTCACACTTGACGGGGCCGGGGCTGAACACCAAGACTGAGACCCCCATCCCTGTGCCCCCTCCAGGCCCAAATCCTAGTCGACTTAGGGGTCCTCACAAACCCACCAATTTCTAACTTGGGGATATTAAAGAATGAGGGTCCGAATGTGGCCTTTCAGCCCCAGGACTGGAATGGAGGAGACACGGGGGTCCGGCCCTCACCGCCTCTGCCCGATCAACCTGCCCCAGCGGGCCGCGCGTCTCTCCTTCCACCTGGCTATTTCGAGCTGCATAGACACAATCTCCGATCCCATCCGTGTAAGGTAATTAGTTCACCACCCGCAATCTCTGCTTTTTGAAATTTATCCAGAACTCGCGAAACCCGCTGGGCTTCATCTCAGATGCCGGCGGTCTTTCATCTTCCCAGCCCCCTTCATTAATCCTCACGCACCAGCTGGGGTACCACAGCCCGCCTCTCCTCTCCCGGGCCTCAGCCCTGCAAATTGACGGGAGCCTTCCCGTCCCTGGCATTTGCACCACGGGAGATGGTCTTGTGTCTGCCACCGGCCGATCTCGCCTTTCCCTGCCATTTGCAGAAAGCCTGAGGTCCCCAGCGCAGGGAGGTGAGGGCAGATTAATTGGCAGAGCCAGACAAGGTCCGGTCCACCTCCAAAGCAGGTGGGGGGCAGTGGAGAAGTCGCCGTTTAATTGGTTACCTACGACCCTCTCCTTCTGTTTTGGATTTAATTCTAACTTTTAACATTTGAAGCCACATCGATATTAATTACCGATGCCTCTTTCTGAGGCCCCTCTCACCCAGGAAAGGGCACGTCCATTCCTCAAAGGCAGCAAGGCAGCTGCAGCATCCGTGGCCGAGGGTAAACTTGGAGACTCTACATCAACAGGCCCCTGCGGATGGGGAAACAGAGGCCCGGAGAAGTGGTGCCTCCCCAGGCCCGGGTGGCACCCTGATTCTGGAGCACCCCCTCCACTGCCCTGTGCCTGTTCCTAACATCTGCAGGTCATGGTGGGGGGAGGGGGGAGGAGAAGTGGACAAAGGGACAAAGCCACTTGTTTTTGCTTTCCGATCCTCCAGCATCCCTCGGGAGATTTGGAAGGATACTCCCTTGATGTTTCTTTCTTTTCCTTTTTTTTTTTAAATTTATTTATTTATATTTATTTTTGGCTGTGTTGGGTCTTCTTCGTTGCTGCACGCGGGCTTTCTCTAGTTGCGGCGAGCAGGGGCTACTCTTCGTTGCGGTGTGCGGGCTTCTCATTGCGGTGGCTTCTCTGTAGCAGAGCATGGGCTCTAGGCACGCGGGCTTCAGTAGTTGTGGCACGTGGGCTCAGTAGTTGTGTCTCGCGGGCTCTAGAGCGCAGGCTCAGTAGTTGTGGCTCACGGGCTTAGTTACTCTGCGGCATGTGGGATCTTCCCGGACCAGGGCTCGAACCCGTGTCCCCTGCACTGGCAGGTGGATTCTTAACTACCGTGCCACCAGGGAAGCCCTCTCTTGATGTTTCTGAAGGATGGCAACTCAGCCTTGCCACCCGGGCACCGGTCTGCCGTGCCGCTCTTTCAGAAGGGGGACGTTGAAATGGCCGTGGAAGCCTGAGGCCAGGCCTGGGTGGAGGGTCTCGGGAGCCAAGCCCCGATCCCCGTCGGCGGGAAGAGCATGGCGACCCACCTGGACACTCCGGCCGCTGAGGACGCTCGCTCCTGTCTGCAAGCACAGCCTCCCCGCGGTCCCCCTGCCACTCAGGGCACGTTAGCGAGAGACACGATCAGAAAAGGCCCGTGACTGGCTTCGTCGGCTCGGGCGGCTGCAGCAGAATGCCACAGACTGGAGGGCTGGCACACAGCGTTTATTTCTCCCTGCCGTGGGGGCCTGGGGGACCCAAGTTCAAGGCGGGGCCGATTTAGTGCCTGGGGGAGAGAGCCGACCTCCACAGTGTTTGCAGATGACCCCCTTCTCGCTGTGTCCGCCCCATTATAAGGCACTAATCCCATCATGGGGGCATCTCCCCTGTGACCCGTTCATCTCCCAAAGGCCCCATCACATGGAGGGGGGCGTGGTTAGGCCTCACCATATGAATTCGAGGGGGACACATTCGGTCTATAGCAGTGACTGAGAGGCAGGCGTGCTGTCCCAAAGCACGGGCGTTAGATCTCCTCTAGGCCACGGCAAAGGCTAACCCAGGGCCAACCCCAATCCACCCCACCTGCAGGGGAAGGGGGAGTCCAGTGTCCTCGTGGCGAGTGGGTTCTGCGGGGCCCCAGGCCCTGAGGTCACCGTCCCCAGCCAGGGGCTCTGGGACAACCACGTCCCCTGTCAGGGAGGCAGGTCCTCGGTGCCTAATGGGGAGGGGGCGCCAGGCTCCCTTTGCTCGCCCTTCACGCCTCCACCTCATACGTAACTCACGCTTCCTGGGTGCCCCTGTGTCCAGGTGCCAGGGACGTGGGTCCTCACTCCTGCGGATCTGCTGAGGGCCCGACTACCGTCGGCAGAAACAGGTGCTGACGGATCGAAGTGGAGAGAAAACCCACTAAAGGATGTGGAACATCTCAGGACTAAGAGGCTGGAGAGGTGGGTCTGGGGTCAGCCAGCAGGGGCTGGCGGGGTTCCCTATACCCAGCCTCGCCCCAGGCACTGGGGATGCAACAGGAAATGCATGAAAAGACAAAGCCCCCCATTTCTCCCACGCTTGCTCCCAGACACTCAAAATGCAAAGTACGGGCGGAGAGCGTCGGCTGAACGGAGCTTTGGGCACCTGCTCAACCCCCAACCCCGGCTCACACCAGGGCGACTGGTTTCACCGGTGGTGGCTCTTACTAACCCTAATCAGACGCATCCCTGGGGGCTGGAGCCTGTCGCCAGGATCTTCCTCCCCAGCAGGCCCCACGGCCACCTGCCTGGACTTGCAAGCCTTCCTTTTCCAGAAGTCTCCACCACCGGCTACAGAACACGGTCCTTTGAGCTGCCCACTCTAATTGCAGGCAGCGATTACTCCCACGGTTTCAGGGACAACAGCTAGGCTAATTGGCCGCCCCCAAAACCCATTTCCTGGCTGGCTGCACACCGAATGTTCTTTCCCTCTAAGTAAAATAAACAGGCCTGAACTCCCTGGACTTTTCTATTTGCTGTCCACTAAAGCCTTCTAGCTCCTGGGTTTTTATACAACTAAGATTTATAGTATCTATTCTCACCGGTGCAGAGTCCCCAGATAATGTTAATAGATGGTTAGTTTTGCCAAGAAATCCCTCCTGCGGTGGAGAGAAATATCTATTCCAGATGAGTTTCTCCGGAGTGAAATCCACATTCCAAGTGGTGGAGGGTATTGGGCTGAACTGATTCCGCTCAGCAGGCAGGGGCCCCTCTGCAGGGTCCAGCCTGTGTCCCCCAACTCTGCATCCTGGTACCCAGAGAGATGCCAGGGCTGATGGGGGGAGGGCAGCCACGCTGGCAAAATGCCCCTGAGGTGGGTAGACCAGAAGGCCGCTCCTATAGAAGTCTGGCTTGTCTGGAGAACTCTGCCCAGAGAAGGTGTTTGATGAATGCTCACCACTTGGGCAATTGATCAGCCAAACACAACATCCTCCCCCAGGGCAGCTTCCTCTCCCGCTCCCTGCCAGCCTCGGGTCACCCAGGCGACAATCTCAGAAACAGAACTGACCCCTCCTCTTCTGGACACCCGCCCCCAGGCAGTCAGCTCTCTCTGCTTCCAGCTCATCCCTCTTCCCAGGGCTGCTGACAGGGTCTCCTGACATCAGACTCACCCCGCCATCCATCCTCACCCTGTGGCCAATCCATTCATCCTGAAGAACTGACCCTTCTGGGCAAAAACCCTTGCCTCTCCAGGGTCGCCATTTAAAGCAAGAACGGTGAATGTCCAAAGGTATTTGTGGGGACGCTCCCATGGCATTCAACGCTCTCCCAGGAGGGGACACAAGCCACCTTTCTAGGTCTCCACCAGTCCCCCTCACTCGCCTTGGACATACAGACCCACATTGGCCCCCTGCTCCCTCACCCCCCAGCTGAAGTCACCCAGGCTCCTGAGACCCAGCACAGAGGCCATCAACTGCAGGCAGTTTTCCAGTCCTCTGGTCTGCTGAGTGCAACCATACGCAGTGCACTGTCCCTGTGCTGGGAAGAGGGTAGAGGACACAGCCTCCTGTCCCTCCTCCCGTGGATGCCCTGGTTAGGGCCGTGGGTGAACACCTGCACGATGCGGACAGCAGGAGCGGTCAGAGCCTTGGGCTGGTCCCGGGGGGGACAAGCTGTCTTCCACCTGCCAGGTGGCCCCAGGTGGGTGAGCCCTCCAGAAACGGGGCAGAGGACTGGAAACCAGCTGCCGAATCCTCCACATGCAGGAGACCGCCATTCCCTCCAGGAAGCCCCCCGTGGAAGCAGAGGGGCTCCAACCCTGCCCCTAAGGGAGTCCAGGCTATTTCTGGACTGAATGGCTGGGCATCGTGAGGACCCCAGAGCCTCCACCTCGGCCTCAAGGACCATCTGGTCAACAGCGTCGAAAGCCTCCACACCCAAAGCCAAGCCCCCAGGGCAGTGCGCACACTGGGACAGCCTGGAGCAGTCTGACCCCACTCGCCCTTGCTGACTGGCTACCCTGCCAAGGGACTCACCTTTCCTTCTCTACCCGGAGGCCAGCCTGCCTCTCCAGGTCTCACCTGTTCTGGGCAGGCCTGTGTTTCCCTCCCAGAAAACAAGCTTATTTCTCTTTTCCAAGTGTCGTGATGGTGGGGGCGAGCATCTCCCAACCCCCTCGCCCTCCCCCCGACCCTGCGGCCATCACTTTCCCTGCTGAGGCCACCTGCTCCGGAGCACCCAGAGGTGATATGAGATTCTAGATGCCACGGTTCAGGGGTGCACGGGGGCCCTGAGCCGGCCCGGGCTTGCTGGGCCTCAGAAAAGCTGGGAGGGCAGCAGCGCCCAAGGTGACAGGGGTAACAGCTGTCGATGGTCACGCCAAGGCCACCAGGGCTGGCAAAGCTCTCAGGGGCCTCAGGTGAGAGACGGGAAAGGACTGGAAAATCCCGTGACGTGTGATTTTCAGGAGGAGAATTTCGCTTCAGGAAGAGAGTCTTCAGAACACTCAGAGCAATCAGCCCTGAAAACTGAAAGGAAGGGCCTCACTTTCCTGGGCTCCCGGCAGAGAAGAGAACAAGAGGACCTTTTCCAGCGGGTCCGCTGTGTCCCAGGGAGCGGGGGCCGCTTTTGTCTCCATGCTCATCTTGGCTTCCTCGTTCCAGGAGCCAGCGGGCCCCGGAAAGGACAGAGCCTCGCTTTCCCCACCGAGGGAGGGGGATGCGGGCCTGGGGCGTCCTGGCCGGTGCAGGACAAGGGTGGGCTGCGGCTCCCAGGCCCTCACATGGGAACACGGGCACGCGGCCTTGCTCTTCTGTCCTCCCGCCCCACGGGCAGCTGACCGTGCCAGGCAAATAAGGGGAAGTTGCTTGAGATTCCGACCTGGGGAAGGAGGGGGGCTGTGGGGAGGATTCCTGCCCTTCACCAGAGGCGGACAGCACCCCAGGGAGCTGGCTCCCTGTCAGTGCTGAGATGGTGTCTCCTCACTCGCTCATTCATTCATTCATTCATTCATCCCAAAGTACCTGTGGGTCCCCAGGCCCTGCCAGGAGGGCTCTGGTCACGGGGACTCCACCAACATTAACGAGATTTCTCTCTCTCGGGCACTTACATGGCCCCAAACTGTCCCTTCTTCTATCACGGGAAACAGCCGCTGGACCAGAGTGCCCGCCATTACCACCCCATCTGTAGAACTTGACTCCAGCCGGGCAAGGCTGACGGGACCAGTGGTGGGTGGTGGTCCGCAGAAGCCCAGTTGGACCCTCTCTCCTGAACCCTGGGGTTCGAGCAGCAGAACCTGTGTCCATAGGAGGGTCCTGCACGCAGATCTGTGGAGCCAAGGACACGACCCCAGAGGTGGCACAGATCACGGACAGGGCAGGGGGATGGAAACGTCACCACACTCACTGCAGTGCCATTTGAGTTCTTACCTTGTGCCCTCTTAACTTAGCAGAGGCACTGCCACTGTCAACGCCTCTTTGAGGATAGGCATGGTGACACTGAGGCCGTCCCAGCTCACATGGTGGCGGGAACACCCTGATGACCGGCTAAGGGACACTGAAGGCCACACAGCCTCGGTCCGGCTCCCCGTAAGAGTGGCCCCTGGGAGCAGAGGTGGGTGCTGAGGGGCTCAGCAAGTACGGAGGGCCCCCCACGCCAGGCCGGGCACAAGGCCCACCCAGTGCTCCCCGCTGCACCCCTGGACCAAGGAAGACCAGGCTCCATCCCGTGCACGCCTCTAGAGCGCTGCTCGCTGCTGGGGGCTCATGGCGGCCCCCCTCAATCCCCTGCCCGTTTTCGCAGCATAACAATCGCTGGGTATTCTCCCAAGATGCTCAGAGTCATTCACCCACGAAATAGCAGAGCCTCGTGCCTTCCAGATAAACTGACCATTTCTCAGAGCCGCCCGGCCTCCGGCCCATGGAGTCCTGGAGACGAGAGGACCACAGAGGGGATTCAGGGTGGACACCGTAGAAGAGCTTTTCTCTCTCCCCTTCGCTGTGGTCAAAGTCTTCACAGCCCCTCCCCGATCTTTGATGAAGTGGCGTTTAATGCTGTTTTATCAAGTTTCCCTCTACAGGGGATTGCCTTGATCCAGGAGCTAATTGTATTGACATTAACCTGTTTTAACAGGTCTAAAGTATCAATAAATCATTTTTTAGTAGCTCTTCTCATTACAGCACTTTATTAAAGTATTGCACTTGAAGTGACAAATAGCCCGAGAAATCATTGCTTTCCTGGATTATACTTTGTCTTTTTAAGTCTTTTCTTTCCTCCTGGTAGTTCAGAGACTTCTAATGTTGGTTTAGAGGTGAATAAAACGAAGGCAGGGCCGGTGCTGTGCGTTGGGCTGTAACCCTCCACAGTCCACCGGGGCTCCATTTCACCCGGACAACAGCCATTCGCTAGCCCTTCCCGTCTATAAACAACCAGAATTTGAATAATTGCATGTTATTTACTTGTTTCTCTGTAAGAAGGACCTGGATGTGTATAATCAATATTTCTGAGAAGGGTTTGAGGCTGAGAATTACAAGGAACAATCTTCATTTAGGCTATTTCAAAATATCAAAATCGATGGATGAGCAAAGAAATAAAAAATGCAAAAACTTCAATGAACTTTAGAAGTTGCCAAAATCTAGCTCTGAGTTTACTGGAGGCCAGAGCAAAAAGAGAAATACTCTTTCTTTTTTTTTATTGAAGTATAGTTGATTTACAGTGTTGTGTTCATTTTAGGTGTACAGCAAAGTGATTCCATTTACATATATATATTTATATATATATATTCTTTTTCAGATTCTTTTCCATTATAGGTTATTACAAGATACTGAATATAGTTCCCTGTGCTATACAGTAGGCCCTTGTTGTTTATCTATTTTATATATAGTACTTTGTATCTGCTAATCCCAAACTCCTAATATATCCCTCCCTGCTTCCCCTTCCATAACCATAAGTTTGTTTTCTATGTCTGTGAGTCCGTTTCTGTTTTATAAATAAGTTCATCTGTACCATTTTTTAGATTCCACATATAAGTGATATCATATGATATCTGTCTTTCTCTGACTTACTTCACTTAGTATGGTAATCTCTATGTCCATCCACATTGCTGCAAATGGCATTATTTCATTCTTTTTTACGGCTGAGTATTATTCTATTGTGTATATATACCACATCTTCTTTATCCATTCATCTGTTGAAGGACATTTAGGTTGCTTCCATGTCTTGACTATTGTGAATAGTGCTGCTATGAACATAGGGGTGCATGTATCTTTTCAAATTAGAGTTTTCTCCAGATATATGCCCAGGAGTGGGATTGCTGGATCATATGGTAGCTCTACTTTTAGTTTTTTAAGGAACCTCCATACTGTTTCCCATAGTGGCTGTACCAATTTACATTCCCAGAGAAATACTTTTTGTATTTAATTTGCGTTTGGAATAAAACGGAAGGTGGCTGTTTTCGCAAGATCAGTGCACTCTTTTGTGATTCTGAATTGTAAGAGGAATGTAGCGGGCAGGTCCTTGTGGAAGGCATCCCACGGACAAACGGTAAGTTGTAGCAGTTCACCCTTACCCAGCACTTGTCAGGGAAGCGAACGAGGGAGGGAGGGAGGGAGGAAAGAAGGAACTCGTCAGCCTCCCCCAGATGCACTCGTGCTCCAAAGGCTCCGTCTCCCTTGGCAATGCCCCCTCCGGGGGCCCACAGTCTCACAGATCCAAGCCTCTTCCTGCGGCAGGTGCCCAAAGCAGGTGCACTTTTGGTTGGAAACTGCACGAGTCCAGGAGGCCAGACCGACAAATAGAGGTCTTACGGCCAGCCCGGTAGGTTCCCTGAGTGAAGGAGAAGGAGAGAATAAGTGCTGATACCACACACACACACACTCGTGTGCATGCATACATACAGGTGAGCACCATGTGGGTGTGTGCACTGTGAGGACACGTGAACACACACACGAGCACATACATCTTCACGTGTGTGTGTGTGTGTGCGGGTACCGTGTGCCTGTACACGCAGATACACACAGGCACACGTGCATGAGCACAAGCAGGCACACAGGTGGACAAAGACAGATGCCTGTGGGCACCTGCGTGTTCACACATATGTAAGCCCGCAGGCATGTGTGGGCACGTGCACGTGTGTGTGCAGATACACACACATGTGAGCAAGTGCGGACACACACACACCACAAGCTCCCGTGACTGCTTTGGTTTGGGGACTCGCTCCAGCCCAAAGGAGGCTTTCCACTATGGGGGGCCTCTGGCCCTTTCCTCAGGCCCCCCTGAGTCTCCGAGGCTGGGCAGGCCCCTGGGGGACCAGAGTCAGGCCTGGGGCTGGAGGCCAGGGATGGGGGGATCCTCCTGGGTTCCCTCTACCCAAGGGCAGGGCTTTCCCAGTGGAAGAGCCTCTGGCAGCGTCTCCCGCGGGATCCCATCCCCCTGCATCCCCTCCATCCCCCTGCATCCCCTCCATCCACCTGCATCCCCCTATTCTCCTGCATCCCCCATTGACTTCCATCCCCTCCAGCCCCCTGCATCCCCTCCAGCCCCCTGCGCCTACCCCATCCCTCTGAGTCCCCTCCATCCCCACTGGCCCTGCCTGCTGGGCCTCTTTTCTTTTTCACTTGGACACCTCAGGGCTCCTAACCTTCGCACACATGACAGGTACGGGCTGTGGGCAGTGTCCACATGGGCCGCCCAGGGCTCAGAGGTTTGGCTGAATGCCCAGCTCTCTAGGAGGTGACAGGAGAGTCACATGAGGTCAGAAACCCCATGGCCCGCGCATCAGCGGGCCTTTCCTGAGCACCCCCAGGCCAGGCTCTGTGGCTGGTCCAAGCCGGGCCTGAGCATGGTGGGCTTAGACCCCAGGCCCAGTAATACCTCCACTGCCATCACCACCCTCACCTGTCCAGTGTGGGTGATCACAGGAGATGGAAGGGACCCCGTGCTGCACGGAGGCCCAACGCTACCAAGATGCATCCCATCTGTCATGTCATCTGATCCCGTGGCCGCTCGGTCCGTGATGCTTTGTTCCAGGTTTCCTAATTACAGGCCCTGAGGATCAGAGAGGTCTGGAGCAGACCCGAGAGTGCTCAGCCAGTGAAGGGAGAGACCAGCCTGGGCCCAGGCCAGCCGGGGGGGGGGTGACATTTCATCAGTACACACGCTTACCAGAATGTCCCCTCATATCTTGAACCAAGTGAGAAAGGTGAATAAAAACCCTACAGTCAAAGGACGTGGCTCTATATAAAGCCCCATGTTGCCCAGTCTGCTGGCGCGTCATTGTCAACCCTCATAAACCCAAGTGACACAGGGGGACACAAGGGCAGCCAGGCCCAGAGCCGCAGGTGGGTTGAAAACACGTGACCCCATTGCGAGGTCATAAAACAAACAACAACAGGCTGTCTTTACTTAAAATTTTGACATTTTGTCCATTGTAGATTAGTTTGCACTGATTTTGATTTTTTTTAACGTTTTTTTCTTTTTGCTCAGCTTTCAATATAATTGACACATTTAATGAATACAATTTGATGAGTTTGGACGTAAGCAAACACCTGTGAAACTATCCCATGTTCATGGTAATAGCAGAAAGCAAGGATTCCCTGTGTCCCTTGTTTTCTGATTTTTGTCTCTTCTGTTTTTGGGGTAAGAACACTTAACACACAATCTACCATCAAACAAAATGTTAAGTACACAATACAGTGCTGTTAAGGGCATGCCCTACGGTGCACAGCAGAGCTCTGGTGTGTAACCATCACCTGGTACCCAATGACCGGCAGCCCCTCCCCCTCCCCCTCCCCCAGCCCCAGCAACCACCATTCTATTTTCTGCTTCTGTAAGTCTGGCTATTTCAGATTCCACGTGTAAGTGGCATCACACAGTATTTTTCCTTCTGTGCCTGGCTTATCTCACTCAGCGTAACATCCTCCAGGTCCATCCACGTTGTCACAAACGGTAGGATTTCCTTCTGTCTTACGGCCGAACGATATTCCCTTGGATGTAAAGGCCACATTTTGTTTGTCCACTCATCTGCTGATGGACGTTTGGGTTGCTTCCACATGTTGGCTCTTGTGAATAATGTTGCAGTGAACATGGGAGTGCAGATGTCTCTTTGAGACCCTGCTTTCAATTCTTTTGGGTTTATACCCAGAAGTGGAGCTGCTCGATAATATGGAGATGCTATTTTTAATTTCTGCGGACTCTCCATACTGTTTCCCACAGTGGCTGCGCCATTGAAGACGCCCATCCACACTGCACAGGGCTTCAATCTCTCCACACCCTCTCTAACACTTGTTAAGACATTGCACTGAACAATTCTTCATCTTGATGACTGAGTTTTGCGACCCCCTTAAATTCTGTGCCTGAGGTGCATGCCCACCTGTCCCTTTGGGGGCTCCCTTCTGGAGCCCATTTTTAGCTGAGATTCCATTCTCCGCGGATGGGTGTGGACGACCAGCCCCCTGCCAACCTCTGCCATTTAGCGTGGAGCTGCTAACATGCAACCACTCAGGTCTATTAAAATCCTGTCTCTTCCCTGCCATGAGTTAAGGAGAGATCCTTTTCTCCCAGTTCCCACCTCCTGCTTTCAGCCCGGAGAGAATAATTTATTCTGTTGATCCCTAATTGACTGCAGGTGCTTCCAATACCAAACACTGACACCATTCCGTTAATGAATAATTTCTTTGCTTAAACTGATTTCAGTCTTATTTGGAAGAAAAGAATAAGAAAATTAAAGCCACAGGAAGCTAACACAGCAAAGAATGAAGCATATTTACATATGCAATCAGGCACCCCCTCTGCCCTAGGAAAAGGCCGGGGAGAGAGCTGCAAACAGAAAGAACAATCCATGCCAGGAAAACTCTTCATACACGGGACCATGTGCTCTGGGCCCAGGAGGTTAATGCTGTAAAGTTGGGGGACTGGGGTGCCAATGCCACCAAGGGCCCCATGCGGCCAGGACGCCCAGGAGGCTGAGCCACTGAGCCACGGCGTCAGGCACCTAGAACCTTCCATGGCTGGTGGGAAGGCCATGGGGACCTTAGGCTCTCCTTGGTCACCACCAAGGGACCCCTGCCTGGTCTCCTGGAAGAGCCATGCTCACCGAGGCACAGCCTACCAAGGGCAGGTCCTCCCAGCAGACAAGGAGGGAGATGCCCAGAGCTAGAAATTGGAGGGACAGGCTGACTGTGGGGTTCCAGGCTTGCAAGTAGTTTTCACTATTTATTTAGCGGCTGGGGACGGCTGTCTGGGGTGAGTGGGTGCAGCTCAAAGCCTGCTGTGGACATCACGCTGGCCAGTGACCGCCCCCCACCCGCATCCTGCAGAGCCCGGCTCCTGACTCTCCACACTGCTGCCCGCAGCCCCATCTAGCTCTGTCCCCGTCAGGTCTCGCCGAGGCATTCAGGGTGTGAACGCTGCCTCTCTTCCCCCCCATCCCCGGGCCCTGGGGGCGCCAGGCCTGTGGGCAGGAAGGAGTCAGATCTCAGGCCTGCAGTGAGGGGCACAGGCTGGCCAGGCCAACTGGTCATTTCCATCAATTCATTCAGTGAACGACACACTGAGGGACCAAAGCAAACTGGGCAGCGGCCCCGCCCACATGGGGCCAATGGACGTTCCGGGAAACTTGCCTTGGGGTGAACGGAAGTTCACTGCTGGCGCTGAGGGCCCACAGGCGTCTGGGTTACACATCTGTTACTGCAGGACTGAATCTCCCCGACAAGCACGAGGCGGGCACCTGCTTGAAGATGCAGAGAGGCTTGGTTCAGAGAGGCTAGATCCCCTGCCCGAGGTCACACAGTGCATAGGTGACCTTGCCGAGATGTGAACGCAAGCCTGTCTGATTGCCGTCCTCTTAGCCACTAGACTCTAGACCTCGGCAAACTAGTCCCATCGAGGTCCAGGCAGTAAGTACTTTACACATTGCAGACCACTACTCAACTCCGCCATCGCAGGGTGAAAGTGGCATAGACAATATACAGTGGAATGAACCCTGTTGTGTTCCAATAAAACTTTATTGACAAAAACAGACTATGGGCCGAATTCAGTCCACGGGCCACACTTGACCAACCCCTGCCCTTCCATCTTATCAAATCATTTGCAGCTCCCTGAGTGTATGTGGCATTTTTGGAGGGGTCCTGGCTTGGTCAGAGGGGAGGGGGTTGGGAGACAGAAGAGAACCAGGTGCTGTTTCAGTAGGTAGGCCTCTCTGAGAAGGTGCTGTTTGAATATGCCTGGTTAGGAAGGGGGGCAGACGGCATAGCCAGCAGATAAAATTTAGAGAAGACAAAGTATGGGTCAGGGATCTTTCAGTTGTACCTGGCAGAATTTCAAGCCAAACTACACTAAACAAACAACAATCACAAACACAAGATTCCATGGTGCACATCTGTGGGACACTGAAGCAGTGAGGTGGCTTCAGGAGTGGCTGGACCCAGCACCTTGTCAGAAGTCTGTCTCCTTTCTCATCTCTTGGCTCCACTTTCCTTTGTCCATCAGGCTCCCTTTGTGTCACAGGGACATCACCACCAGAAGCTCTGGACCTGCCTCATCCTCGTTAGGATTCTCCATGAGAGCAAGTGGGCTTTTGGCTGGTGAAGTTTAGAATGCAGGCAAGTATTTCACTCCCTCCCAGTGCTCCACCGAAACATCAGTAAGGAGGGGTTTTAAGGTACAGGAGAACAAGAAAGGAGATTCCAAAGCAAGATGCTAGAAACTGCAGAACAGCCTATGGCTGGTAAGTGATTTAGCTGGCCTGAGTAAACCAAATCCCAAACATGCAGCCTGGAAATTCGAGGACCAATCAGACCAACACAGCTAGAAACTGAGAAAGCAGGCACTTCTGGAAGCTGAGATGAAGGGAGGGCTGACAGAAATGAAGAGGACTTGGGGGGGTGGTGCAGAGACAAGGGAGGAGCAGTCAGGAAACACTAGTGCAGCCTTGGGGCAGGTCCTGGTTCCCCCTCAAGGGATACACATAACAATATCTTTGAGCTCTTTATAGAACTAAAACCCCCAACAAATGGAAGTTGTTAGCATTCTTCATTCCAGAGAAGATCACAGTTTGATAACCTAGAGAAGCTCATCAGGAGACACCTGAGGCCAGATGAAAGGAGTGCAGGCCCTGCACACGACCTGATCCTTATCAGAAACCCCCGCCCTAGAACCACTGCTGTAAAACTCCTCAGCAAATCCTCCAGGTTGGGACACAGTTTTGAGGGGCACGAGCCCACTGTGTCCCCCTTTGCCTGGCAAAGCAATAAAGCTGTTCTTTTCTACTTCACCCAGAACTCTGTCTCCAAGTTTCGATTCAGCACTGGTGCACAGAGGCCGAGTTTTCAGCATCAAAACTAAACACAGGCAAGGTCCCCAGGGAGTAAGCAAGGCTTGAGGAAGAAGAGGATTTCCCTTCGTATCCTCAGGGAAAGAGATATTGCATCCAGGAAAGAAAACCAGGAGTTCCAAAGAAAATGGAGGGGAGGGCATCATTTAAAAGGCAAGAGAGGGTGGGCGGGCTCTGTCCAGAGGTGGCTGAGGGCTTGGGGTGGGGAGGGGCGTGTCTTAGGCAGCCGTCTACTGATGGGTGGGGCTGTGTCCCTGCCCCGCTAATTGCTTGGCCTGGAGCTTCCCTGCACTGGGTCTTGGAGCTGGTGGGCTGGAGGGAGGATTCCTCTGTGGAACTGCCAGCACCTGGGTCCCCATGGTTGACTGAGTCCCCAGGGATGGCTGCCGCCGGTGCCCATGTCCCCAGGGTGAGCTGCCGTTGCCTCTCGGGGAGACTCTCCAAGACCAGCAGGTCACAGGCAGGGAGCTCACATTTGATGCCTAGTATTTGCAAGGCGGCACACAAGCCCTGAGGATGCAGGGATGAACAAAACAGACCCTCTCTGCGCCCTCAGGGAGCTCACAGTCTTCCTAGTCTCCTTAGCTGCAAGTGGAGTTCAGGTTGGCGGAGGAAAATCAACTGGGGAAAGGAGCCTTCAGAAGCACGAGGCCCTGCTCGCGGCCACCAGGGCAGAGGAGGCCCAAGCAGAAAGTCAGATCGGCCACTGCCCTCAGGAACACCCATTGTGTAAAAGGAAGAAACTGGTTTTAGACTTCAGACTTCTTTTCAGAATGGAAACAAGACAGCTTTTTATTTTTTCCTCCACCCGTTGAATGCAATGAACAGTAAAATAAAACACTGGTTTGCAAGCTCAAAAAAAAAGAAAAAAGGCACAAGAATTTCCCAGGAAGGAAGATCATTAGTTCACAAATTTAAAAGGCCACCGAGTGCCCAACACAGGCAGATGAGAATGGACCCACACTAGGGCACGTCACTGGGAAATTCCAGAACCCAGGCCACACGAGGAAGATTCTTCAGCCTTCCGCATGGGGCCAAAAAGGGGCAGGAAAACAGGTCACATGCAAAGAATCAGAAAGCAAAATGGATTTGGACATCTCAGCAACAACCCTGAAATCCAGAATACAGTGAAGCGAAGCCTCCCAAATTCTCACGGGAAATAGTTCCCAACTAGAATTCTTTACCCAGGAAATCACTCAGACAAGCATGAAGGTAGCATGATGACATTTCAGACACACTGGGACTCAAACTTTAACTTCCTTGCGTTGGTCCTCAAGCAGCTACTGGTGGATGGCTCCAGCAAAACCAAAGCATAGAAGAAAAAAAGAAGCAACAGATCAGAAAGTGAGGGAGCCATGCAGAGAACCCCAGAGGGAGATGGGAGAGCAGCATGGAGGACGACAGTCCAGGCTGGGATGGTCCAACCCAAGAGATAGACAGGCTTAGACGCACAGACCCTCCTGTCCTATCAACCTAAGGACAGACACTGGCTCCAGTCATGATCTGAGCTGGGCTTGGCCACACACCGAAGGAGCCCCACCTCCCTGCCACCCTCTGCTTGCAGGACCTCTGAGAGCACTCAGGGCAGTCCCCAGCCGCGTTCTGCAGGGACTTGGTCTAGAAACCGTGAAACAGAAACACGGGCCACTCCGCAGCTCAGGCCTCGCCCACCGATTTTCCCAAGAGGGACTTGCAAACCCTCAGGGAAGCTGAAACCAGCCTCGAGGCTGTTAGCACTTCTTCCTCTGAGGGGATGACACGCCCTTCCTTACATGTCACACATGTGCTGCCCTGAGGGTCTTCAGTACTTCACGATAGATTGTCCTGGATGATCCAGAAAGACAAGGAAGGAATGAGACAAGTCAGGCTTCTCCTCCAAAGGATCCCTACAGAGGGGTCCCTACTCTGGGATCACTGCTTTGGGGGCTCCAAATATTAGAAACATCCCCCAGAAGTCACTCATTAAAGAACCCCTGGGTGCACCCCTCACTCCATCCCAGCCAGACCTGTGCCCCAAACCCCCTGAGAAGCTCTTCCCACCTCCCTGGCTCTACCACCAGGGTGCAGGGCTGTGCTACCCTCTTGTCAGAGGCAGACACTGATCTCAGAGACAGAGGGTCTGGGAGGAGGAAGCACAGGGCGGGAGGAAAGTCTAGTTGTCGAATTCCTCCCTCAAATAGCATGGATGTGGTCAGTTTGAAACCAAGCAGGACCCTGTGGGGCTCCTGGTCACAGAAGCCTTTCTGTGTCCCCCGTTTCTTGTTTGTAGGGAATAGACTCCAGCCTCCATGACCTTCCTGAGTCCCAAAGGCCAGATTAAAGGAACCAGAGAAACTCATCAGGAGACACCTGAGGCCAGATTAAAGGAGTGCAGGCCCTGCACACACCCTGATCCTTATCAGCAACCCCACCCTTGAACCATTACCATGAAACTGCTCACCAAATCCCCCGGGCTAGGACACACAGTTTTTCAGGGCACAGAACCCACCGTGTCCCACTTTGCCTGGCAAAGCAATAAAGCTAATTTTTTCTGCTTCAACCAAAACTGTCTCTGAGATTCCATCCAGCCCCGGTGCACAGAGGCTGAGTTTTTGGCATCAAGTTGTTGTCTATCCATCATTTCAATTCGGTAGTTAGGAGGGAATCCTGCCCAGTAGTGCCGAGGGACCACTTTCTTGCCTCTCCTTGGACAGCATTTCTGTTTCCGAAGGTCTCACCAGTCAGGAGGCACAGGTAAGTGTCACACACGGAAGCTGGGAATGATTTTGCAACCTTAGGTAACTCTTCTCTGTTTACATTTATGTAGAATTAGATGGAACATGAATGAAGCTTGGTATCTGTTCTTTGCAGTGTTGCAGGAATCTTGACATTGACAATGAAACATGAGGAAAACTGTGAGAGAAGTGATTGTGATTTTATATGATGAAATTAAAATAGGATGTTTCCTGTGTTAATGATTATGTATAATATGCAATCCTTAAAAAAAAAAAAAAAAAAAAAAAAGGGGGACTTCCCTGGTGGTGCAGTGGTTAAGAATCCACCTGCCAATGCAGGGGACATGGGTTCGAGCCCTGGTCCAGGAAGATCCCACATGCCACAGAGCAACTAAGCCCGTGTGCCACAACTACTGAGCCCGCATGCCACAACTACTGAAGCCCGTGCACCTAGAGCCCATGCTCCGCAAAAATAGAAGTCACAGCAATGAGAAGCCTGCGCACTGCAATGAAGAGTAGCCCCCGCTCACAGCAACTAGAGAAAGCCTGCGCGCGGCAACGAAGACCCAATGCAGCCAAAAATAAAAATAAATAAAAGAAAAGAAAATATTCAATCCCATTACAATGATTAAACCTTATAAGTAAAATTTCAAAGAAATTTGGTTAATTTCCTTCAATACCTGTCTTTAAGGGTTTTATTGACCGTCCCAGCTACTACTGCCTCGGCAGATCAAAAAGTTTCTCCAAACTGAAATTAATTTTTAAAAACTTATCTAAGAACAACAATGACTCAAGAAATGGTGTCTAATTTGTCACTACTGTCAACAAAATGCAAATTATGTGAAAAATCTTAATTATAACAACATAATTAGCAATAGTGCTGAAATGAAGGCAAGAAAATAAATTTTATAGAATAAACATACAATAATTTATAAATTATGCATGTTTTGGTTTTATTATTCATCCAAGCATTATTGGCCCATCAACAGAACACTCAGGCATCTGCAATAATAATTAAATTCAGTTCTCTTTGATATTTTGCCAGCTTTCAGTTATCAAAAAATAACCCGTAATTCTATACATCTTTTCAGTTTTGTTATTATGAAGGTATATTTGTCAAAGCAGGAGGCTAGAACATTTTTTATTTAACAGTTCGTTAACTTGATTTATAATTTATAAATATTTTGACATATGGTATGTGGGGCTGTGTTTGTACTCTTGCCCTGAGCCCCACAGATGTTAGGGAAGGAGGGAGATAGGGTTAGGAAGGAGTACACAGAGGCTCTAAGGTACCAGAATATTCTATTTCCCAACCTAGGCGGTAGATGCGTGGGTGTTTGTCTTGTTACCTTTCAGTAAACTGTATTTATATTTTACCCATTCTTTTGAATGTATGATATATATGACAGTAACAAAATAAAATGAAAATGAGGCTGAGAAAAAGAACCTGCCCTGTTTACTACACAGAAATCGTCTGCTTACCAGAAAAGGTCACATACAGGAAAGCACATTGTAAACCCAAAACCTTGCTCCAATGCAAACTGCCCTTATTGTTTATCTGCCTCTGGCCTGGGGGTTGGATATTACTAGCTCAGTTGAGAATGAAAATCCTGTTGACATTTTCCTTACCAGAATTTTTAGTATCATCTTTTCTTCTGCACTGACTGTAAACACACTACTCACCCATTTTGGAAATTTTGGAAACTATGAATAAAAAGCAAGCATACATCTTACCACCCAGAGAAAAGCCCTGTGGAAACACTGACCTATTTCAATCTTTTAAAAAATATATCTGTCTTTCGATCTGTAATTGTGTATGGATGATATCAGCCTCCAAATAAAAATTTTTTACCTGGTTGTTTTCCTCCCTTAATATGCTAGACATTTCCCCATGTTATTGCAAACTCATTGTAAGCATCTTTGGCTGCATAATTTACTTAATCACTTCCTCATTATAGGACATTTAGGCAGGTTCTAATTTCCCACTCTCACGAATTACTCTGTGATGAATAAACAGTACTCTTCCTAAGTCTTTGTGTGGACTTTGGATTCTTTTCTTAGGACCAATACCTAGAAATGGCCTTGAGAGTTGTTAAGATTCCAGACGTGGCTCTTGAAGACATTTATTTCATAGGTACGTATCACTGAACTTTCTCATTTGAGCGTGGACGTTCTGGCACCCTGGAGGGCAGCGTTAGTTACTAAGCGAGTCTGAAAGCCACAAAGAGGCAAACAGTCTTGAAATCCCAGCCTGGCTCTGCAAACATTGTCGGATGACCTCAGGACAGTCACAACCTCCCCAAGCCTTGATTTCCTCACCTGTAACAAAGATAGAACCATGACTACTACAGGTACAGTACTTGTAAGGATTACAAACAATGTACGCAAACCCCTAGCCCAATGCCTGGCACACAGTAGATGCTCAATAAACAACCACTAACACTAAACTTTTTTCAAGTGTCCTTCTAATTTTTCTGGAAAAAAGGTCCCAGGCCATACTCTGATTGGCCTGCCTGGAGTCACGTGCCCCTCTCTGAGCCAGTTACCATGGGCTCTGATTGGCTTGCCTGGAGTCACGTGACCGTCTCTGAGCCAATTACCGTGAGCTCTGATTGGCCAGCCCTGGGTGTCTTGCTCATCCTGATATGGCAGGTTGGCAGCTTATTTGAACTACAAGGACTAAGAGTTGTGAGTCCCCCAGAGAGGGATTCTGCTACCAGAGGGGGAAAAGGGGCTGAACCACAGATGTCCAGGGCATCTATAACAATGCCTTCCATGCTGCTTTTTTGGGAAAGGACTGGGGTCCCAGACAACCCCCTGGGGACCATGTGGGCATGGGAGACTAATCCCCATAGTAAGTGTTCAGATGGGGTGTAAAAAACAAAGCAGAACGAAGGTGAAGATCACTGCTGGCTACCACAGAGGGTTCTCAAGACGCGGAGCACAGTTGACCCCAATGAGCTTGAAAATCTTTCCAACCTTGAAAGACTGAAACTACAGGCAGGTCTAGAAAAGGAGTGAGTTCACCAAGGGGTTTGATGTCTAGGGAAACCCATGTCTCCGTTGGGACGCCATGGACAGGGCCTTCACTGCTAGGACGTGAACACGCCAGCCGGCCCTCCAAACCCAGGCCTGTCCCAAAGCCACTCATTGGAGAGGGGTCCCTGAACCCCAGCAGAGGTGAACAGGGCCAGCACTAGTTAAAGGCAACGGAAACAGATTTCATTCCATCTGTTGCAATAGAGAGGAGGGTCCAGAGTACACGGAGCTCACCTTCAACCTGTGCAGCGGTGACTGGGCATCTTAAAGGGAGGACGAGGATGGAGCCGGGCTGGACCAGAGGCAGAGCAGTGGAAATTTACAAAAAGCAGGGAGGTGGCCCATGCAACAGCCACCTGGGTTTGCCATCTAGGGCTGATCCAAATGCTCCTCCCCTCCCACGGACGCTGGAGACAGGGCCCATCTGCCGGCGCTGGGAACAGTGGCAGCTTGTAGCTTTCCCTGGCCAGGAACCCAAGGGGCCTTGAGCTGCTAGAAACGATGCCAGTGTGGGTTCACGTCTCTTGCTGGGACTGGAGTCTGCAGTCCTTAAAGGCCTGGGCCGAGGCCTCGTCAAGAAAAGGGCTCAGAGGAGCCTGCGCTTGGTGGAGAGGGTCGGTCAACCCTCATTTGGTGCCACTCCACCATGGCCTCACCCCCCATATTATAGCCATTTGAGTACTTAACTCTCAGCCCCAGAGCACAGTCAGATGCCCAAGGACGGGCTTCCAGCTCTGCATCCCTGGTGCCCTGCACAGGGCATGACAGAGGATAAATTCCCGGTTAAGTCAAGGTGGCTGGTGCCCCAATGACAGACAGCGGGACGAGCTGGGCTGGCCAGGTACACAGCTCCAAGCCCCTCACAGAGGGACATAAAAGGCTCAGCTCTCCAAGCCTGAATGCAGGGATTTCGATCCAGGGATCTGGATTTATGAAGCTCAGGAACTGGTTTTTAAAGCTCCCTGACGATCCTGATGTTTAGCCGGGGCTGGAACCCGCTGGCTCAGTACCTACAGATGCGCCTCTCACGTGACACTCTCCGCTGCACAAAGACAGGCCTCCAGGTGGCTCCCACCTGGGTCTTCCTGCCCCCGCCTCCATGCTGCCCATCGGGGCACGGGAGCCATGGCGCCCGCTTCCGCCTCTACGCTCCTCCCTTGGGGCTGACAAGTCCTCGGACTCAGGTCAGGGTTTGAGGCAAACAGACAAAGGAAGCCCTCCAGCTCAGCTGGCTGGAGAACCATCTGGGCCCTAAGGCTGACCCCCCGGGGCTGGGTCGGGCCAGAGCTTGAGCCAGCAAGAAAGCCTGCTTCGCCCAGCCCCACCAGCGGTCCCCTGCTCGCTCAGGGGGCAAGATTGTTCCCGGTCATTCCAGAGTCCCCGCTTATAACTCAGCTCTGTCCAGTCACGCCTCCCACGGGAGCCGCCAGTCACAGAGGGTTAGGGCAGGGAAGGCATGAAGAGCATCCCACCCGCCACCAACTCTGACAGATGGGGACCCAGAGGCCTGGGGTGGCGCTCCGTTCAGGAGAGCGGGTTCCATTGCTTCTCCCGCAAACGCATCTCCACGCCTCGTTTCCTTCATTTTCATCCAAAGTTTGGGCACCACGGCCGGGCACAATATTCTTCCCAAGTTAGTTTAGGGGTTTGGTTTTGAAAAACTGTAGAAAGGGCGTGTTGACCTCTGCCTGCTGTGTCCATCCCTTGGTGGCCCCATATTCGAATTCAAAACTGCGCTAACTTTCAAGATGGAAAGAACTAGTTGGAGGAGAAAAGTGGACGGGACAAGACTGGGGACTTTTCTAGGCCTTTGTGGGCATTGCAGAGACTGGCTCTGTGCAGGTGGAGGGAAGCCTGGATGGGCTAGGGCAAGTGGGTTTCCTGGTGACACAGGGGACAGAGGCCAGCACCTGGCTGGCTGTCGGGTGGACCCGAGGCTGGGCTTCCAGAGCAGAGGGCGCTGTAGGACAGCCAGCCCACTGCTGGCAAAGGCAGCGACTTCCACTTGACACTGTCTATTAAGTGGCGTTATTCAAACCCCGCCAATCACTCAGACCTGGCAGATTGATTTTATCTTAAATCTTTAACCCGTGAAAATATATCAAAATGCAGCTTTTTACAACCAGACACGGTGACAAAACAGAAGTTATGTCTGTACTCGGGCAGCGTCTGCTGATGCCACACGCCAGCAGAGGCCGCGCTGTTGCCATTAGAGGGAAGGTACCGAGGGGGCAGGCATCTCTGTTTGGGTCACAGCAGGGTCCCTGGGGCATACAGCAGTCCCTCCCTGGCCCGAAGCAGGCACCTGGCAAATACATGTTGAATGAACAGTGAACTACCCGGCAAATGCACCCGTAGCAACTACTGTGTGCAGGCCGCGGCCAGTGGGGGGCGGAGAGGGCGCGGGCCACGGGGGGAGAAGCAACCAGGACCCCCAGGCAAGCACGTGACACCAAAGGGGCTGGTGCGGGGCTGTGGGAACAACCCACCCAGGCCTGGGGCAATCTAGGGGGGCTTCCCAGAGTCGGTGATGCCTGGTCCTAAAGCAAAGGGGATTCACAGGTTTTTTTAAAAGTAGAGAAAGGTGAGTCCAGAAATATGGCCATCCATTCACTCAAGAGCTATTCACGGAGCCCGTACTGTGTGCAGGAGATGCAAGGGTGAGCTAAGATGGTCAGGCCCTGTCACTGAGAAGCTGACGGCCTAGGAGGACAGACGTCCATGAGAAGGAGAGAACCACATACGACAAACTAGGACATGTCTGCAAAGGAGGGAACCTGGCTCCAGGGGGAAGGCAAAGCCCTGCCGGGATCAGGCAGAGAGCACAGCATGATAGGCAGCCAGGTGGGACCCATGGGTAAGGGGCCTGGGCCTCACCCCACTGGGGCCAGAGGGAGTCAAGGGGGCGGCTTTACTGCAGAGGGAGCCACGCCATCGGGGGGGGGCAGGAAAGTCTCTGTGGCCCCCTCCTGAGGAATGGCAGGGGACAGGAGAGAATAGAACGGGGTCCCCATGGGAAGGTGCTGGTTCTCCAGGCAAGAGAGAGCAGGGCTCAGGGCCACAGCCGCAGAAGGTGCTGGAACACTGGCCAGTAGTAGCCTGGCCCTCTTAGCCCCAGCCCTCATCTTAGCCGGCACCCAGAGGTAAAGCACCTCATCTTGGAAATTTACCGTGATGCTCACGACCCCTTGTAGCCTGCAGCAGCCCTGAGCAGGGCCAGGCAGCCAGCACTGCCCACCTCAGACGAGAGACCCGGGCTGAGACAGGAGGCAATGTGTCCACGGCCCTGGGGAGCTGGGCCAGCTCTGCTCAGATCCGGCCCAGCCAGCCTCGCCTGGACCCGGTTCTGGCTGGACCTTCCTTTATTCGTCTCCTGTGGCCTCTGGGAGAAACCAAGAGGCTTAAAGCTACATGGGTTCATTGTCCTACAGCGCTGGGATCAGAAGTCCAAAGTGGGTTGGCAGGGCCATGTTCCTTCTGGAAGCTCAGGGAAAGCCCATTTCCTTGCCTTTTCAGGCTCCTAGGGTCCCCCATGTTCCTTGGCTCGTGACCCCATTCATTCGACCTCTGCCTCCATGGCCATACCTCCTCTCTGCCTCTGACCCTCCATCTCCCTCTGATCAGGACCCTTGTGATGACGTTGGGCACCCCTGGGTCTCCACGATCCTCCGGGGGGCCCCAGGGGGCCTAGGGCAGCCCAGAGCTGACCAGAGTGCCTTCCTGCAGGCCCTGGGCCTCCCCACTCCCCCAAGTCCTGGGGCCAGGACACCTCCCCTTGCTCAGAGATCCCCAAACACCCAGCCTCGGGGCAAACGAATGATGTCTGTTTCTTTTTCCTGTATCTTCAGAGTCAGAATAAGCTGATTGGAGATTTTCAAATCCTTACCTAAACCAAGATCAGAAATATCTTCACAGATGTCACTAGCTGTTCCTCATGAGTTTAAAACGTGGGGATCTGACAAAAGCTGGTGTTGGGCCTTAAAGACAGGAAAGGCCAGATGCAGGAAAGGAGGCAGGAAGGAAGGGCTGCTCTTACTATGAGCCAGGGACCCACGGGCACCCTGCACACACCCCTCAGCACTCACAGAATCAATCAGGAAAGGGCTGTGGGTTTACTTTTTACAGACTCAGTGTGGTTGGCCGTATCATCATCAAAATTTTACAGCCCGTTCTGCAGTAGGCTGTGCGTCCTGTCCCACTGGGGCTGGGTACGGCCCCTGGGCTCACTCTGGCCTTGAGATGCGAGTGCAAGTACATTAAGAGCCTCTGTAGGGTTCCTGGCTCTCTCTGTCCCTCTTCCTTGCCACCAGCACGTCCCACAGGGGGCTCAGCTGTGGTCCCAGGGTGACGAGCTGAGCCCCTCATGATGAGCATGGATGGAGGGGTGTTTGTCGCTGCAGCAGAACTCAGCCTAGGTTGACGGACAGACACGGAGCCAGGGATTCAAGATCACAGAGCTAATCCAACACAGCAATGAGCCAGCACCTAAGAGCCCACCATCAAACAGCAAGAAAACAGCTAATACCTATGTCTTGAGCATTTTCTTTATGGCAGGCACTGTGTCAAAAGCTTTATAGCCTTTCCAGTGACCCTCAGTAGGAGGAGCAACTCAAACCCTCATTTTACAGGTGAGAGACTGGGGTTCATGTCCTTTCATTCCAGTGTAGATCTACCTCACTCTTTTTACCAACTGCGTAATAGTCCACAATATGAATGCAGCTGATATAGGCACCCATTCCCCATCAATAAACATTTCAGTCACTTCCACTATTTTGGAATTACAAACCATGCTGCCATGACTGTCCTGCTGCACCATAGGTCTTTGCATTTCTTTCTGTGGGGTAGAGTCCCAGAGTGGGATTATAGAGTCAAGGATAGCCAATGCATGCTGAATTTTGATGGAAACTAAAACATAATCCATCCAAAAAAAAAAATTAGTGCCTATTTGATGAATTTTCATTCTCATCGATAGTATAAGGAAGCTGTTTCCCACTGCTGTACCAGCCCTGGACATCAGCAGTGTTTAAAATTTTACAAACTGGAGAACTGAAGAAGAATATCTCATTGTGTTTTAATTTGGAGTTTTTGAATTACTGATGGGGAGGTACATGTCCTCCAGTGACCATCAGCCATTTGCTGTTGTCTCCCGTATGTCTTGAAGTAAATACCTCCTCCTGGCAAGGTAGCTACTATAGCCTAGAACATCCACCCAAATCCATCTGGAGATGTGGTCCGTGTCTGCTGTGTCTCCACGTCCCCAAAAGGGCTGGCCCATTCAGAGGGAATGGATGGGAGGAAATGACACTCTACTGAAAACTTTCTAAGTGCCCCCCACTGTCTGTGACAATTTGCCCCTGGGATCTCACTTCACCCTCACAAGAACCTGTGAATCAGATATGCATCTATCATTTTACCCCCAAATCCCAAAGTCCAAAGAGTTCTAAAACCCAAAAGATTTTTCACAATTTATTTGGCAACAAAATCTGAACTGAATTCTCAAGAGACCACTTATAATCTGTTTACCACATTATTTAAGGACTCACGTTTTGCTGCTAAAATAACAAACTTGATTCTGCGGTATTTGCCCTGGACCCACTGGCCAGGTTAGTGATATGTAATCCACACTGGATTGTTGTTCCAAAATCCAGAAGAAAAGTTGTGAAATGGAAACCCACCTGCCTCAAGAGCATCAGCTGAGGGCTGCAGACCTGGGCTGTTACCCCATGTTATAGATGAAGACACCGAGATTGATAGCTTTCCCCCGGGTCCAGGGCTGCTGAAGGACAAAGCAAGACATTCGACTCTGACCCCAAGCCTGTGCTCCTCTTTCTGCTCTTGGCCTGACCCTTCATGCCACAGAAGGGTCGCCTGACTTGTGACCTTTGGGAGCAGTGAGAGCTCAGTGACAACCCTACATTTGTAAAGGCAACAAGGGATGGGACAGGGCTGTTAAGCTGACTGATCTCCCTGGGATTTCAATTCCGGGATGTTATCATGACTCATAAATGCCACGCAGGGTCCTGGACCCCACAGGCTGTGTCCAGGTAGCCGGACAGCTCTTTCCCCACTGTGTGACTGAAATCGGCCGGGTCAGGAAGCAGGCTGGCTCTTCTAACAGATTAGTTTAATTAAAAGTGGGCTGCATGCTTGGCCTGCGTTGGAGACAATCATTAAACAATCAAAATGCTTCAGTACAAGGAACTAATTGCATTGCACAGAAACCTTTTTGCCATCAAGGCAGAATCAATCAATAATTAAATTAGAAGTGAAAATGAGTTGCTCAGGCCCATGGCTCACTGACTTAGCAGATACTTCATGACCCCACTACAGGCTGAGGGCATGTAGATGAGGGGGCTTCAGCCACCAAAGTCCCTGAGGCTAACCCAGCAGAGACCCAACGGAGTGACCTGTGTTCTCCTCAGGCGTTGGGCGGGGCTCTTGACACAGTTGATTCTAAAATATTGTAATAGTGAAACGTCTTCTCAGTTTGAAGAAACTGAAACGAATAGGAATGGGGGATGTAGCGGTTAGCTACTGTTACATAACAACCACCCCCAAACTCAGCAGGGCATGAGCAGTGGGCGTGGATTTCTCAGGCATCTACAGGTGGGCTTCGGTGGCCCCGCTGATCTTGGCTGGGCTTGTTCCTGTGTCTGCAGGTCAGCTGGGATTGTCTGGCCCAGGCTGGGGGTTCTGTTCTAGCAGCAGGACCTGGGACAACCACACACTTTCACCCTCCTTCTGGGCCCACGAGGTTAGCCAACGTGTGGTCTTCTAGTGGCGATGGCAGAGGGCAAACAGAAGCACGTGAGGCCTTTGAAGGCTTAGAACTGGCACACCATCGCTTGTATCCATATGTCACCTGCCAAGTCCCAAGTCAAGGTGTGGGGAGGACCCCTGTGACGAAGCATGGCCAGGGTGTGGAAGCAGAGGTGGCGGGGAAGCATGGAGAAATGGGGCTAATAGTTCAAACCTCCACAGGGAACTCGGATTTGTTTTTTTTTTTTTTGAGCTCCTTCTGTAAGCCAGTCACTTTATACAGATTATCTCAAAGAATCTGAGATGTGCCATTCTACGAGATGTGCCTGATTACTCCCATTTTAGAGATGGGGCAGCTGAGACTCTCGGAAGCAGCCAGGCCAAGTTCATCCACTTAACGAATGGCTGGACACAGGCCAGCCTGCTTCCAGAACATTCCACCACCCCACTGCCTTCACCCTGACCTGGCGTCAAGGGCAGCCGGGTACTAGTCCAAACCCTGCCTTACCTGCAGTGGGGGGCCAGGGGCAAGGCTCTCCCGTTTCTGGCTGGATTGTCTTCATTTGTGGACAAGGAAGTTTCCCAGGGCTCTGGAAGCCCCTGGAGGTTCTGAGAGTCCTGGGTTTAAGGCTAATTGACTGCTGTACCCAGCAGGTTTCTGTTATTCTCCATGAAATGGGTGACAGGGCAGGAAATGGAGCAGATACAAACCACAGAGGCTGCTGGTTGGTTCACTGTGGTTCTACTCACAGAAGCTCTGGGCTTGAAAGGACTTTCGGGGTCACTTGGCCTCGTGGCTTCTGAAAATTTCTGACCATGACTATGATAGGCTGAATTATGGTCCCCAAGGATGTCCACATCTTAACCCTGCAAACCTGGGAATCTGGTACTTTACATGGTGGAAGGGACTTTGCAGGTGTGAGTTAAGTATCCTCACTGGGGAGATTATCCTGAATCAGTCAAGTGGGTCCAATCACACCCCGTGAGTCCTTAGAATTGGAAAACCTTTTCTGGCTACAGTCAGACAGAGATGTGACAGCGTAAGAGTCAGAGAAATTCTCCGCTGCCGGCTTTGAAGAGGGAGGAAGGGGGTGTGAGCCAAGGAATGCGGGTGCCTCAGAAGCCGGAAAAACAAGGGAACAGATTCTCCCCTGGAGCCTCCAGAAAGGCCTTGATTTTAATCCACTGAGTCTCACTTCAGACGTCTGACCAGGAGGACTGAGAAAGAATCAGTGTGGATTGTTTTAAGCCACTGAATTTGTGGTCATTTGCTACAGCAGCAGCAGGAAACTCATACAGTGATCTTCAGTACAAAACTCATTTTATATCACAGCCCAGTACACACATGCCCCCCACACACACACGGACACACACACACAGACACACACGGACACACACACACACACACACACACACACACTGCTTCCTGGAGGCCGGAGACCCTGAACTGAGACTTGCAGGATGAGGAGAGAGATGTCCCAGAAGAAGGTTTCTGGAAGAGCAAACATCGCGGGCAAAGGCTTGGAGAAAAAAGAGAACATGGCGCCTGGGGAACGGTCAGTTCAGGTGACAGTTTCAGGAGTGGAAGTTAAGGAGTGAGAAGTGAGTCTGAACAGAAAGGAATGCTTCATGACATAAATGTATTAAACAACCAGGGTTTCTGGGGGAGGGAGGAGAGGAGATGCCATAAGCAGAGCTATGCTTTACAAAGACCCATCAGAATGGGCAATGAACACTTGAGACTAAATGTTGGCTTCATTAAAAAATGATGAGAATATAAGTTAAAGAAACAATAATATGTCTTTTCACACCAACTAAACTAGAAAGAAACATAAGGCTCTGATGACAAGTGTTGAGTAGGATGCGGAACACCCGTCTCTGCCCTGCCAGTGGGCAACCACTTGGAGAACAGGATGGCATCGCCTGGTGAAGTTAAAAACGCACTCACAGGTTCACAATCACACACCTGGGGTATACGCCGTACGCCGTAGGAACTCTCCCACAAGTGACAGAGAACATTCAGTACCCGATAGGAAAGCAAACCAAACAAACCCAGAATCAGTCAAAGTGTCCATCAGTAGGAGAAAGGATGGGTTAAATTCTGTTCTGGTTCCACAACGGGATCCCATTCCTGAGGGAGAACTAAGGAACCAGGGCATGGACAACAGGATGACTGGGTGGGCTCTCGGGGATGGACTGTCATACAGCGAATTGACCCTGATTCCCCTTTGTACAGCCCAAGACACGCCAAACCAGAGATGCACTGTAGACAGACACGCACTTGTATAACTTGGGAGCAAAGTAAGAGAATGATGAATACAAAACTCGGGGCAGCGGTTACTTCCCAGGGGAGGGGGGATGGGCAGGATGCAAGCACAAACCCAGGGGTGCAAAGGTCACATCTAATTCCCTAAGGTCGTGCTACTGCCAGGGTGCTCAGTGATGTCTGGGTACTCTATAGCTACTGGATATATATTATTTTGATTTTACTCAATATTTAATTAAAACAACAAAGAAAAAGAAATATGAAGAAAATGACAGAATTTTGGGGAGAGTAGAGAAAAAATAGGGATCTCTAGCTACATTAGGAGCTAAAATTCTTTATCTTATTATCTAAATATTAAAAATGAAAATAAAATTACTTTTTCAAATTGAATTATGGTTGATTTACAATGTGTTAGTTTCAGGTGTACAGCAAAGTGATTCAGATATATATATATATATTCTTTTTCAGATTCTTTCCCATTAAAGCTTATTACAAGATATTAAATACAGTTCCCAAAATAAAATTATTCTTGGTACATACTTACATCCTTTAGTCATTTTCCTTCCTCTACATATCCATACTGGGTAAGTAGTCTTTTTCAGAAGAATGTATTTTTAATATCATTATGTCACCTTAAATATTTCCTATAATTGCATGTAACAGTCTTCAAATTGTGTTTTTAAGTTGTTAACATTCCACCTGACTCTTCTCAATAGGCCATATTTTTTATTTAAAAATATATCTACAGGAATTGAAGTACCTGGTGAGCTCAGAGTAATTTTGTGAAATGGAGAGTGTTTGCAATTCTAACATTTTGGCATTGAAATGTGGAGAGATTCCAGCAGCAAAGTTGTCACAAATCCTGCCTTTTGCCTCCATTCAGTGTACCGTGTTTCAATGCATATTTTTTCACGACAAAATATGTCAAATACATCATCTCTATTCACGATCCTTTTGATGTTTCACCAAATGTAGATACTGTAAAATCCTAGTCCGGGGTCTTCTGCACAAGGTTCCACTCCTGCCCACATCATCAATTTATCCAAATAAACATAGCGGCCTCATTTAAAGATTCTTCCTGTGTGTCAAGATATGCCAAGGTTTAAATAAGAATCTCAAAATAAAAACTCGTGGGCTTCCCTGGTGGCGCAATGGTTGAGAATCTGCCTGCCAATGCAGGGGACACGGGTTCGAGCCCTGGTCTGGGAAGATCCCACATGCCGTGGAGCAACTAGGCCCATGAGCTACAACTACTGAGCCTGCGCGTCTGGAGCCTGTGCTCCGCAACAAGAGAGGCCGCGATAGCGAGAGGCCCGCGCACCACGATGAAGAGTGGCCCCCGCTCGCCGCAACTAGAGAAAGCCCTCGCACAGAAACGAAGACCCAACACAGCCAAAAATAAATAAATAAATAAATAAGTGAAATTTAAAAAAAAAACAACAACAAAAAAAACTCGTACACTGAGCTTCACCTACGCCATGTCCAACTCCCCTTGGCTCCTCTAGGGATAAATTTCACTGTCTTCCTGCATGTGAGTTTTGTTTGCAATAACCACAATTGGTGAAAAATGTTCCTGACATTTGTGGCTTGCATCCATTAAATGCTTCAATTAAACATTTCCAACTGGTTTTATACAACTGCATCCAACATTGAGAGGATTTATTTACAAAAAAACGTTTAGTACCATTATAGGACACTTGAATTGATATTTTGAGCAAAGGCTCAAACATTTCTCAAATCTGGTTGATAATAAGAAAAAGGAAAGAAAGTTCTACCATGCCGAAAAAATTAAACTGTAGGTTCTTTAGAATTTAACATTAACTTAATCACAGAGTTGTTTATTTCAAGTCTTTCTGGGCACACACATAACAGCTGCAAATTTTGACAGCTACCACTTCTGTTTGCTTGGCAGATCATCACAGCTTGTTTGAATGCATCACCAGAACCCTAGCCCATTTCTGCACTTAATTTACAAAGAACATTGGTTTTTTTCCTTATTTTTTTATTGAGGTATAGTTGATGTACAATATTATGTAAGTTACAGGTGTACCATATAGTGAGTCACAATTTTTCAAGGTTATAATCCATTTATAGTTATTGTAAAATATTGGCTACATTACCCATGTTGTACAATATATCCTTGTAGTTTATTTTACACCCAATAGTTTGTACCTCCTACTCCCCTCCCCTTATATTTCCCCTCCCCCCTTCCCTCTCCCCACTGGTAACCACTGGTTTGTTCTCTATGTCTCTGAGTCTGTTCAAAGAACATTGTTTTTACCATGACACCAGCTTCACCAAAGCAACGTTGTTTCACCAGCAACAGGAAGAACTTCAAAAGCTTTATTACGATTCCATAAATTAGATGAAAATGATTAAACCATCATTGGAATTAACAGATTTTCTTTTTGAAGCATCTGGTAAAGATGGCATAAAACTGGAATAATTTAGCTGATTCCAAATTCTGGTAATGGAGCCAACACATCCCCAGCTATTGCTTCCAGGAGAGGCGTGCTGCCTGCAGCAGGGAGCGTGGCCACTGCAGACCCTTCAGGGCTGCCTAATCACAGACCGGCCGGCTCACACTTGACTAGGGCTTGGATGGAGGAGCCGGCGGGTTTGAGGCCTGGCCGTCTTGAGAGTGTTCACGGCGTCCACCAAACCCACCCCTCAATGCAGCTCGGGAGTGCGGGACCACATTTAAAGGGTGAAAGATCTGGCACGGATGCTAAGAGAAACCAGCACAGGTGCCATCCCAGTCATCTGGAAGGTGGGGACACTGATGGCCCGGGGGTCCTGGGGCTGCGTGAGGACCGCGTAGGTTCACGTCTGTCACCGTCCCTGGGCAGCTCTACAGTTTGCCGTCTTGTTATCATTACTTAATGCCTTTGAAGACAGTTGAGAGGAGATTATTTTAATGATCCAGGGAACAGTTGTTTGGGAGGGGTGTTGAGAAGGACACACACTGGCTGATGAACCACAGACCATCAGCAGGGGGCTCTTTGACTCCCCCACGAGTGGCATTTTAGGTATGATTTCTGCTCTGCTCGAGACCTACCATCACTAGAAACGGGGCCCAGAGGTCAGAAAGGACCTGATGAGGCCACAGAGCTGGCAAGAGACAGAGTCAGGGGTCAGCCAGGTTCATTAGGAGCCTCATGACCCAAGGCTGCTTTAGGGCGGGATGCAAAGGCCACCAGGCAAGACAGAGCAGGAAGGAAAGACTGAACCCCCAAACTCTGTCAAGCTCCAGGCACAGAAAGACCCTCACACCCACCCGTCTCTCTAGGCCAGGACTTCCTGTGCCCAGTTGGGCAACAGAGAAGTCCAGGCTGCCATGGGGGCACCGACCTTCGGATGATCTCCCTGCAGGTGGCACACAGTGGTCCTGGGGCCCCTCCCCAACACCCTATCCTGCAGAGGGAGGAGGTGTTAAGTGCCGGCCACCCTCTCCGTAGCAGGAGGGCTTGTATCTCACAGGTCCCTATGGCAGCATCAGCCTGAATGGGATACAGAGAAGCTGCAAATCTGGAGGCTGCTTTCCCCGGCTCCCTCATAACACAGGAAGTAGCCCTCATCCACCCACATCAGACCGTGACGCTCTGATGCTCCGAATGTTCATGCAGAGACAGCCATGCCGTAGCCCAGAGTGGCATTCCCAGCCACGACGGCACCCGGGGACACCGCTTCACTGCTGAGCTCTCGTACTCTGTGTAGTCCCCACACACTGTCCCCAGCCCAAATGTCCACTCCAGGCCGGGACTCACAGCAGTGCAGCCAATGCCCCTGGACTTTGGTGTCAAAGCACCCGTTGGGGGCCCCGAGCAGCCTCCCTGAATGTCCCTTCATCCTCGTGGGGTTCATCCTGGAGAGCTGCTGCGATGTCCGAGGATGATGCCCGGGCCCAGCCCCCCAGAGCATCCTGGGACCCTCAGATGCCAGGCTTCTGGGCAAGTCCACCTGGAGGACCATCGTATCCCCGAGTCTCAGGGAAACTGGCTGGAGAGGACCCTCCTCCACCCCCTGCCCTGCTCCCTGTCCCTCCCCCTCCCCTACTGAAAGGGTGTCGCTTTGCAGAAAGCAATTCCTGGCCAGATCAGACGCCCACCTGCGCAGTGGTAATGAGAGCGCATGGATAAATCCAAACATGGTGGGCGACTGCAGCTTGCTAAGCACCGCCCTGTGCTCAACCCCCAGAAAGGCTTGCACAGCCTGAAATGCTGCCATCAGCCCCGACTGGTGGTATGTGAAATGCCACATGCGTACCCCCTCCTCCAAGAAGCCTTCCCTGGCCACCTCCTTCCCTAGACAGATCTTTGGTATAGTGCTCATTCTGACTCTGTGCCATGTGCTGGGGCCAAGGAAACCAATTCGAGATGGGGCAGGCCCTTGGGGAGTCCCACTCTAGGGGACAGACACACAGGAATGGTGACCATGCACAGGGCTGCACAGAGCACAGCTGGACACCAAATCTGGTGGGATCCTCAAAGAGGGAGCAACTAGGATAGTTGGGGAGGGGAGCAGAGGAAGGGAAATAGGGGGAGAGGAAGGGAAGGGACGGGGAATGGGAGAAGGAAGGGGAGGGGAGGAGAGGAGCTGAGACCTGGGCATTGAGCATCAGCCCGTGCATCACACTGTACCCTGGTCATCAGCTTCTCCGGCTCCTCCTCCACACTGGAAAGCCTAGAGGGCAGGGACAGGGTCTTATCCATTCATT
Source organism: Eschrichtius robustus (assembly GCF_028021215.1). Classification (NCBI taxonomy): domain Eukaryota; kingdom Metazoa; phylum Chordata; class Mammalia; order Artiodactyla; family Eschrichtiidae; genus Eschrichtius; species Eschrichtius robustus. Next base: position 104,087,210 of record NC_090836.1, on the reverse strand, counting down.
CATTCATTCATTCACAGTGTTTACTGAGCACTCACTGGGCACTGTCCTAGGTGCTGAAAATACAGTCCTAGCAAAGCAGACAGGCTCCCCGCCTTGGAAGCTGGTGCTTCCATTCTTACCCATCTCGGAGCCCCATCTCCACACCTGGCACACACAGATGCCCAATAAATGCTTGGGAAGAAGACTGACACAGCGTGCAAGACATTATCACACTGAACTGCTGGGTGTTCCTGGCGCCGCACAGCTGGTGACTCAGTTAGAGCTGTGGACCAGTGGAAAGGAATAAATCTCCTCCTCATCCAAATGCACAGCTGGGTCGTGGCTGCATCCTGATGGGACTACAGACACTCTGGTGCTTCAGATAGCCGTCAGAAGCCTGGATGGATGGACAGACACATCTTTGTTCCAAGGGAATAATTAGGTTAACCAACATCAGGCTAGCGAGAAACATGACAAGTGAGTTTGAATTTGTCCTTCTTACCTCAAACGCTACCTGTTCACTCATAAAATCCTGACTGCAGAGATGTCAGCCCACTGCTTAGCTTGTAACTTGATTTAATTGTGGAATCAATGAATGCATGCATCATCCAGTCCAAATGTAACTCAGCAGGACCCTATGGGGCCTTCCCAGGACAGAACCACCCCCCCACCCACCATGTCCTCCACCCGCCTCTTGTCTGTAGAAAAACTTTAGCCTCCTAAGCCTTCCCTGAGTTCCGAAGAACAAATTTAATCAGAAAAGTGAGAAAATGCAGTAACAAAGGAAAACAGTCAAGCAAGACAAAATAATAATAGTTTAGCCATTAAACAAAGTCAAGGACCTTTAGTTCCTCCTCAAAGGCTAGAGATGATATTCTGAGTCGCATCCTCTCAGCTGTTTGGCAGATGCTGAAACCCCCACCAGGTGGGAGAAGTTAACTATCTGCTGGCCAAAAGCACACAGACCCCAGACCGGTTGGAACCAGAAGGTTGATGATGCTGACTCTTGATTATTTCACCACCAACCAGTCAGAAGAAAGTCCACGAGCTGATCACGCACCCTACAAACCCCTCCTAACTCTGTCTTCAAAATACTTTCCCTGAAACCCTCCAGGGAGTTCGGACCTTTTAAGCACTAGCTGCCTGGACTCCTTGTTTGGCGCCTGCAATAAGTGCTGCACTTTCCTTCACCACGCACGACCTCATATCAGTAGATTGGCTTTAGGGTGCACAGCCAAGCAGACCCAAGTTTGGTTTGGTAACACAGTCACCTTAGCTTACAGGTGAGGAAACTGAGGTCCAGGAGTGGGAAGTCTCATCCAGAGTTACAGAGAACTTTTCACAGGAGTTGGATCCAGGGAAAGACACATGCACCCCAGTGTTCATTGTAGCACTATTTACAGTAGCCAGGACATGGAAGCAACCTAAATGTCCATTGACAGAGGAGTGGATAAAGAAGATGTGGTACATATATACAATGGACTAGTACTCAGCCATAGAAAAGAATGAAATAATGCCATCTGCAGCAACATGGATGGACCTAGAGATTGTCATACTGAGCGAAGCAAGTCAGACAGAGAAGGACAAGTATCGTATGGTATCGTTTATATCCAAAAAAATGGTACAAATGAACTTATTTACAAAACAGAAATAGAGTTTCAGATGTGGAAAACAATCCTATGGGTAGCAGGCCAGGGGGGAACAGGGGGGAGGGATAAATTGGGAGATTGAGATTGACATATACACACTACTGTATATAAAAGAGATAACCAATAAGGACCTACTGTATAGCACAGGGAATGATACTCAGTATCTTGTAATAACCTATAATGGAAGAGAATGTAAAAAAAGAATATATGTATTTATATATATGTATAACTGAATCACTTTACTGTACACCAGAAACTAATACAACATTGTAAATCAACTCTACTCCAATAAAAACTAAATAAGTAAAGACAAAAGAATTTTTTTTAAAAAAGAGTTGGATCCAGGGAAGTCTCTGGCAAAGGACATCAGAGCCCAAGACCAGGGTCCTCCGCCACCATAAGGTCCGAAAACCAGGGAGCCTCTTTGGACTGACAGAGCCCACACTGCAGGGGACAGGGGACAGGTGTGACTGCACCTCTGTAATCCAAGAGAGCACAGGGTTGGCCCTGACACCCCCCAGATACCTGATGGTGGGAACCCAACCCATCAGGCTCCCTTCCTGGCTAGCCTCTCACCTGTACCTGCCCTGGCAGGCCCTGCTTGGGGCAGCCGACTGTACACCAAATCCAGCCCTCGCGGGCGACCGTGAGCCACAGGGGTTCTAGGGCGCCCTCTGCAGGTCAGGGCGTGCAGCGGGGCCTCAGGGGCTGGACCCACCATGAGTCTCCTGGTCCAGCTCCACCCACCTCCCCTCTCCCAAAGCTGCAGCCTAGAACACAGGTCTCCCGTCCCCAGCGATCACTTGTTTTGAAGTTTAACCAACCATGATTTCCCTTTTATGCCCTTGCATTTGTTTTCCAAGACGATGATCACCCATTCATAGAGTATTAATGGCCTATTAATATGGAAAGACTGGGGAGAGAGCTGGGTTGTGAAAGAACACACATTTTTATTCAAATAAATTACACGGATGTTCGATTAAAATGCTCCACTTAGAATGGACACTTAGAGAGCTCTCTGGGCGTCTACTGCCAATTCCCCCCCTTCATTATGGCCGCGCCGAACAAAAGGTCTATTCAGAACGCAGGCTCTTTGCAAGCCCAGGATGGCCCCGAATCCCGGCATCCTCATTGCTTGTTTGCCTGGTACATCTCGACCTTCGAATGCACTTCTGCAGAAATAAATCAGACTCGTGGGCTGGTGCAGCAAGAGGAGGAAGTAGTCCTGCCTCAGGTCCTGCTTCTCCAAACTCTCCCCCGCAGCCAGATCCTTGCCACCCATCAGCTGTCTGAGCCCCTTTCCCGTCGCACCAACAGCAACTGACAGAAGGTTGATCAGCCCCAAAGCTTCCCTCCGGGCAGGGACTCAGCCCCACATCTCTGACTGTTCAGGAGAAGCAGTTTCTTCTGATGGCCCTGTCTCGGCTCGTGTCATGACAGCTGCTGCAGCTGGTGTGACCCCAAGGGCCCCTTCGTCTGTCCCCAGACGGATCAAGTCCAAACAGAACCGGGACTGAATCTGGCAGCAGAGATGAAATACTTCCGGAGCCTCCTTTGGAATTCTTCTTGTCTGCGTGGCTCAGACAACAACGCCACCTCCTGGGTCCCAGTAAAACCGGGGTGGGGGGGGGGTGCGGTGGGGAGGGTGGCCTGTGGGCTCCTGGGCACAGAAGCCTTTTTGTTGTCCCCTGTTTCTTGTAGGCAAGACTCCAGCCTCCATGACCTTCCCTGAGTTCCAAAGGGCAGATTTGAACAGTTGCCCGTCAAGGGAGAAGCAGCCAGGAAACCACCTGAGGCGAGACTGAAGGGACCAGAGAAGCTCCTCAAGATTAGGAGACCGACCACCTGAGACCCTGCACACGCCCTCATCTTGCCAGCAACCCCACCCTTGAACTATTGCTATAAAACTCCTCATCACATCCTCCCAGGTTGGACTTCCCTGCTGGCTCAGTAGTTAAGAATCCGCCTGCCAATGCAGGGGACATGGGTTCGAGCCCTGGTCCAGGAAGATCCCACATGCTGCGGAGCAGCTAAGCCTGTGCACCACAGCTACTGAGCCTGCGCTCTAGAGCCCGTGAGCCACAACTACTGAAGCCCACATGCTGCAACTACTGAAGCCCACGCACCTAGAACCAGTGCTCCGCAACAAGAGAAGCCACCGCAACGAGAAGCCCGTGCGCAGCAACGAAGACCCAACACAGCGAAAAATTAAAAATTAAAAAAAAAAAAATCCTCCCAGGTTGGGACACATAGCTTTTCAAGGCAGGAGCCCGCTGTGTCCCCCTTTGCCTGGCAAAGCAGTAAAGCTATTCTTTTCTACTCCACCCAAAACTCTGTCTCCAAGATTCGATTCGGCACTGGTGTAGAGAGACTGAGCTTTCCGCGTCACCAGCCCTGGCTTGCTTTCTGGTGGTGCCTCCAGGACTCAGGGCTGTATGATGGGGTGTCACTGCCGGGAGGGAAGAGGCAGCACCAGGACCCCAAACGCCAAGTTTCCATGAGCTTCTGCCCCTCGTCAGCTGCATGCCTTGTCCTCTGTGCCTCAGTGTTCTCGTCTGTAAAGTGGACACAAGAAAGACCAGGCCATGCTCTCCTCATAAGGAGCTGTGAGCATTGAATAAAATAGCAAAGTAAAATAGTGTTGGTATCATTATTATTACAGAAATGACAATATCGGGGCCAGATTCTGTGGGGGCTGCTTTAGAGCCCTTACTGCTAATTTAGACCAGAACAAAAGGCATTATTTCCATCTGACGGGAGGGGAACCGAGTGTTGGGTATCACATGACTGGCCCGAGACAACTAACGCCGGTAGAAACGGCCGGGCCGAATTTCCCATGCTCCGCACCATACTGACCTCCCCTCCACTGGGAAATGTCCTCGGTTCTCTGGGGTTTGGGGGCCCTTCTCACTCCCCTCTGTGCCCCCCAAACCTGCCAGGACAAGTATCTGCATTGGGTTTGCTGGAACTCTGGCTTGGCCAGTGTCAGATCGTTCACACCTGAAGCCAAAACACCGTCAGACAACCTCCAAGGAAGTGAATCTGCCCGGCACTGGGCCAGCCAGGAGCTGCTGCTGGAGATGGGACAGCGGCCAGATCCGTCAGGACCCCTGGGCCCCGGGACGCAGCCTGGGGGTCCCTCAGAGCAGCGAGAAGCAACTGAAGACCTGCATTTCTGCAGACTCTTTCCAAGATTCTCTCCTTGAGAGCTGCAGCCACACTGCACTTGGGAGACCCCACGCCCATTCCAGAGCACTGCCCCCCCCCCCGTCAGAGCCGGCACAGTCCCGCTGACTCCTGCGTCGCGGAAGTCAGGAAGCCCCCGTGCCAAGGAGGCCTGGGTTCGAGACTGCCTCCTCTTGTGAGGGGCAGGTGGCAGTTTACAGGATTTCCCCGAGGGCAGCATCCTGAGCCTAAGGCCCACTTGGTGGGGCTGTCGAGGAGTTGACAGCTTGGCGTGTTGATGTAAAGCCGTCACCATGGTCCACCGGAGGACGCCTGTGTCCAGCCCGAGACACAGGGTTTCCCGCTGAAGTGTCATCAAGGATGCAACCTGCTGAGCCCCAGCCGCAGGCAGCCGCAGGCAAGGCAGGGAGCTTAGTCTGGGAACAGAAAGTCCCCCAGGGCTTGGGTGGGCTCCTCGTGTCTCCCCCAAGGAAGTCAGTCTCAGAGAACCCGAAGGCTGGCCCAAGGGCACACATCCTGAGTGTCTTCAGTTGCGGGCAGGAGGTGGAGCTGAGCACGTCACAGGAGGACAGCTGGCTGGTGACCTCTCCAGGACCACCAGCTGGTAAGTGGCAGAGTCAGGACCTGAACTTAAGCTGCCTGGCCACAAGGACGGTGCAGTGAACACTGTGCTATGCCGTACGAGATGATGCCTGTAAATGCTCCACATGGCATGTGGCCGCTACTCAGCCAATGATGCTACCCTCCCCTCGGACTTCTATGCATCCCTCAATGCCCTGCTCAAATAGCCCCTCCTCCAAAAAGGCTGCTGGGATCCCAAGAGGCTGTTTCCGTTCCCCATCTTGTGGTTCATGCTCCAGAACTGGAGTTCAGCTAGGTACTGGCGTCACGTAGAACCCCAAGGCCCAAGTCCTGGGCACAGTGCTCCTGGGCCTCCCAGCCTCGGGGTCAGGAGACCACTGTCCCAGACCTGCCCCAGCCTGGAGGTGGTGACGAGTCCTTCTACTTTCAGTCTCCTTACAGAAAATGGAGTTTGGACTACATGACTTTATGTGACCCCTCCCAGGTCACCTAGGGATAGAGTCATCTGCCAGAGGACCTCCGAGGTTCCCCTCAGGTGACCTCCCCCCAGGTGACCTCCCCCCCAGGTAACCTCCCCCCCCCAGGTAACCAGCTCCCAGGTAAACTCCCCCCCAGCTGACCTCCCCCCCAGGTGACCACCCCCCAGGTGACCTCCCCCCAGGTAAACTCCCCCCCAGGTATCCTCCCCTCAAGTGACTACCCCCCAGGTATCCTCCTCCCAGGTAACCTCCCTAGAACCCCCCAGGTCACCTAGGTGCACAGTCCCCTGCAGGGAGAGCCTGTGAGGCCTCTGGGCCGCAGCCCTGCTCTGGCTGAACATACAAAACCCCCTCAGTCAGGGTCCTGCCCTCGCTGACAGATTCCAGCTTTCACGTCCTCAAACATTTTGTACATATCCATTTCACATGCTGAACCCGAGAACCCCAGCGCCTGCGATCCGGGGGTTGTGTTATCTGTTGTGTTATTTTGGCTGCCTCTTGCTCACGGCATTTGCTTTCCTGGCGTGCTGGTGAAATCGTCACAGTGAGGTAGTTCGTGTGCTCGTGGTCTCAGCGTCTGGGGGTCCGCAAGGCTTCCAGTCGGGTCACCGTCCTCCACAGGGGAGTCGTTTTCTTCCTCTAGGAGCCTGGCATTGCTGCTGACCCAGGACCTAGGTATCCCAGCTTGTCTGAGGAAGGATCAGTCTCAGCCCCCTGCCTTGCTGGGGACTCAAGGAGTGGAGGCATGGGCCCCTGGGGACCCGTTTCCCACAGGCTCAGGGTCACACTCACCCTCCATCAGTGCTCATGAGTCTTTTTTCTCCTACTTTTCTGCTTGGTGGTGTCTCCCATTTTCCTGAAATGCACCAAAAACTATGTCTACAGTGGAGTCCTGCTTCTAGTTGATGTAGAAAATAAAGACCATTACTCTACAGAAACAGCAAGAAAACACCACATAAACTACAGAATCATACTTGATAAGCCTTCAAAGAGCTACAAACGCAAAAAAACCTCGAAATGAACCAAATTTCAGAGAAAGACAAGGCCTTCATAACTGAGCGAAGACCAATGCCTGCCATCTTATCTGGGGTAGTTACTAAGGCTGGGGCCTCACTCCTCTGCCTGCCATAGGCCAGGACACTTGAGGCTCAAGGAGAAACCAGCCAACCCCTTTCAGCACCATGGGCTTATGTGCAGACTGGAATTTTTTTCTTTTTCTTTTTTTAAAAATTTTTATTAAATTACAATGTTGTGTTAGTTTCAGGTGTACAGCAAAGTGATTCAGTTATACATATATATTATACATATATAATTACATATACATATATACATATATGCACATATATACATATTACACATTTATACATGTAATATATTACATATGTGTAATATGTGTACATATATAATACATGTGTGTATGTATACACATATATAATAATATATGTATATATATACATATATAATATATTTTATATATATATTCTTTTTTAGATGACAGACTGGAATTTGAAAGAGACCCAAAGGTAAAAATAATCTCTATCACCTGATAATGCTCAGTTAGAGGCAGATGGGGGTGAGGTTGGAAAGCAGAGCAAGATCTTGAAGTTTCATGATGTTTAGACTCCAGGGCCCTGCTGGGGATGAGATGGTGTCTGACTTTCTTCTCAAAAGAGTTGAAACCATGGTTGAACTAGAACTAATCAAAGCTGTAACTAGGACTTCCCTGGTGGCTCAGTGGTTAAGAATGCACCTGCCAATGCCGGGGACACGGGTTCGATCCCTGGTCCGAGAGGATCCCACATGCCGCGGAGCAACTTAGCCCGTGTGCCACAACTACTACTGAGCCTGCACTCTAGAGCCCACAAGCCACAACTACTGAAGTCAGAGCACCCTAGAGCCTGTGCACCACAATTACTGAGCCCATGCACCGCAACTACTGAAGTCCGCGCACTCTAGGTCCCACATGCCGCAACTAATGAGCCCACGTGCTGCAACTACTGAAGCCTGTGCACCTAGAGCCCGTGCTCCACAACAAGAAGTCACCATAATGAGAAGCCCACGCACTGCAACAAAGAGTAGCTCCCGCTCGCCACAGCTAGAGAAAGCCTGCACACAGCAACGAAGACCCCATGCAGCCAAAAAAAAAAACCTGTAGCTAATTCCCAATGAGCTCAATTCCTGATAAGACCACAGAGATCACTCCCTTCATGGAGGATGCAAGAGGAATTGGAGTTTGGGGCTGAGGGCAAAAAGAGATCCACATGGTTTCCTGGTACTTGCAGAAGGAAAGGGCCTGACCCCACCCTCAACGCATTTGAAACCAGAGAGGAACAAAAACATATGAGAGGTGAGGCCAGCCCCAGGTCAGTTGGACTCTTAGTTGAAAATGTGACCAATAATCAAGAGAAAAAACAGTTAGTACAGGTAAATGCCCAGATGACCCAGATGTTGGAATTAGCACATGACAACTTTAAATTTTTACTATAAGTTTGTTAAATAATTTAGAGGAAAATATGAATTCAGAATGAATGAACAGAGACTATTGACTGTTTAAAGCAATGATATCATCATGCTATGGGGTTTATACATGTAGAAATAAAATATATGACAATCATAGCACAAGAGGAAGAGGAGTTAAAGGGACTTACACTGCTGTAATGTCCTTATAATTGAGCTTGAAGTGGTATAATATTAATGCAACGTAGGTTGTGATCATTTAAGGATTTATGTTGTAATACCCAGAACAATCACTTTAAAGGAAAGAGGTACTAAAAGGTCAAGACAGGACATACAATAGAATATTTTAAAATGCTCAGTGAATCCAAGAGAAAGCAGTAAAGAATCAGAGAACAGATGGCACAAATAGAAAACAAACAGCAAGAAAGTAGATGTAAACTCAACTTTATCAGTAACTTAATTAAATGTAAATGGAATAAACACTCCAATTAGAAAGCAGGATTGTCAGATGGTATAAAATTAGAATCAAGTAAAGTTACAGAACAATAAAATCATGTAAAAAGTTTGAACAAAGTATTAGCAAAACAAAACCTGTGTGTGTGTGTCATAAACAAGTGGGACTTATTCAAGGTGCAAGGTTGGTTTAACATTTAAAACTCCATGTAATTCACCAAATCAACAGAATAAAGGAGAAAAAAATATTATCATCTCAATAGATGCAGAGAAAGCACTTGAGAAGATTCAACACTTATTCATGATTGAAAAGAAAACTCTCAGCAAAATGTAACAGAACAAACTTCCCCAATCTAATAAAGAGTGCCTACAAAAAACCCTACAGCTAACATCATACTTAATGATGAAATATTGAACACTTTAAGATTAGGAACAAGGCAAGATGTCCTCCTTCACTGCTTCGACTTGACATCATCATTGGGAAGGTCCTGGCTGGTGAAGGAAAGTAAGAAAAAGAAAGGAAAGGCAAAAAGATTGAACAGGATGAAGCAAAATTGTCCATATGAGCCAACATGACTGCGTATATGGAAAGCCTAAGGAATCTATGACAAAACTACTAAAAGTAACAAGCAAATTTAGCAAAATTGCAAAATGTAAAGTCAATATACAAAAACTAATTTTGTTTCTATATATTAGCAATGAACAATTGGAAAATGAAAAATTTAAATACCATTTATAATAGTATCAAACAAATCAAATGCCTAAGAATCCATCTAATAAAAGATATGGAAGATCTCTACACTATAAGCTATAAAACATGTTGAGGGGAATTAATGTTTTCAAAACCTGAATAGGTTTGCCATACTCATCGATTAGAAAATGCAGTTTTTTAGGATATCAGTTCTCCCTAAACTGGTCTATAGAGTCCATCCAATCCCAATAAAATCCCAGCAGGCTTTTTACAGACATTGAAAAGGTGATTCTAAAATTAATCCGGAAATGTAAAAAGCCTAGAATATCCAAGAAAATCTTTGAAAAAAACCCAATAAAGTTGGAGGACACTCTCTTTACCATAAAGCTACAATAATTAAGATTGTGTGATATTAGTGCAAAACAGACAAATAGATCAATGGAATGGAAGAGAGTCCAGAAATAGATCCACACATATATAGTCAACTGAGGCACCAGGGCAATTCATCAGACAAAGCAGAGTCTTTTCAACACATGGTCGTGGAACTAGCTGACAATATGGAAAAAATAAACTTTGATCCCTCCCTCACCCCATACACACACATTCATTCAAGATGCATCATTGACTAAAAGGTGGAAGGTAGAAATATGAATCTTCTAGAAGAAAACATGAGAAAATATCCTCACTATTTTGGAGTAGGCAAATATTTTTTAGAGAGGACACAGGAAGTAATCATAAAGAAATATGTAAATTTAATGTCATCAATATTTTAAACTTATGCTCATCAAAGACACTATTAAGTGAAAAACAATCCACGGATCAGGAAAAATATACATGATACACATTTCTGACAAAGAACTCATAAGCATCATACATAAAGAGCTGCCATAAATCAATTAACAAAAACGCAATCCAATTAAAAAGGGACAAACGACTTGAATGGGCAATTCACAAAAAGAAATGTACTCATGGTCAATAAGTATAGGCAAACTGCTCAAACTCATTGCCTTAGATCCACAATGAGATATAGTTTCTAACTCACTGGAAGGGTTAGAAAAGAAAGACTGACAGTGAGGAGCATTGGTGAGGATGTAGAGCCACTGGGACGCTCATACACTTCCGGGTGGGAATGTAACATGGTTAAACCATTTTGGAAAGCTGTTTGACTGTGTATACTGAAATTAAGCATACTTTTACCACATGACCCCACAATTCCACTCCTAGGAATATACCTAAGAGAATGTATATGGCCACCAAAAAAGAAATCATGATAATAGCTAGAAACTGGAAACAGTCCCAACGCCCATCGACAGGGGAATGAACCACCTGCCCTCCGTCCACACAGAGGGACATACTCGGCAGTGAAAGGGGACAGCCCACGGCACCTGCAGCAGTGTGGGAGCAGCCCACAGACATTAGGGTGAGTGAAAGAGCCGGACACACCAGAACACAGACTGCGTGATTCCTTCCACAGGCAGCTCAGTGGCCTGAGAAACTGGCCACGGGAAGCAACTGGGCTGACTGGTCTATTGCATCACCCGCTCCTAGACGTCTCCAGACAGGATGTGAACTCCCCAGCGGCACTGCTGGCTGCTTCCTTTCTCCATACATCCGGGACGGGGCGGGGGGTGGTCACTGGCTCCCTGGGCTCCGGGCAGACGAGAGGAGGTGCATATGGACTCAGGACGAGCAATGACCACATCTGTGATGGGGCCACGGGGAAGGAGTCCAGGGTGACGGGGAGGGCGTGGGGCAGGCAGCCTGACACTCTCGATGGGACAGAATGTGACTCGGGTCACGAGTAGTTCCTGAATCTCAATTGCAGATTTGGCCCTCAGCTTCCTCGTGGCTAAAAAAAAGAGGGAAGGATGAGCAGGGACCAGAAGCTCACCATCCTTATGCCATGACACATGCGTCCCCTCTGGCAGCTCCTTGCCTGGGACACGGACACGGGACCCCGAGACTAGCCGAGGCAATGACCTCAACCCCATCTCAAAGGCCAGGGTACCACCTGCGCATCCTGCCTGACCCACGGCCCATTTAACTGCATTCCATGACGAACCATGTTGCCCGTGACACGCTGGTCACACTCCCTGTGACCTACGAGGCCTCCGCCCATTGGGGTCAAAATCTGCCTTGGGCCGGAGCTGGGCTGGGGGCTTGCACCCCCCATAAGGGCAGAGTCAGCTGCCCTCTGTCCAGCCCTGTGTGCCCTGCCACGTCCCCTTGACTCTGGGACACTCCTGGGCCTGAGACTGTGATTAATTTTTTTCTTTAGAGAAAATAGATTTAAATTTAATTGCTGCTTGAAAGAGAAGGGGTGGGGTGAGGCAGCTGGGGAGGAGGGACTGGAACAAAAGGAGGAAAGCAAAGGCCTGATCAATTGTTTCCATTTAAAGAGGCTGCAGTAAAATGGCTGGAAGACAGAGTTATGTGCCTTCCGAAAATGCGGCAATAAATAAGGGAAATCACCCAGAACAAATAGCACCAGCTGTTTAGGTGCACAGAGGAGCCAGGAAATCTGAAGAATGGACACCCACAGCTGAAAACGATGGACAGGGCCAGCGGGGGGTGGAGGCGGGGAGCAGAGACCCTCAGGCAGGTGCCCGTCCCAGGGAGGAGCCAGGGTGCCTGGACACTCTGAGGAGGGACCCTCCAGCCCCTCAGCCTGGGATGCCCTGGGGGGCCTCAGGGAGCAGAAAGTCCTTGGGGGGAAATTGCCCAGCCAGGGCACTGCAGTACAGACGCATCTCCCAGCCAACATTTATTCATTCAACTAACACCCATGAGCTCCCACAACCTGTACCTCATCCTCACGTAGCTCAGCTTTATAGGTGAGGAACCCATGCTCAGGGCAGGTAACTGGTCTACCCAAGATCACACAGCATCTGACCCCATGCCCTGCCTGGATACCCTCCCTATGAGCCACTTGGTCCCTGAGTTCCTGGCAGAGGCCAGGTCAGGCTAAGCAGGACCCCAGCCCCCAGAGGTTTAGGTTTGCAGAACAACCCTCCCTTCCCCATCTGGGTCCAGGAGTGTTACACAAAAGGATGTCCCTCCACATGGAAACATGAGAGGTGGAGAAGAAGCATTCCCATCTGCCAGTTCGGAGCAGTGGCTAAATGGAAAGAGCATCCATGGACAAGTCACCCGCGGAGCCTCAGTTTCCCCATCTGTGAAATGGGGACACTACAATCCCAAAGTTGAAAGTGGCCACAGAAGTCACCAAGCCCGAACCCTTAGAACGTGATCATTAGGCTCTCCTTGCACACCTTTGAAGGCAGAAGCTCACAGTATCCCTACATGATCTCTTCATTCCCACCCCGGATCTGTGGGGGCAAAGGTCCCCTTTACATTGAGCCCAAAGCGCTCTGTCTTCCCCTGGAACCACTCAGAATGCATTTGGTTTGGAGCAGCTCTAAGCCTGCACCATCCTCCCTGCCTCTGCGTCCCACCTTCCACACAACGCCTGGGTACCCAGCCTAGGCACGGATCAAGGGCAAACACTCTGCAGAACCACCAGTCGCTTAGAACGATCCCACTTGCCACCCTTGTCTGAGGGCTAACAATTTTTTCCAAAATGCCTTCTATCTCCAGCATACACTGCTGGATCAGGACAATGCCGGTGCTGTCTAGCCTTAGTGGGCTGTGTAACATGGGGCAAGATGCATTAGCCACTCTGTGCCTCAGGGTCCCCACATGAAAAGCAGGAATGAAAATATCTCCTCATAGGGCTTTTGTAAGGATTAAATGAGTTAATTTAGGTAGTGTTTACAGTAGTGGCCAGAAAATATTAGGCATAATATAAATGTTAATAGTCATCACCACCACCACCATCATCACCACCACCATCATCACCACCACCATCATTCACCACCATCACCACCACCATCATCACCACCATCACCATCACCACCATCATCACCACCACCATCACCACCATCATCACCATCACAGTCATCAACATCATCACCATCATCATCATCATCACCATCATCACCACCATCACCACCATCATCACCATCATCATCACCATCATCATCACCATAATCACCACCATCATCACCATCATCACCACCATCATCACCATCATCACCACCATCACCACCATCATCACCATCATCATCACCATAATCACCACCATCATCACCATCATCATCATCATCACCACCACCACCACCATCATCACCATCATCATCATCATCACCATCATCACCACCATCACCACCATCATCACCATCATCATCACCATCATCACCACAATCACCACCATCATCACCATCATCACCATCATCACCACCACCACCACCATCACCACCACCATCATCACCACCATCACCATCATCATCATCATCACCATCATCACCACCATCACCACCATCATCACCATCATCATCACCATCATCATCACCATAATCACCACCATCATCACCATCATCATCATCATCACCACCATCACCACCACCATCATCACCACCATCATCACCATCATCATCATCATCACCACCATCACCACCACCATCATCACCACCATCATCACCATCATCATCATCATCACCACCATCACCACCACCATCATCACCATCACTGTCATCAACATCATCACCACCATCATGATTATCATTATTTTGTTGTTGTCGTTACCATTTTTTTCACCCATCAAATGAGGTTGCAATAGGTGCCCTGAAAGGGATCCTCCTGCTCTGGAATTGAGAGACTCTTTTGCTCTCCATCTCTGTCACACATTTCTGCTGTCAAGTCACTGCTGCATCTCAGACTTATGTGAGGTCACTTGTCCCATTGGTGCAATTGACCTAAACAGCCTTAATGAACTCAGTGCCTTCCCATCTCGCCCTCAGGATGAAAAAGGCAGCTCCATCTCTGCTCACCCCTGACACAGTGGCCTTCTCTGGGCAAAGTGTCACTCAGAGGAGACTGGTGACACATATCTCACTGGCAATATTCATTTAGGGCAGCCCAGCTCCACCTTCATGCCTATAAACCCAAGGTAATTGTTGGTCTGCTCCATACCCACCCTGCTCACATAGGAAGGGAGACATCTGATGTTTCCATAGCAACCACCTGACCCATATGTTCCCAGGCTTTGCCAGATGTGTCTTCCTAGTATGCTGAGGATTTGGGACACTCACCGTCACGCCAGGACCCAGGCCCACTATCTCTCTCCTGGGACGTCCTCCGCACTGTCACCATCCCAGTGAGATTTATAAAAGGCAAATGTCATCAGATCACGCTGTGTTTAAAGACTTCAGGGCTTTCCTGCCCACAAGATAAAGCCCAAACTACTCAGCCTGAAACCAGTGACCCCAAGATATGTCCCTTAACCCCAACCTCTTCAGCCTTGTCTTCTGCTACTCCTTGCCCCCACCTTCAGTTTCCTTCTGGACTCCATGCCGACGGTATGTATGCATTCTGTTCCTTCTGAGTGGGAGGTCCCTTCCCCAGCCCCTTTGCTCACAGACCAGCATTCAATCATCTCTTAAGGCCCAGCTTACACAATTCACCTCTTCTGGGAAGCTCTCCTGATTCCCCAGAAAATATGCCCTTCATTGGACCCCCACTACCCTGACTACATTTGTCAATATGTCTGTTTACAGATTGGTCTTCACCAAGTAGGCTCTGAAAGACTCAAGGAACCACAGCAGAACTATCTCTGAATCCTGGGGCCTAACACAGAAGGATGCTCAGGAAGTGTTTAATAAATAAATGACTGGATGGATGGATGGATGGTGGATGGATGGATGGATGGATGGATGGATGGATGATGGGTGAATAGATTCATGTTACCAGAAGCAAGGATAAGTGTGTGTTCTGCTGGTTCCCTGGGCAATCAAGACTGCCTCTGACTGAGGCAGAGTGGGGCTGGAGCTAAGTCACAGGGCTGCTTCAGGATCCCCTTCAGGATTCATGGATGGCTTGATGGATGGGTGGATGGACGCATCAATGAATGGATGGGTGGATGTGTAGGTGAATATTTTTAAACCCAATTTGAAAATGTTTTTTCCTTTAGTAAAGACCTTATGCCTATCTATTTATTTATGACCCAAATGAATATGTTTGATCTTCTATACCTTTGTTTTATGCTTTTTTATTTTTGGTTTTATGCTTATTCTTGTGTTCTTTCATTTCTTTAAAAAAAAATTCTGTGTGTTGATATGGTCATTTGGGGCTTTCATTCTTAACCAGTGATTTTGAAAGGATCAATCCTGTTTTTAATTCTATAAGACTTTGCCTTTAGGTTGTTAGAACTATTCTTTAATCTCCAAGTCTCTGAGGTCAAAGATAGGAATGAACCTTTACCTTTTGACTCCTTCTTTTTAAGAAAAAAGTAGTGCAGGCACTCCGTTAGGGGTCCCCTCTGCTAGGGCCTGCTAGAGCCTGGGAGGCAGCTGGGAGGAAGGGCTGCCGTGGTTTTGAAACCCAGCGCTTCGGGCCCATCGGTCTCTGTGCTTCCTCATTGGTCTCTGAATGTGCCTGCGGTGGAGCCTCTTGGGTCACCTCTGGCCCTGGCTCCGAGCAGCCCCCGTGGGTCTGTGGACCAGAGAGCTGTCGTTGTCATGTCCTTGGAGAGGCTGACATCCGGCACGTGTGCCCAAGTTCTGGGTCGCTGAACTCTGCTATGGCAACCGCGCATTTTGAATGAAAATGCATGCTGAGAATTGAAGGCTGTTTTGCTCACTGCTAAAGCAAGAGAAACGCCACGCTGGCCATCACGTGTGGGCAGGGTGCTCAGATCCTGTAAAGGGAAGACCATGCTCTGAAAGAAAAACATTCCAAGGCCCAAGGGGGAGCAGCTGTCTGTGTGCCTGTCCCTCCCTAGCGGTGTGCCGAACTAGCAGCGTGTGATTCCAGCCCCAAAGGTGTGCCTCCCAGGTCCTGCTTCTTGGATGCCCCAGGGCTTGTCCCTCGGGGTCCCTTTGTCCCCTCTGCTGCCTGCCACGAGGCCCGAGACCCCTCGCCCCCTGTTCTGATCCGCCCAGCGGGCCCCAGGGCCTTGCCCTGAGCTGAATGGGGCCCACTCCCCAGGAGTGCTCCGCCCTGCCTGCCTCAACTGCGGTGTTTCCTCAGCCTGGAATGTTCTCCCCGGCCTCTGCGGATCCTACACGTCCTTCTAAGCAGATGCGCGGAGATTCCAAGCACAGGCCTCCGAGGGAGACCACCCGAGCCAAAGCCCCAGCTTTGCCCTTTCCTGCCGGGGGAATCGGGAGCAAATTCCCGAGGGCCCTGGAGCCTCAATTCCTTGGCGCTGCAAAGAGGAGGGAGTATCCCCTTCCAAGCGGCCGAGAGGGTTGCTGAGTTACTGTGCGCACCGCGGCGGGCGTTGGTGCTGAAGATTATGATGGCCCCGCCCCCTCTGGTGGGAGGTGTCCAGAGCCCCTGCAGCCACCCAGAAAGCGCCAGTCAGAGGGAAGGTGAGAACTCCGCAGGAGTGCAGAAGGAAGGAGGAGGAGGCCCGAGGCCCGAGCTGGGGGAAGGCCCACGGCTCGGGTGGAGGACGGAGGCCACCGAGCTCCACGGTTGCGGAGTGAGAGGAGGAACCCAGAGCTCTTGGCGCCTCCCAAACCAGGGGGAGGGGCTCAAAGTGGAGCTTGTTCCAAGTCTTCTGGCAGTGCAGAAAGCCTGAGTAGTGAGAAGGCTCTGGGGAAGACACAGATTTGGAGATGGGGGGCCACCGGGGACCTTAGGAGGAGCAGTGGATGGCGGGCACAGAAGGCAGACCACCAGGGCTCTGGAACCTTCAAAGCCATTGGGCCCAAGTGCCCACTGGACCATGAGCCTCTTCCACAGTATCCCAGCCTCCTGTTGTCCAGTCAGTGCTTGATTACCTCCAATGATGGGCAACTCACTCCTCCTAAGGACAACTGCCTTATTGTTGGACAATGCTAACCAGTTCTTAGAAGGATTTTCCTTTTCCCTTAATTCAAATCGGTTTCTCTTTCTTGTTTTGTTTTACAAAAATATTTTAATTTTTTGGAAAATTTTCCAAATTTAAAATTTTTTTTCAAAATTGCCTTCTTTAGAATTTAATAATATTCTATTTTAAAATTAAAATTTATTTATAATAAGTTTTCCTTATATTTAATGACGAATTTTTGGCTTAAGGAAGAGGAGGAGATTCACTTTCTCAGACCCCATTTTTACCATCCATGTTGAAAAATGCTGAAAATGATGAATGAGAGGAAACTGGGTGAAAGTGTAAGTAAGAAACAAAAACATGGTGAAAGCTATTTCCTCTTCTTTATAAATGTTTACTGTTTCTTATGCAACAGAACACTTTCACATAGTATTATGATATCGGCAAAGCTGCAGAATCATCTTGAGGCCAGGCATTCAGAGTGTAAAGAAAAAAGGGATGGAATGTTTTAAACGTGTGATAAGAGCTTTAAAAGCCAAAATTGTGCATTACAATTTCTCAAAGTCAAAATTAAGAAGTCACTGAGGCATCTTATGGAGCTACCCTTTCACTAGCTGGAGACACGGGCATCACGGGGAGACTAATAGCGCCATGCAGAGTTGGCAGTGCTGGGTGGAAAGTCAGCCCTCCACTGCCCAGCACCACGGTAACTCGTCATGTAAATATTTATCTGCAAACATGGAGACTGAGTTAACAGTTTGTCAGCAGAGGTGAACTCTGCCCTGCATACAGAGATATCCACGGACCCAGATATGCTATCCGCGTGTGTTGGTCCCATATCAGCACCACCTTACACCTAAGATCTTCTCTTCTGGGTCTTCTCGGCAGAAAACACGAGTGGGAGGAAATCTTCACGCTGCAGAAGAACTTTGTGAAGCTCATCATTTATTCTGGAACAACTGGGTTGACATTTGCACTGATGGTGCAAAATCAGTGGCAGGCAAGGCTATCATGACCCTCAGCACAGTCGAGGCAGTGACACCAACTGTACCAGCAGCTATTGTATTATTTACTGCCATGTGTTTGCAGGGGAAAAAATGTCCTTGAAGAGCAGCAAAAAAAAATTAATTTTATTAGGTACCAATGCTTGAATGCACATATTCTTAACCTTCTATGTGCTATGGTCTGAATGTTTGTTTTTCCCCAATATGCGGACGTTGAAGCCCTAATCCCCCAAAGTGATAGTATTAGGAGGTGGGGGTCTTTGGGACGTGTTTAGGTCATGAGGGTGGAGCCCTTATGAATGAGATTAGTGTCCTTATAAAAGAGAACCCCCCCAGAGCTCCCTCGCCCCTCCCACCCACGAGGACACAGAGAGGAGACGCCGTCTGTGAACCAGGCGGAGAACATTCACCAAAGAACGCAACCCAGTTAGTGCCCTGATCTCAAACCTTCAGTCTCCAGATTGTGAGAAATAAATTTCTGTTGTTTATAAGCCACCCATCTAGGGCATTTTGTTACAGCAGCCCAAATGATTGGAGATGGTCTTGATGAAACGGGAAGCATTCAGAAAGCAGTTCACCTGTGTACTGAGAGCACTGCTGTCACCTTCAGGAAAAGCTCTTGCACAAACATGAGAGTTACGAGCTGAACTACCTCCTTTTTCATGGAATGCAATTTTTACCTAAGAGAACACTGACAAAATATGGTTATCCAGATATGGGTGGTTGGCAGATATTTGTTCAAAAATGAAGCAAGCCTGTCATTCAAGGAAAACAACTGACAGTAGTTGTTGCCAATGATAAAATTTTTTGTGGGGGAAAATTATAATGTTAGAAACCTTGTGACCAACATCATGAAATCATAGCTTCTCAATACTTTTAAAGATTTTTCTGATGAGATCAGTGGTGATATTAACAAATTTTATTATTCTTACTGAGGTAAAAAAAAACTCATAAAGTTTACCATCTTAACAAATTTTAAGTGTACACTTCAATGGCAGTAAGCACAGACATATTATTCTGAAATAGATCTCCAGAACTTTCCCATCTTGCAAATCTGAAACTTCTAGACCAATTAAATAACATCTCCCCTTCCCCCACCCAGCCCCTGATAACAACTATTCTATTTTGTTTCTATGAATTTGACTACTTTCAATATTTCATATTAGTGGAGTCATATAGTATGTGTCTTTTTGTGACTGGCTTATTTCACTTAGCATGATGTCTTCAAGATTCATCCATGTTGTAATATGTGACAGAATTTCCTTCATTTGGGGGGATGAAAATACTCCACCATATGTGTAGACCACATTTTGTTTATCCATTCATCCATCAATGGAAATTTAGGTTGCTTCCACCTCTTGGCTATTGTGAATAGTGCTGCTATGAACATGGGTGTGCAAATATCTCTTTGAAACCTGCTTAGAGTTATTTTGGGTATATACCCAGAAGTGGAATTGCTGGATCGTATGATAGTTCTATTTTTAATGTTTTTTAGCAACTCCATATTGTTTTCCATAGTGAGTTCACCATTTTACAGTCCCACCAACAGTACACAAGGGTTCTAATTTCTCTGCATTTCCACCAATACTTTTTTTCCTGCTGTTGTTGTAGTTTTTTTTAATAGTAGCCATCCTAACGGGTGTGAGCTGGTATCTCACTGTGGTTTTGCTTTGCGTTTGTCTGATGATTAGTGATACTGTGCATGTTTTCATATGCCTGTTGACATTTGTATATCATCTTTGTAGAAATGTCTATGCAAGTCCTCCGCCTATTTTTAAAACTGGATGATTTGATTTTTGTTGTTGTTGTTGAGTTGTAGGAGTTGTTTATATATTCGATATTAACCCCTTATCAGATATATGATTTGCAACTATTTTCTCTCATTCCATAGGCTCCTTTTTTACTTTGTTGATTTTGTCCTTTGATGTACAAAAGTGTTTGTTCGATGTAGTTCCATTTGTCTAGTTTTGCTTTTGTTGCCTGTGCTCTTGACATCATCTCCAAGAAATCATTGCCAAGTTTAATGTCATACACCTTTTCCCCTATGTCTTCTTCTAGGAGTTTTGTAGTTGTAGGTCATATGTCTAGGTCTTTAATCCATTTTGAGTTAATTTTTGTACTTGTTGTAAGATAAGGGTCTATCTTCATCCTTTTGCATGTGGACATTCAGTTTTCTCAGCATCATTTGTTGAAGAGACTTTCTTTTCCCACGTGAGTGGTCTTGCCACCCTTGTTGAAGATCACTTGACCATATACACAAGGGTTTATTTACAGGCTCTCTGTTCTTTTACATTGGTCTATTTGTCTGTCATTATGCCAGTACCACACTGTTTCTATTACTGTAGCATTGTAATATGTTTGGAAATCAGGAAGTGTGAGTCCTCCAACTTTGTTCTTTTTTTTCAAAATTATTTTTGGCTATTGGATTTAGATTCCATATGAATTGTAAGATTTTTTTTCTACTTCTACAAAAAAAAAAGTCATTGGGATTTTGATAGGGATTGTGTTGAATTTGTAGATTGCTTTAGGTAGTATTGACATCTGAACAATACAGTCTTCTAATCCATGAACATGGCTCTCTTTCCATTTATAAATGCATCTTCTTTAATTTCTTTCAGCAGTGTTTTGTAGTTTTCAGTGTGCAAGTCTTTCACCTCCTTGGTTAGGTTTAACAAATGTGATTTTTTGATAATGTATAATGTAATGTGTCAACATTTGGAATATCTGCATAACTCAGGTCATTTTCCAAATGACACAGTGCATGATGTTACAAAATCATAAAGGGCTAAATGATCCAGTCAAAATGCAAAATAGACAAGTAGGGTTTAATGTAACAGAGTACAAAAAGGTCACTGATATGGTTTCAGATTCCACAATACAACCAACCTTTAAAAAACCACCACTTGCCAAAGAAGAATACCCACAATTATCTGAAAAGACTGTTAAAATATCCCTCCCTCTTCCAATTACATATCTGTGTTAAGCCAGGTTTTCTTCAAAATGCAAAGCAAACAATCTATTATCACAGACTGAATGCAGAAGCAGATGTGAGAATCCATCTGTCTTTCTAAGTCAAACACTAAAGAGATTTGCAAAAATGTAAAATAATGCCATTCTTCTCACTAATTTTTTCTTTGTTTCAGAAATATAGTTATACTTCATTAAAATAATGTTATTTATGTTAACATGCAATGTGTTTATCATTGTGATTTTTCAGTGAAATAATTCATATTTTCAAATTTTCCAGTTTTTTGTTTTTAATACAGTATCAATAGATATTACCCACATAAACAAAAGCTCTTTGGGGCCCTTGATGGTTTTTAAGAGTGTAAAGGAACTGCTGATATAAAGCAAATGGAGAATGATTATGAATAGTCTATAAATGCACAGTTAAAAATAATAACTATCACTGAATTATACACTTAAAAATGGTTAATGGTTCACTTTATGTTATGTGAATTTTACCTCAATAAAAAAGAAATGTAACCACTCAGACAAAACATACACATACTAAATTATCAAAAGTAATAGGAACACAGAAAAAAATATGATAACATAGACTATACAGTACAAGATATTTAAGGTTTGGGACTTTTCTGGTGGTGCAGTGGTTAAGAATCCGCCTGCCAATGCAGGGGACATGGGTTTGAGCCCTGGTCTGGGAAGATCCCACATGCCGCGGAGCCACTAAGCCCGTGTGCCGCAACTACTGAGCCTGCACTCTAGAGCCCGCGTGCCACAACTACTGAGTCCACGTGTCACAACTATTGAAGTCTGTGTGCCTAGAGCCCATGCTCCGCAACAAGAGAAGCCACCACAATGAGAAGCCTGCGCCCCACAACGAAGAGTAGCCCCTGCTCGCCCCAACTAGAGAAAGCCCACACACAGCAATGAAAACCCAATGCAGCCAAAAAAAAAAAAAAAATAGAAAAAGATATTTAAGGTTTAAACAGAAAGCATAATTTAAAAATCATGACAGAATTAAAAGAAAACTATCTTATCAATATATCTATATATTGAAACTTATATTAGCTAAACTCACATAGTAAAAGAAAATGACTAAAGAGATATTGTTTGGAAATTCCATGTGTGGTCACCCCTGGGAAACTGTGCCAGGCAGTGATGGGGGGTGATGCAAAGAACCCTTTGCTAATCCTGATGGCTTGTCTCAAAGGGTGTGCTTTTCACTGATAAAAAGAAAACAAAATGACTAAGATTAGGTCACCAAAAAATCCATATCTACGCTACTATGTACAAAAAAACACACTTAAAGTGATTCAGAAAAGTTGGGGGGTGGGAATTAACATGAAGAAAAAATAAAACAGGGTTCTCAATCTCAAACTCTTAATATCAGATAAGATTGAATTCAAGACAAAAAGCATGCAAGGGAAGAAAAACAGAGCCCATTACAATGATAATGGATGCCATCCACAATGAAGACCTAGCATCTGTGAATACCATGCACCAAACAACAAAGCATCAACATTGATAAAGAAAAACCTTTAGGCAATTCAAGGTAAAATAGAGAGAAACACAATTCACCTCCCTCCATAAATGCATGTTTCAATATAGGTAAGTTTATTAATATAATTCATTATATTACCAGATCAAACACAAATCATATGATCATCTCTATGCTGGGAAAGCATTGATAAAACTCAACATCTTTATTTTACTTTTAAAACTTCTCAAAAGTGACTTGATTGATACTTAATGTGACAAAATATATTTATCTCATCTCCAAGGTCAGCATTATGTTTAATAGGAAAATACTTATAAACATCCTCCCATTAAAGTTAAGACAAGAGAAAGATATCTATTATTGCCACTGTTACTGAATATTATCCTAGAGATACTCACCAACACAAACAAGAGAAAGAAATAAGATATATAAAAATTGAGAAGAGATAAAATTATTATTGTTTGCAGATGATAGGATTATATATCTGGAAATTCCAAGAAAATAAACTGAAAAACTATTACAAATAACAATAGAATTCACCAAAGATGTTGACATAAAATTTGTATATAGAAGTCAATAGCTTTTATGTATTACAGCACAATTCATTGGAAGCTGTAATGAAAAGAAGATTAAAATACCTAGAAATAAACCTAAGAAATGTGCAAGCTCTATTTAAAAAAGAAAAATTTTAAATAGAACTAAATATAAAAGATAACTTAAAAATACATATGTGCAAACCATGTTTTTGGATATGAAGTCTAGATATCATGTCAATTAACCTCATGAAAAATATCAACTGGGGTGTTTTGAGGAACTAGATAAACTGATCCCAAAGTTCCCATGAAAAAGAGGAATGAGTGACTAGATAGTAAGATACATTGAAATTATAATACTTTTTAAATTGTGGTGCAGCTGCCTTCATACACAGATCAACAGGGGGAAAAGGAGATCTCAAATACATGTGGGGACTGACTATATGATAAAGGTGGAAATCTAATTAAAAGAGAAGATGAATTACAAAACAACTCATGTCTGGGAAAAAAGTTGACTCCCTACCTTACATCTTACAGGAAAATAATTTCCAGATAAATCAAAGATTTAATGTGAAGAACAGAACTATAGAACTATAAAAGTACTAGAAGAAAACATAAGAGAACTATTTAAA
Organism: Eschrichtius robustus; assembly: GCF_028021215.1. NCBI lineage: Eukaryota > Metazoa > Chordata > Mammalia > Artiodactyla > Eschrichtiidae > Eschrichtius > Eschrichtius robustus. The sequence continues at coordinate 104,063,230 of NC_090836.1, read as the reverse complement.
TCTCAGGTTGGTCATGCCTTCTGAGTTTGCTAAAACAGGCATATGTAAACACACAGCAGAAAAACTTGAAATTTTTGACTACATAAAATTTGTAAGTTATATGCTGTAAAAACTATATAAAGAAAATTGAAAGACATGTAAAAGAGTAAAAAGATATATGCATTTTATATCACAGAAGGAACTAGCTACTTTAATACGTAAAGAGCTTCTATAAATCAATAAGAAGGTCAACAGCCCAAATGAAAAAATAGACGAGTTATGAACAAACAGTTCACAAAAAGGGGAAAGCACATGCCTCTTAAACATTTGAAGAAATGCTCAACCTTACTCATAGTAAGGAATTGCAAAATAAAACTAAAAACGAGACTTTTTTTACCTACCATGTTCGCAAAGATCAAAACATTTGTCAACTCTGTGATGAAAAGGGTGTGAGAAACTAGGCAGCTCAGTGTGCTGGTTAAGAGCATGAACTTCGGGCCAGAATGTCTAGGTCTGAGTTTCACTTTTACTTTTTCACTTTCGTCACTGAGTTTTCACTTTTTTTTAATACACTTGAAAACGTTACTTAATCTCACTAAGTCTCAATTTCCTCATCTGTAAAGTGGGGTTGTTCTGAGGATTGAGTTAAAATTTGTCAAGGGCCTGGTACAGAGTATGGGTTAAATGTGATACTAACCAAAATGAAGCAAATATACTGCTGATGGAAATGTAAACGGGCACAAATTCTCTGGAGAAAAAATTAATCTATTAAAATTAGAAATGTATACAGCTTATTAATGGCAATTCTACTGTAAATATGCTCTCATGTGTGTGAGATTCAAGTAGAACACATTTCATTGTTTGAAATAGTGGGAGACTGGAAATAACCTAAACGTCCTCACCCAGGACTGGTAAGCGAATTAAGGTACATCCACGTAATTGGAAATTAGAGAGAAAATAAGACAAATCCAAGAAAAACCAAGGATGAAGAAAGCAAAGTTTACTGAATTAGAAAAGCAGGAAAAAGTACCAATAAATTACTATGATGACTTCTGCTGTTTTGTCTTGCGTGAGAAAATACATAAATCTCTGGAAAATGTAATTCTAAAAGTAAGAAAGAAAAACAAAAATGCATAAATTACAAGAATACTATACAGTCCCCCCTTGGTATCCACGGGGGTTTGGTTCCAAGACCCCCACAGATAACAGAATCTGCAAACACTCGAGTCCCTTATATAAAACAGTGTAGTATTTGCACATAACTGACACAATCCTTCTTATGGCTTAAATCATCTCTAGATTACTTACATTACCTGATACAGTAAATGCTACGTAAATAGTTGATGGCTGCAGCAAATCCAAGTTATGCTTTTTGGAACTTTCTGGAATTTTTTTTCCCAAATATTTTCAATCCAAAGTTGGTTGAAACCACGTTTGCTGAACCTGCGGACACAGAGGGCCGACTGTGTATACTTTTATGTTAAGATATTTTGAGATCCCCACGAAATGGGACATTTTCCTAGGAAAATATAAATTATGAAAAGTCTAGACTAATGCAACAAAGAATAACAATGCAAGGAAATGCAAAAATTTAATATAAAAACCTCCAAATCATTCCAGGTTCAGATGGTTTCAAATAACAGATTCCCTCCAGTGCCAGATAAATAGCTGCCGACCACTAAAAAAAAGTGCCCTGGTTTGTGTTGTAACAACATTTAACCTTAAACAGCAGGAGAGCAAGGGAACCACAGGCCAATCTCACTTATTACCGGAGGTGCCAAGTCCCTTTCCTCGTTGGAGAAAGGGCAAGGTTTGCTACGTGACCGGCTTTGTCCCCAGGACACAGCGGGGAGCAGAGACCTGCACGTGTAAGCGCAGCGCTGCACACCTGGGCAGGTGCTGGGGACTCCCGACTCTGCTGAGGGCCAGCATGCGCTGCCTGAGGAGGGGACACCTGATCTGGGGAGGAGGGGTTTGAGAGACTCCAAAACGAATGTCCAGATAGAGGGAGATGCACCTGCACAGATGCCACAAGAGGGCTGCCAGGTGATTGATGGAGATACAAGAGCAGGACACAGGAAGAGAGGGTCAGGGCAGGGGAAGAGGTCCTGTTATCTGATGGTGCCCGATATTACATCTTAACTAAAAGGAGGGCTGAGGACGCCCATGGGCTTTGGGGTCCTGAGGTCACTGGTGACTTCTGAGCAATGGTTGTGGTGGGACCTGGTACAGAGGGTTAAGAAGTGAGGGGAGGAGTGGGCTGGTCACAATGTAGGAGGTCAAAGGTTAAGAAGAGAGAAAGAATAATAAACAGGGGCTTCCCTGGTGGTGCAGTGGTTAAGAATCCGCCTGCCAATGCAGGGGACACGGGTTCGAGCCCTGGTCCTGGAAGATCCCACATGCCGCGGAGCAACTAAGCCCGTGCACCACAACTACTGAGCCCACATGCCACAACTACTGATCCTGTGCTCTAGAGCCCAGGCACCACAACTACTGAGTCCACACGCCACAACTACTGAGCCTGTGCTCTAGAGCCCGCGAGCCACAACTACTGACTCCACGTGCCACAACTACTGAAGCCTAGAGACTGTGCTCTGCAACAAGAGAAGCCACCGCAATGAGAAGCCCACGCGCCACAACGAAGAGTAGACCCCGCTCGCCACAACTAGAGAAAGCCTGCGTGCAGCAACGAAGACCCAACTCAGCCAAAAATAAAACAAATAAACATATATATATATAAAAAGAATAATCAACAAGAGTTCCTGAGAAGGCGAGGCGAGGCGAGCCGGGGTGGGGGTGGGACCCACCTGGGACCCACCCACCCCCAGTGCAAGGGAAGAAACCTCAGCCAACTGAACAAAACGACTATTGATGCCGACAAATGGCCCAACTGCGGGGGGCTCTGCTCAAGTCAGGATGCTTCCAGAATAGGAGCCTATCAGAACACACACCAGTCGCATGGATGGTCCAATAAGGAGGCACTTCTGCCTTCCCCACCCGGGGCCCACAGATGTCCCGGAAGGCAGTCGTTCAAAGCCTATGAAGTCTCTTGGAAAACCAGGGCCTCTCCAGAGGCACCGGCGTTCCACACGATGCCTCACAGGGACGTGCCAGGGGCATTCCCATTAATGACAGGTGCAAACCAAGGAAGCTACGTTCGCACTATTATTTTGCCGTTTTCTGAAGTTTTAGCGGATGCTTCAAAGCATAAAACAGACCTCATAGGTCTAATGACTAGAAAGGAAGCAGTAACTGTTTCAAGTTTTACCAAGGATACCCAGAGAAACACCCAGAAAACCCAAGAGAAGTGATTTTCAAAGAGAAGCATAAACAACCTGCAATTAATGACAGTTTAGCAAACTGGCCAGATTCTAAATGAATTTTTTTTATTTCTATTTTTTGGCCACGCTGTGTAGCATGCAGGATCTTAGTTCCCCGACCAGGGATCGAACCCACACCCCCTGCAGTGGAGGCTTGGAGTCTTAACCACTGGACCGCCAGGGAAGTCCCGAAATGAATATTTTAAAATCTCTCATTTTCCTACAGAGTAGCAATGATCAGTTGGTGTCCATAATGGGAAAAAAAGATTCCACTCAAAGTAGCAACAGATTAAAAAAAAAAAGTAACACCTAGAAACAGCTGCAATAAAAAATATTCAGCAGTTGTGCGAAAAGAAAACTGTAAATTCTACTGAGAAAATAATTCCATCAGTATATGGAAGGGCATGCCATGTTGCTGGAAAGTGTGAACATTGTAAATATGTCCATTCTCCCAAAACATTTCAAATATTTGGCCCAATCCCAACTGAAGTCCTGATTAAAAAGAACAACAAAACTCAGCAACATTGTTCTAAAGTAGATCCTGAAATACTCTCAGGAGATCATTGTAAAGGAAATGCGGAAAAGAAGGGAATAGGTAATAACTTTCCCCACCAGCTACTGAAATATTTATGTAAAGCAACAGTCACGAAGATACTGGGTACTAACACAAAGCCAAGGGTTACATCAACGAACCAAAATATATAGACCCGAAACAGGCCTTAATACCTCTAAAGGCTTGGTACACACAAGCCTGCGAGGCTAGCTGCTTTTAGATTGTTAACAAAGAAATACTAAGATCCACTTTGCACTGTAAACGGGGCTGCAGAGACTTCTCCCGGGTCCTGGGCTGAGGACAGTTTTCTAACCGTCTCCTCTCATCTTGTCTCTGAGGCTGGCCTGGTTGCATCCCCACCTCCCAGATGAGGCAATAAAGGCCCAGAGAGGCACGGGGGCGCCAGACTTGAACTAGATCACCTGGGCCCAGAGCGTACACTGTCGCCCCCCTGCCCCACACACCTGCGGCCTCCGAAATCTGGTCCCCCTTCTCGTCAAAAAACATACCTGAGTCAATGCACCAACAGCAGTGTAATTATTCACTTATAAACTACACACGTGTAAGTGCATGCTGAGATCTTTCTAACGGAAGTGAGAAACATTGAAATCAAGATGAAGTAACATATTGCTAAAGTAACGTTAAAATTCCATTCTATCAACAGTACTGAAAACATTTTATTTTCACTAAAATATTATTAAACATATTCTTTTAGTGAGTGTAATCCGATTGTATTTCTCTATTTTGGGGGGAATCTTGTGATACTGCGAGGTGAAGGTCTGGTTCTAAGTTTGGTTACTTCTGCACTTTGTTTTCACAACATCCATGATGATAAAGTCTCACAAAGGGCCGTGGGACCAGAGGAGGTGAACCTCGCTGGCCAGGCTCACCGTGGACCCCACCACGTACGTGAGATCCTCACTGGAATGTGGCTGGTACACTTTCCATCTTCCCTGAGATGTCTGTGCTTGTTCCTGTGGGCTACACACACACACATACACACACGCACACACACCACACATGCACACAAATATGCTCAAACACACTGAAAGTTTTCACATAAAGATTTTTCCAATGATTAGACAGTATTTTCCAGAATGCTTTAAGTGGGCAGGTATGAATTTTATAAACAGATAAACACACAACAATGCAAACATTTCCCAAAGGCCAAAACCATTTTCAAAATATGTCCTTAGCTCAGAAGACTGGTATGTGTCTCTCTGTCATCGTCGAAATTGTCACCCTTACCTGAGTGATTCACGATCCCTTTACATACCTGCTGGGTGGCAGGTGGCGGGGCGGGAAGTTGGCAGCCCAGTTCCTCTCGGAGAAGCCGAGGGGCCGCATCTCTACGGGCTGATCTGACCACCAGCTGGGAGGCCTCTGTGTGCGGAATATTTTAGGCTCACGACCGAGCTAAGTACGAAGTATTGGAAGGTTCCACTGATTTTCTTTCGTTTTGCCTGTTGTCTGAGTTCTTCTGCCTTCAACTTGGAGGCGATGGATGGATGGAGCAGAGGAGGGCTTGTGGGGGTGACACGGACCGTCACCCAGTCCCCGAGTCCTTCTTGAAATCCTGTCCAACAGCCTTCCCACAGGTTGAAAGGAAAGTAATTGTAGCAAAACAAGGAGGAAGAGGAGGGGGGAGGGAGGAGGGGGAGAGGGAGGGAAGGATGAGAGGGAGGGAGAGGGAGGTCCCCTCTCCCTGAGCTTTTTCTTGACAAAACTTTTTTTTTAAACAAACAAACAAACCTTTACTTTGAGAATATATCCTTTCTGCCCATCTGTCCTTTGGTGAGCAGCCCAAAGCTGGCTTCTTGTCACTATGGAAACTAACTTTGCCACACCGACCAACCGCGCTGGGCCCTGAGCCCCTCCCCGGCCACCCCCCCGCACACCTGGACCGGAGGGCCGGGGCTTTTCCCCAGGTACGCAGCTATTGTCTTTTGCCAAGGAAACCTCAAAAGGGGCTTCCGGATATTGATCATGACGTTTTGTAAACTTTTACCATGTGGGAGAATGTGTATTGCATGACTTTAAACATTGTGGATAAATTGTAGAAATTGTTTCCTTTGTTTTCTGGTTTAAATGTGTCAATCTGGTGGCATCCCACCTTCATTAGGACACAACGTACCCACAGGCCAAGGGTCAGGTTCACTACAGGGTAAGCAAATCCAGGGTTCAAAATCCTCCCCCCCCCACCTCTGCTGACTCCTTGTCACCTCTGATTAGGTCTCCCTGGGGCCACAGAGGAGCTGCCACCCAGGGTCGACGGGACAGGCTGCCTCCTCTGCCCCCTCCCCTCCCCCTCCCTCTCATCCTCCCCTCCTCCTCCCCCTCCCCTCTTCCTCCTTGTTTTGCTACAATTACTTTCTTTTCAACCTGTGGTTCTCCTTTTTTCAGGAGTCTTTTTAAACCTCTTGTCCATTTCGTTGACTTAACATAATTTAAATATCACACAGCACATTCCATCTGTAACCCACCTGCACTGTAGCACTTCAAAGTGCAGCCCCCGTCACCGCTTCTGGGGCCTCTCCTCCCTTCCAGACCTGCACCTGTGATGTGTGACATGGGCCATCCGCAGTCATTTCACACCAGGAAAGCTTACCCAACGTGACTGAACCCTGTAAATGTTTTCCCTGCTTCCCTCCGGGGCGGGGCAGTCCTGCGCATCCCCGGGGGCGGGGGTGGCACCTGGAACAGAGACTCTGCCTGGCCTGGGGAGGGGGGGAGGAATGAGAGGCAGTTCCTGCTCTTGGTTTAGTGGGGACACCCAAGCTCCCCCCCAGTTAGGGGAGGCAGATGGAGGGACCCAGGCGGTGAGTGTGTCCAGGCCCGGGGGAAGGGTGGGCAGGACCCTCGGGACCCTCTCCTCCCCCTTCTCCTGCAGCCTCCCCACCCCCGTTAGGCCTCCCCTGCCCTGGTCCCCCCTCCCCGCCCCCCCTTCTTCCCCCAGAGCAGCCTCCCACCCTCCCTCGTGGGGCTGCCCCTCCAGCGCCCGAGGGATCTTCCTGGAAGGCCCTGCCCCCCACCCCCCAGGACGGGGCCCTCAGGGCAGTGGTGGAGGTGTCTCTGGAGCCTGGGTGCCCGTGTGGGACACCTTCTCAGCCAGGGCGGGCATCCCCGTGGTGTCCGGGTTCAGGGGCACGGTGACAGGGAGGGACAGGCCACGAGGAGGCCTGGCTGCCGGTTCCCCCCGCCCCCTAGACGCTCAGTCCCTGGGCGGGTCTGCCTGGCCCGAGGGTCCAGGGTGACCTGGTGGGGTGTCTCCCCCCCCAACAGGGAGACCCGGGTCAGCAGGGCAGTCGGAGCCTTGCTCTTGGCCAGAAAGTCAAGAATGTTGCAACTTGCTTTTAGTTACTTTCTAGTTCTTTTCATGGGCCTTTCTAGACAATTTCCTTGCCCCCCTTCCCTCGAGATCTGGTCTTATTCTTCTGACGATAACACGGTGGCTTTAAAATACGTCCACCGAGTTCTTAATCTCTCCCCTTTGAAAGATGGAGACTAACCTCCTCCCCCGAGTGTGGCTGGACTTGGAGACTTCCTTTTGATGAGTGGGATACGGCAGAGAGACGGCGGTGACCTCCGAGGTTTCTTCCCCCATCCTCGCTCTGGGTCACTCCCTCTGGGGAAGTCAGCTCCCCCTGGAGGGACCCACGTGGTGAGGGACTCGGGCCTCCCGCCAACAGCCCTCTTGGAAGCGGATCGCCAGCCCCGTGGGGGCCTTCGGGGGGCAGCATACCCGACCCGCATCTCGACAGCAGCTTCCCACGTGGGACACCCAAAGCCAGAACCGCCTGGCCAAGCTGCTCCTGACCCACAGACACGGTGAGATGATAAACATCTGTTATGTCTTTCTAAATCCACTCTTTTTTTTTAAATTTTTAGTTTCTTTTCCCATTACAGAGTACTGAGTAGAGTTCCCTGTGCTATACAGTAGGTCCTTATTAGTTATCTATTTTACATATAGTAGTGTGTATATGTCAGTCCCAATCTCCCAATTTATCCCTCTCCTCACACTTTATCCCCTGGTGACCATGAGTTAGTTTTCTACATCTGTGACTCGACTTCTGTTTTGTAAATAAGTTCATTTGTACCCTTTTTTTTTCAGATTCCACACATAAACAATATCATGATATTTGTCTTGCTGTGTCTGACTTACTTCACTCAATCTCTAGGTCCATCCATGTTGCTGCAAATGGCATTATTTTGTTCTTTTTTATGGCTGAGTAGTATTCCATTGTATATATGTGCCACATCTTCTTTATCCACTCCTCTGTCGATGGACAGTTAGGTTGCTTCCATGTCTTGGCTGGTGTGAATAGTGTGTTATGTCTTAAGGTGCTAAACTTGGGGATAATTTGCTGCAAGCAGGGGATGACGAATATAAATAACAGGAGCTGAGAATTCTTGTTAAGCATTTACGATGTGCCAGGCACTGGGCTAAACTCCATTTCCTGGTTTAATCTTCCCAACGGCCCCCCAAGGGAGCAGATACTTTGATTATTGTCTTTTCCGGGTGAAGCAATGGAGGCACAGAGAGGCTGAGAAACCACCCCCAACCCCATCACACAGCCGGCGGTGGTGGGGCTGGCACTGGGACCCAGGTCTGTCCTATTCCTTACTTGAAACCAACTCGTGATCAATCCCATTTTTCATTATTTTTACTTATTTATTTATTGGCCGTGATGCGCAGCTTGCAGGATCTTAGTTCCCCGACCAGGTATCGAACCTGTGCCCCTGCAGTGGAAGCACGGAATCCTAACCACTGGACCACCAGGGAAGTCCCCCCATCTTTCATTATTGACGTCTTAATTCTGTGCCCGGTCCCTCCCACTCCTGGCCTTCCTCGGGACACAGGTCTGCCCTCCACTGCCCAGGAGGCTGGTGGGTCGCCTCTGCAGAAGGCATCTGAGATGGGCCCACGGTGGGTGCTGCCCTGCCAGGGCACAGGCTGCCTCGGAAGGGAAACCGTCCCAGGTCTGTCAGGCTGTGGTCACCTTGCCCAGCCTGGCTGGGCCTCAGTGTTACCCTCCCTAAGATGGGGATGAGAATCAGCGCTGAGTCTTCTCCACTGGGAAGCTCCGGAAACCAGAGGAAACAAGGGGGCTGGTGGCCAACGGGTAGGGGGCACCAGGCTCTCCCGGCTGGGGGGAATCTGAGCTTCCGGCCCCCGTCTTCACCCTCCAGATAGATTCATCCCGGGTGGGTGTCCCCACGGCACAGGAAAAGCAGACGGCAGCCTGATAATAAACCGGCAGCTGATAACTGTCAGATCGTCTTAGAAACAAAAGGCCACGAGGTCTCCCTGGAGGGGGATGACCCCACCCGTCGAGAGAAACGTACAGAGCAGGTGGACCCAGAGCCCTCAGCAGCCTGCAGCCCCACCTCTGCTTCAGCCTTCGCTCCAGTCTGTTTCGGACCCGGCCACTTCCTCTTGAAAGTTTCAGAGCTTAAGTATTTATCAGCAAAGCCGCCACTTCTATTTGCTCTGCGTGATTTAATGTCTTTATCGCTGTGCTTTTCAAACGCCTGCTCGCTCCATCTCCGAGATACTCTCCCCTGGACGCCCCATTAAATGAATCAGACTCTGCTCCTTCTCTAGCCCTCCCTCTGCCGATGGCCTGGCTGCGTGGCATCCTCAGGGTGAGGTGCTCAAGGCGACGGAGTTTTCCTCCTGGAGAGGAGGTGTCTGTGGAGGGGCCGGGGGTACCCGGGGGGCCGCTCTGGGTGCTGCTGGGCTCCGGGGGCGGCAGGGACCCTCTCTGCCGGGTTCATCCTGCACAGTCTCGCCTGCCGAAAGGGTCCTCACGAGTTCAGTTCATGCAGGGAGAGGGTGACCGTGGCCCCCCTGTGTGTTCTGGAACTCTCTGGAGCATGAGGGCGGAGGGGAAGGTGGCAGGGAGTCACAAAGCAGGGGGACAGAGGGACGAGAGGTAGACGTCAGAACTGGGGGGAAGGTTCTGGGGTGGGGAGGCCGGGCTGCCTGGGAGCCTGGGGTGGATGTCCCATTTGGGGACAGTGGCCATGCCCCCTGGGCCACCCCTTCCCCTTCCACACCTGCCCAGTTCCGGTGGTGGTCTCCAGCCCCCTCCCCCCAAGGTGACTGCCCTCAGAGCCCACTAACAGGAGAACTGGGACAATAAAATGGCCATTGATTTAAGTCACCAAGTTTAAGGTTTGTTTATGCAACAGCAGGTAACCAAAGTCTAGGAGCCACAGGGGTGACCCTGGGAAGGGGCGTCCCAGGCGGAGGGAACAGCAGGTGCAAAGGGGTCAGATAAGAATCACCACAGCCTCCAAACAGAGCCTGACTCTATTCCCTCCCCTCCAGGGATGTCTCCAGGAGTTCCCAAAAGAGCAGTGAGGAGACATCCTTCCACGTGGGAGACACACTGTGCATTGCTGGTGTAAAGGTCAAGGTTTTCAAATATGCGTGTGTCCACGTCGACTTGGGTGCCCGAGGGTCTGGGGCATTCATTTAAAGCCACGTGATTCTTGACAAGTCTGAGCTGGGTGCCTCTCTCTCCTGTGGGCCTGGAGACGTGGGAACGGCTGTTTTGCTCACTGTTGCGCCCTGGTCCCCAGCTGGGGCTGCTGACGCCCCTTCTGGCTCTGGCCCGAGGACCTGGACGCCAGGTGGCACTCGAGGCCCCTCCCAGCGCCTGCCCCTTCCTGCCGCTGCTGCCCGGGAACCTGAATGCCCCAAATTCCTGGACCTGATTTCCAACCAGCGTCCTAGTGGGTGGAGCTTTCACGGGAGTGAAGGGGGGCGGTGTGAGGGTGAGGAGGGTTGTGCCAGGCAGCCCAGGGGTGGACGGTGGTGGTCGCGAGCGGGCTTGCGTGCCCTAGCACCACCCCTTTTCTAGGATGCGAATCCCCTCCTTGACCTCTTTGTGCGTCTGGATCAGCCCTGGAAACCCCTGATCTTGCCCTGGGGCCCCAGCTGGTTGATTTTGGAGTGGGCGCTTGACCTGAGCTCTGCCAATGAGAGTCTTCCCGAGAGGTTTGGGAGCTGGAACTGAGACAATGAACTTGACATTTCATGGAGTGCCTACGGAGGAAGATGCAAAGTGCAGGTGCCGTCAGTGCTGTGTTCTGCCCTCGTGGGTCTGAGCAGCTGAGGAGCCCAGCTGCTCAGAAGGAAGGATGCTGGTGCAGAGGGAAGGATGCTGGTGCAGAGGTGAGAAGATGTGAAGGGTGGAGACACACATTTGAATTTCCAGCTCCTTCTGTTCTGAGCTCCAAACTGCATCCTCCCCTTGGGTCCTATGAGACGTCCCAGAGTCCTCACAATATATTCATGGTTTTTAAGCTGGGTTGAGTTGGGTTTCTGTTCCATGCAACCCAAAGAGTCCTAATCAATAAAATATTAACACACATATTTCTATCAACTCTAAGAGTTAATCAGTATCCATCAACTACCACTTGAATGTGACAAGACATTTGGCACGATTTTATTGCAGTCATTCAGAATTTTAGTTCCAGAATGTTATTAATCTTCTTTCACATTATGCCAGTTACTTTGGAACATTATGTCCCGTCTATTTGGGGAATTATTTTCTAACAATGGCATTAAATCTCATTTTCTCAGTAATTATTTGGACATAACTTACGTTTTAATTGTCTGTTTGCTCACCCTTGTTTCTTGTGCCCCAATGCCACCCCTGTCTTTTTCTCTCATTCTACTGGATGCTACCCCACAATTATATTTTTCCCAGCGGGAACAGCTGTGATATACTCTTCAAATCCCCGAAAATAGATAAACACATGTATTTTCTCCTCACAATGGAACTATATGTTATCTGGATATGGAATTCGAGTTTCGAAGTCCTGTTTCTTCACAACTTTGGAGCCAGTGCAGATGAGAATGGCCAGCAGGAGTGGACCTTTATTCCTTTTTTAAGCAATCTATTTTTCTTTTACTCTGGAATCTTCGAGGTCTTTCTAATCCTTGTCGTCATAAATTTCACCAGGATGTATGGATATATGTAGAGTGTGCCATTCTCCCATGATTCCTTCTTCATACGCCCAAGATCTGAAGGCTCAAGCCTTTTCCCATCTCAGAGGAAATTTTCTTCTCTTATTTCTTTAATTACTTTTCCCCCCATCTCTCCCCTGGGACCCCATTGGCGTGATATTTCTTCTCCTGGATCTATATTCCCCGTCTCTCAACCTAACTCTTAAAATTTCCATCTTTCATTTCTCTTTCTGCCCCAAGAGACTTAAATGGCTTCACCTCTGATTCACCAGTTTGGGTTTCAGCCATGTTACCCACAGCTTCTTTGGAGTTTCAGCGTTTTAGTAATCATGTTTTTTAATTTCAAAGATCTCTTTCTTGTTCTTTAATCCCCCAATTAAAAAACTGTGCCCAGTTCCTATTTCACGGTTCACGGACACGATATCCTTTTGAATCTCTCGGCAGATGCTAATTAGAAATTTACAATTCTCTTCTGTTTCCTGTATTAATCCTGTTTCACTGAGGATTAGTTGACCACCGGGTCATGTTGGAGATGTGATTTTGAGGATTTAACTGCCCTGCGGAACCACTCTTTCTATAGTTAGTTAAGTATATCTTTTATCCGTGTCTGATGAAGTGGCCTGAAGTGGCCCTGGGAGCTGCCACCATGCTTTTCTTTCTAATCCGGGGTTGACAACTTTTTCTGTAAATATTTTCAACGTTGCAGGCCCTACAGCCTCACAGCTGCTCAGCTTGGCCGTCGTAGCAGGAAAGCGGCCCTGGATGGCATGTAAACTGCAGTGTGGCCGTGTGTCAGTGACTTTACCAAGCCTGGCCGTGGGCTTGACCCATGGCTCGTGGTGCGGGGAGCCGTGGTGCCCTCATGGAATAATCGTTCCCACTTGCCCACCCTGCCCGTCTAGCCCGGCCTCCACGCTGCCCGTCTGTGGCCGAGGGACCAGCCAGCTCCCCAGCCCTCTGCCTTCCTTCCCTCTCACTTTCCATGGACACTTTCTCTTTCACTTTTGTCCACCACGTTCTGGGGGTTCGGGGGTTTGGAGGCTGACATTGGGAAATCAGTAGCCATTCCTCCGGTGCCTGGGCTGCCTGCTCAAGCTTCTCTCGGCAGCCCTATTTCTGCGTCAGTCCGTCTCATCCATGCTGCGGATTGCAGGATTTTCTCAGGATTTCTGATCCACTAATTCATCTTTTCCTGTTCCCCAGTGCTGCTGTTTATTTTTACCTTTTTAAATCATTTACATGAGATTTGGGGCGGAAAAAGAGCTAAGCCTGTGAGTTCAGACCACCATCGTGATCTGGAAATCTGGAATTCCTGCCCCCGCTCCACTTTTTAAAAGTCGCTTTACTGAGACGTATTTTGCATGTCATATCGTTTACCCTTTTCAAGGGTACAACTCAATGATTTATTTTACCAAGTTGTGCAGCCATCACCGTAAGTCAGCTTTAGTACATTTCCATCACCTCCTGAAATCATTTTTGATAGTCATATACACACACACCACACACCCCGTGTACCCACACAAAGTCACCCAGTCTGTATTCCCTTCAGCTGGAGTCCTGGTGACAAACCACAGGACCAAATATCCGACAAAGGGGGCCACCATCACCATCTCTGAGGAGCTACCATTTGACACACCTGACCCCTTTGCCCCTCCCCACACAATCCAACAAGCCCAAGTGTTACACCGTTTTACAGATGAGGAAGTTGGGTCCAGAGAGAAGTAACCGGCCCGAAGCCACACAGCTGGTCGGTGCAGAGATGAAAATGTAACCTTCATCCGTGTGGCTCCAGAGCCTGAGCCAATTTCTAATCCTGCACCGTCCCCGCGTGTACAAGTCAGCCCAAGTTTCATGAGATTTAACCCCGAAAACGGATGATCCTTGACACGTACAATTAAATAGGATTTCACTTTTAGACGTTCGTAAGGCGCTTCACGTGAATAAATCCACAAGCCCTGAGAGGCCCGTGCCCACCCCCGGCCCCCCGTCCTCAGAGGGCTGTGGTCCCCGCGTCAGCTCTGTCCCGGAGACGGGCTGAGGCCATGCCAATGCCCAGATGACTTCTGAAGCAGCCGGTGTGGAGACAGAGCCCTACCGAGCAAGAAACCGTCCTCCCCGAAGACGAGTCCCAAAAGAATTGACCAGATGCCTAATGAATTCTTTAGCAAGGAATTGAGCTTGATAGCCAACGATAGAATAAACAAGGGGGAAAACTCGCGCTCCCTCCCGTCCCCGTTCGGCAGTAAGGGACTGACAATTGAATCATCTCCCTAAGTATATGGCATCATTAAGGAAATGCTGCATCTGGGTGCTCCGGGGGTGGGGGTGACCCTGGCGGGCCCCGGGCAAACAGCCCTTGGTAATGCTCACACAAAGGGGTCTCCCCTGGTCCAGGCAGGACAGAGGGGGTGGAGGGTCCGCAATGAAGACCACAGGCGGGGCCAGGGTGGCTGGCACTCAGGGACCTGAGTCGGGTGACAGGGGATGGAGCAGGATGAGGCTGGGAAAGAGGAGATGCGTGAGGCGGGGTCCCAGCCCTCCAACGGCGGAGATGGAGGGACGGGGAGCTCTCTCTGGCCTCCAGCTGCAGGAGGGAATGAGCAAGGAGGGGACTTCGGGGACAGCGTCCAGGCCGCGTGGGAGCTGATCTCCTAGAAGGTCTGCCGAGGTCGAGAACATGCAGTCCAGTCAGCTCAGAGGCTGCCAGGGATGGAGACCTGTCAGGACCCCGCAGTCACTGGGGTTTCCTGGCTGAACATGAGCTACTGTGAGTGTCTTCAGGACCTGACAAGGCTGCCAGCCCACGGGACACTCTGATCCCAAGGAGGCATTCTTCTTCCCTCCACCGTGGTCCATGAGGGGTGACTCAGGGCCTCTCCCCACCCCAGCTTCTCCCTAGATGGTCCCATATCTAACCCTGCTGCCACCGGACATACTCTCCCACGTCCCCATGAAATTCCCAAGTGGGAGAATCCAGTCCAGTCCTGAAACACGCAGTCAGTGGCTCCTGAGTGCCCGGCCCTGGGCCCTGACAGTGAGCCGGCAGGAGAGAGGGAGCCAGGAGCAAAGAGACAACAGGCCAGGTGGCTGCCGGCGCTCGGGGGACAAGAGCGTACGGGGACAGAGATGGGCCTCCCCCCAGGGTCACAGAACCCTGAGAAGGTGACGCTGAGCAAAGAACTTACGGGCATGAAAGGGCGACCCCTGCAGGTGTCTGGGGAGGACACTCCAGGCCGAGGGACAAGCAAAGGCCCCGGGGCAGCAGTGTTTGTTGTGCTTGCAGGACAGCAGCGTGGCCAGTGGGCTTCCGTGGCAAAGGGGGCAGAGACACGGGGTAGAATGGGCTAGAAATGGGTGAGGCCGAGGAAGGCTTTCTAGGGTGGGCTGTGTCCCTCTGTGTGGATGCTGTGGGAAGGGCCCAGGATGGGGGGAAACGGGATGATACAGAAACAGGGAAGGGCAGTGGCTGGAAAGGAGGCCTTGAATAATGTTAAAGATAAATGATTCACCAGACACTGGTTAAAAACGGCAAGACAGACTTTATACGAGCTACTGCCATAGGGAGAGACTTTGGTACAGAGCTGGGATTTGCAGCCAAAGAGCGGAGTATGGGGGAGTGCGGGGTCCGCGGTGGGGGGGAAGCTACTAGGAGGGACCTGATTAGACCCCAAGGGAAGGAGGACTGCCACAAGGGTGCCAGAGACCTGACACACGTTCCCTAACTACCCGGTAATTGGAATGTTATGAAATTGAAAATTATAACAAACTAAGAGAACGATAAAATAGCGATTTCGGCTCTTTCTTAAAGGGCTACTCACTTCAGGGTATTTCAATGCCCATGAATTATATCACTGGCCTGTTGAAAGTCGGTGACAATTCATTTTTGGCTCAGCACATGATTCCTCTAGAAAACATGCAATAAATCGATGCTTATGTGTGAAAAGCATCCTGGAGAACTCAGGATGCTTTTAACTCGGGAGCATGACTCAGGAAGCTAAGTCCTCAGTGGTGGATCGCCACTAGCCTGCCCGCTTCAGGGTGTGCGGGCCGGGCGGGCGGCTCACTCCCTGTAGCTCTGGATCCATCCGTGTCACTGGGAAAGGTGGGGTGGTTCAAGGGCGGCCAGCCAGCGGGCTGGGCTCGGGGTGCGAGGCTGGCTGGCTCCTCAGGCCCCTGCAAGGATGGTTGTCCTCAGCAGACCTTGGGCCGTGTGGCGGCAGCAGCTCTGCCCCCAGGGCCAGTGGTAACTAACATGCCCCAGCAGCCGCCCCTCCCCCCGTGCGTGCTGGGCCTCTGCGCCCGGGCTGTGCACTGACCCACCGACCTTTCTGTCAAGGCAACCACTGCCCCTCGGGCCAGAGCCCACCGCCTCTTGCCTCCTGACGAAGAAGCCCCCCTTGACCGAACTAGTCAGGTTCCTCTGATGGCTTAGGCAGCCCTTGGCATCTAAATCCTGCCTTTAGCAAGGATCCTGCGGGGCCGGTTTAGCAAGGCCACCTCAGGAAGAAGCTTGGTGCTTGAGGATTCAGGCCACTGGAAAGGCTGACCTGAACCAAAGGATGAGCTGGGCAGGGGAGACCGCCTTGGAGGCCAGCCTGGAATACAGGGTCTGGCCTAGGGGCTTGGAGGTCTTGGGTCCCGAGCGGCGGGCTCTCACCTGCCCTCAGCTGAGCCCCCCAGAAGTGGAGGCCACGCCCAAGCCCCCAGGGAGGGAGAAGACCAGGGCCTCAGCCCCGCAGAGCAGGACGGGGACAGGGCAGCCCCGCAGAGCCGTCACTGTGACTGGTTCCCACAGATCCATGTTGTTTCAGCAGCTGGCAGCCCCCAGGGAGACAGCGAGCCCCCCAGGCTGCGACACCAGAGGAGAAATACCCTCCGCGGCACCCCTCCTGCCCCAGGAAGGCGGATGGAGTGGTCACCTTCTCGCGTCCAGCAGGTACTTATGGTTTGTTAATGTTACCGTGACAACCCTCTCTGATGAAGCCGCCGGGTTGCATAAATTAATGACCTCAGTGGGCTGAGCAGAGCATCGCTCTGTCCCGCTGGAAATTCTGCAGGTCAGCAAAAATCACCGTCACGGAAACCAGGCCAGAGGAATGGCGCGCCCGCAGTGGGGTCCGCGGGGGCCCTGGACCCTGGGCAGCCCGTGCAGAGGCCCCACATGAAGCTTGGACGGAAACCCTCCTGGCCTGGGGGAGACGCGGGAGGGGCTGGGCAGCTGCCCGCAGGTTCTGGGTGCAGGAGCGGGAAGCCCAGGCCCCGCTGGTGCCCCCAGCCCCGCCCCACCTGCTAAGCTCTGAGGTTCCGCTCCCTCCCTCCCAGGGAGCTCTCGCCCTGTGGACAGAACGCCATGGAGGCACTGGGACCCCAATGTGCATGTCTCTCCTGGGCCCCCTGCAGACTCTAGTCCCTTTACCCAACGCCCTCAGTCACCTTCACCAAAAGGCATCTCCGAGGCCACGTGTCCAGGACCCAGCCTCAACCCCACCCCACCTGAGAGCATCTCCTCAGAAGGCACCCCCGTCTCAGGTCAAGGCGGGGCGGCCCCTCCCCTCTGCCAGAGACACCCCTTGAACGTGCCACTGCCTTGTCTGCACCGCTGCTACACGATGAACTCCCCCCAGCATGGTGCTCAAGGTCCCCAGGGGCTGCTCCCAACCTCTCTGCAGCCTGTTCTCCTGCTCTTCCCTGCCCACCCCCAGGCTCCTCTCCAGGCTGGACCTCCAGTTGGTCCCTCCTTCACCTTTGCCTGTGCTCTTCTCTCTCCCCAGAATGCCCTCTTCTATCCAACAAACTCCTACTCATCCTTCAAGGCCCAGCTGAAAGGTCCCATTCTTAGCGAAGACGTCCCTGACCCTCCCAGGCAGGATGAGCCCCCAGGGCACCCGTGTCCGGCCCTCTATCAGCATCATTCACGCCCCAGGGCTGAGAGCCGGACAAAGACCAAGTGTGACAAGTCCCCGGCCTCAGCTCAGGGCTGGACGCAGGGCTGGACGCAGGGCGTGCGTGAGCAAGGCTTAGATGCAGAGGACCAGAGGGAGCCGGGACCCAGGGCCCCGGGGCTGCGCTGTGCCCTGCCCAGCACTCTGGCTGCACCCAAATCACTGAGCCTTTGGTCAGACGGAAAGGAGGGTGCCCACCGCCCTCCCGCAGGGCCCAGGGAGCCCCGAGGGGCGGAAGGGTGTGGAGTGGGAGGGCGCGCTCTCACCGTTCCAGGGTAATTATTACGGCCGGAACCTTGAACCACACGTCTTCCTTAGGCTACCAAATAAATGACTACATGATGACACTTCAAGTTGACAAGTAAATCTTATTATAAGATGTAATGACACCATAAAAGACATCTTAGTCGCTCCTTTAGCCCTCTCGTCCCGCTGACAGTTCATTACATCTCCCGCGACGTGGAGAACACACACATTAATTTGGCAGATCGATGGAAATCTTTCAGGAGCACAGCTTCCCGGCTCTGGCCCGGCAGCCCTGGTGAGCACGCAGGGCCGGGACCCTCAGCCCGGGGCGGGTGTCAGACTCGGGGGCCGGGGACTCGGCTTCCCCAGGGGGCAGCACTCTGTGAGAACACCCACACGGGGGAGGGGAGAAAGCCCACCGGATGCTGGACCCCAGCCCCGGGCCACAGCCCGCCGGCCACTCCCACCCACCGCCCCAGGCGGTCTTTCCACCACTGACGGGGTGACCTTGAGTAAGTCACCGGACACCCCTCCCCCACCATCTTGGGCCTCAGTTTCCTCCTCTGTAAAAAGGGCAAAGGAGTTAGCATAAGGGGGCTGTGCTGTCCCTCTCCTGCCGGCCCTGGGTCCAGGGAAAGATGAGGGAGGGGATGCAGGCCTGCTGGCCACAGGGACCCCGTTTCTGGATGAACAGACAGAAGTGACCAGGCGGCCCAGACAGTTGTGCAGGAGCTGCGAGGGGGGCTGGGACCCTTTGCAAGGACCCTATAAGGCGGGGCTCAGAGACACTGGGGAGACGGCCCCACCCTCAGCTCCTGGGACTCGGCCCTCCTCCTCCCCCTCCTCTGCTTCCCAGTTCGCTACCGGCCTCCACCACCTTCATGGTGGAAAAATCACATCTGGACACAGAGACACAGAAGACTGGAAGCCACGTGCAGGGCACACCTGGACCCTTCTCATCCGGCAACACCCGCCCCCCAGGACACACCCATCCTGGGGCACAGGGCAGGCCCTCCTCCCCCCACCTCTGAAAATCAGGGATCCGTGTGTTTCTTACATCTTCGCATCTGCCTCTGATCTGGAAATTCTGCTGTTGAAACCAGCTCAATCTGAAGTTGTGATTTTTGGAGACTGATCATTTCTTCCATTCTTCCCACCGCTATTAGCAAAATGCCAGAGACATTTTCTAAGCACATTCTTTGAAAGTGGGATAAAAGCAGGAAATGGGCTTCACAGAGCTGTGAGCAGAGAACAGAAGCGAGTGAGGCGGCCACAGCTGGGCAGGTGTGCCCGCCACGCCACACCCACCACGCCCACGCCGCACCGTGCCCACCTTGACACCCGCTTTCTGCACCCAGACCCCCCCAGGAGGCCCACTCCCTCCGTCCACAGCCCCCAGACGAAGCGCACGTCCACTTGGGGATGACCAGAGCACGGCTGGCCACCACCCCAGCTCCCCGTGGCCAGGAGCCTTGTCACCGCTGGAGGAGCTGCAGGGAACCCTGACCACCTGGCACTGTGGGCCCGGGGCCTCCCGTACGGCTGGCGGGGCCCTCCTGCACGGCTCCTGCAGCTCACCCCACCCCCCGCCCGGACTCCTCCCTAGGAGCCGCCTGGGCCTGGGGCGGCCAAGGCTGAGGCCACTCCCTGCCAGGATGAGGGGACAGAGGTGGCAGGTCCCCTGCTGTCACCTAAGGCAAGTGTGGGAGCCAGCGCTAGGTGGGGCTTCTGGAGAAGGAAGCGGGGCGGGGCATCTCCAGGGACAGGGATGGAGCCATGTGTGGAGACCCTGACAGTGGGCCTTAGACACAAAGACACACAGGGGTTTCTCAGCCGGAGAAGGACATTCCGGGCAGAGGGAGGGTCCCAGCAAAGGTGGAAGGTGCCCGGACAAGACTGCAGGGCACTGGGGCCGGAAGGGGAGCTGCAGGCAGTGGCCGGGGAGGGCGGAGGGGGGGCACCAGCGCTGAGGCTGGGAAGGCAGGCGGCTACCCTGAAGGACGTGGAGCTACCAGACTCAGGGGTCCAAGCAAACCTCAGCCACCGTCCCTTACCGCCCAGGACCTCAGGTTCCCCACAGAAGCCCGGCCTCTCATCCCAGAGCTCGGGGAGCTGCCCTCTGTGGTCACCACCCTGTGGGCGCTCTCCCGGCAGGGACTCAGGCTGGGACTCCCCCAGCCCCGTCCACGGCTGTCTCTCCCCCCTTTCTCTGTCCCTCCCTCTTCCTCCCCACCCTTCCCTGTGCCCCCAGCTCTCGCTCCCCTTCCCTCCCGCAGCCCCCTGCTGCTCTGCAGCGCTCAGGGGGTCAGCCCTGGGCTCACAAAATTAAATATCTGAAAGATGCCAGGAACTTCTTTCGGTTTCTATGGCAACGTGAGAATAATTCACATTTTCCAGCCAAACTGAAGGAGAACACGTTTTTCTTCGCATTGTGGGTGGCCAATTATTTTTAATAGCCGGTCAGGGCGGCAGTCCCTGGGTCCCTCTCACCACTGGCATCCCCAGACAGCAGTGGCCTTGTGAGGATGGTGGCCACTGAAAGTTTATTAAGAGATTCCAGGCTGGAGAGGGGAGCAGGGACCAGCTTCCCACCACTTGTCACCCGGGAGACCAAGGCCAGGCTGTGGTCGTCTCTGCTCTGCGGCCTTGACTCCACTGGGACGACCAAGGCGGATCACCGCTGGGGAGGAGTGGGTTGGGGTCAGGTCTCCCTGGGCTCAGGCACCACTGTCCTTACTCACTGGGTGAGCCTGGACGTCCCTTCTGCTCTCTGACCCTCGGGTGCTGACCCCTGGAGTGGACTCCTAATCCCTTCCAGGGGGGGTCACTGTGTGGGGCCCGGGGTCCAGGCCAGCCCAGGCCTCCCTGGCTATAGGGCCCTGGGAAGTCCCTTGGCCTCTCCAGGAGGCCCCAAACATTGTCATTCATTCGCTCCTAAAATATTATCAAGGACAAATCAGAGGCCCGGTGGGGACCACCCTGCGCTCGTGAACTAGTGGTCGTGGAGATGGTGGTCCAGGCTCTGAAGACACAAAGGGGTGGGTGGGGGCGAGGGAGAGTGACCGATGTAAGGCACTGGCTCTGGTGAACGCGGGGGCCAGCACGTGTGACCCCAGCCGCCTTCCTCGGTGCTGCTCCCCGACTGACATCCGTCCCTGCGGCAGAGACAGACAGAGAAGCGCCCCAGGCCTGGCCGCTGTTCTCCCGGACTTGCTGCATCCGCCCCTCCCCCCCGCCCCTCGGAGGGAGGAGGCCCCGCCCCCTCCCGCCGGTCTCCTCCGTCCAGAGCTGAGGCCCCTTCGCTGATGTGCATCCGGGTGTGTCTCAGTTTCAAGTTTCCGCGTTGGCTTCGGGCGTTTCTCCACCTCAGTCTGAGCCGGTCTCCCCTGGAAACCTCTCTCCTCGCCCGCCCTCCCCTCCATCCGGTCTTCGTCTCCGCTTCCTCGGCTCTCCCCAAGCCCGGCTCCTGATTTCCCTCCAAGCTGAGACCCGCCAAGCCCTTCCTCTACCTCCAACCAAGAAGAGGCCGTATTCTCTGGGCAGTAAGCGCCTCCCCCGTTCTTTTTATTTGTTTGCAAGATAACTGGACCCCCAGTTTGGGTCGCTGAACGCTAAGGCCCTGGTCACAGGTTGTAATTAACCGGGACACTCCGAGGTCCTCATTTTCTTCCATGACACCTGAATCCAGTTCAAAACCACGTGAACTCGGGGCAGCCCAGCCCTAATGAGTTCTAGATAAAAGCTGCATTATTAACCCCAAAGCACGTAGGGGTCCTGGGGGCCTGTGGCCTCTTAGCCTACAGACTCAATGGAAAAAAATAAAGAAAACGTTAAAAGCAGCACATAAGCCCCTCTGTGGCTGCTTCCCGGCCCCAACCCTGCTGGGTGTGGGCCCAGGTCAGGCTGCACCCAGCAGCTGCTCCCCGGGGCCCAGACCCCACTTTCCCCAGACCCCAGGGCCGCTCCTCGGTTAAAGCCCCACTGCGAGCCTTTTCAGCTCCTCCGGGACCCAGCACCCCTGCCCAGGCCGCAGAAGCCAAAAGCCAACCTCACAGCTGTAAACACGCAGGCCACCCTGGCATGGCCACGCTGGTCAGGTGCAGCCAAGGCCTCAAGCACCGCCCCGCCCCCCCCACAGCTGTGCCTGGGGCCTCCACCTCATGCATTGTTTTGCTAAATTCTGGTCACTGGGGTTTAGTAGAACACGCTGTAAAGCCATCTGGCACGTGGCCTTTGGAAATGGAGACATGTGACTACCTGTTCAAGGTATTTAGCGATTATTGATTGACCTACTCAGTTTTTATTTCCTTATCGAGTCAATTTTTGTAATTTGTATTTTTTCTCAAAATTGTCCATTTCATCCAGGTTTTCAAATTCATAGGTACATAGCTGCTCGTAGGAGGCACTTAATGATTTTTTTAAATTAATAGATTACATTTTTTAGAGAAGTTTTTGAGTCACAGCAACACTAAGAGGAAAGTACAGCGACTTCCCACGTACCCCCCAACACACATGTGCAGCGCCTCCCCCGTTATCAGCATACCCCACCAGGGGGTACATTTATTACCTCCCCGGACACGTCAACATCACCCAAGCCCACAGTTGACGTTAGGGTTCACGGCGGACGGTCTGTGGGTTTGGACAAATGTCTAATGACATGTATCCACCAACAGAGTATCATATGTAGAGGATTTTCACTGCCATAAAAATCCTGTCCTCCACCTATTCGCCCCTCCTCCACCACCACCCCACCCCACCAATCCCTGGCAACCACTGGTCTTCTTCCTGTCTCCATAGTTTTGCCTTTTCCAGAATGTCATCGAGTTGGAATCATACAGTATGTATCCTTTTCAGATTGGCTTCTTTCACTTACTAATGCATTTAATGTTCCTATATATCTTTTCAAGGCTCGATAGATCATTTCTTTTTAGGACTGAATAATATTCCATTGTCTGGATGGACCACTGTTTGTTTATCCATTCACCTACTGAAGGACATCTTGGTTGTTTCCAAGTTTTGGCAATTATGAATAAACAGTTATCTGTAGGGTTTTGTGTGGGCATAAGTTTTCAACTCCTTTGGGTAAAAACCACAGAGCATAATTGCTTACTCATATGGTAAGAGTATGTTTAGTGTTGTAAGAAACCATAAAACTGTCTTCCAAAGTGGTTGTACCACGTATGTACAATGGAATACTACTCAGCCATAAAAAAGAACGAAATAATGCCATTTGCACCAACATGGATGGACCTAGAAATTATCATACTAAATGAAGTAGGTCAGAAAGAAAAAGACAAATACCATATGATACCACGTGTACGTGGAATCTAAAATATAACGCAAATGAACTTATTTACGAAACGGAAACAGACTCACAGACATAGAGAAGAGACTTGTGGTTGCCAAGGGGGGTGGTGAGAGAGGGATAGAGTGGGAGTTTGGGGTTAGCAGATGTAAACTATCATATACAGGCTGGATAAACAACAAGGTCCTACTGTAGAGCACAGGGAACTATATTCAATATCCCGTGATAAACCTTAACGGAAAAGACTATGAAAAAGAATGTATATATGTATAACTGAGTCACTTTGCTGCACGGCAGAAATTAACACCACATTGTAAATCAGCTACACTTCAATAAAATGAATTTTTTTAAACGTATAAAAGCGAAGTGGCTGCACCATTTTACATCCCCACCAGCCATGATGGGAGATCCCATTGCTACACGTCCTCACCAGCACTGGGTGTTGTCAGGTTTTCAGATTTTGCCCATTCTCATAGGTGTGTAGTGATGTCTCACTGCTGCTTTAATTTGTATTTCCCCAATGACACAGGACGTGGAGCTTTTCCTGTGCTTATTTGCCATCTGTGTATCTTCTTTGGTGAGGGTGTCTGTTCAGCTCTTTTGCCCATTTTTTTTTTTTTTTCAAAATTATTTATTTATTTATTTTTGGCTGTGTTGGCTCTTCGTTTCTGTGCGAGGGCTTTCTCTAGTTGCGGCGAGCGGGGGCCACTCTTCATCGCGGTGCGCGGGCCTCTCACTATCGCGGCCTCTCTTGTTGCGGAGCACAGGCTCCAGACGCGCAGGCTCAGTAGTTGTGGCTCACGGGCCCAGTTGCTCCGCGGCATGTGGGATCCTCCCAGAACCAGGGCTCGAACCCAGAACCAGGGCTCGAACCCTTGTCCCCTGCATTGGCAGGCAGATTCTCAACCACTGCGCCACCGGGGAAGCCCCTCTTTTGCCCATTTTTAATCCGGTTGCTTACTGTTGCCCTTTAAGAGTTCTTGTGTATTTTGGATAACAGTCCTGTATCAGATTTGTCTTTCGCAAATATTTTCTCCCAGTCAGTGGCTTGTCTTCTCATTCTCTGCTGCTTATGATTTTTAAGCACCTGCAGTTTGCCTCCTTTTTTTTTGGTTAATATGGTTGAATTTTATCCCTTAGAAATATTTGTCTATTTTTCATTCAACAAACATTTATTTAATCCCCACTATGTATAAGTGCTCTTTCTAAAGCTGGAGATGAGCCAACTGCAAAACAAAGATCCCTGCTTACATTCCTAGTCTACTTTAAAAATTAACTTTGGTTTTATCGGTCTTTTCCATTATTTGCGTTTCTTTTCTACTCCAATAACTTCTGCTTCTATATTTATTATTTTAATCCTTATGGGTTTTTTTTTTTTTTTGCACTTTTGCTCTCTTATTCTTCTTCCAGCTTAAGTTGAATGTAGAGCTAAATTCTTTTAAATATCTGTCTTTCAATAAAACATGTAAGGCTATAAAGTCTCGTCTACTTACTGTTTTAGCTGCACCCCACAAGTTTTGATATTTTAGTCTTTCACTATCATTTTGTAATTTCCAGTATGATTCTATTTTTATGATTATGTATATGTATATGGGGGCTTTGGCATTTAAATGTTCTCCTTGGTTTGGATTTCTAATATCATTGCATTGTGGACAGAACGTATAGGTCTGTATACTGCCGAGGCTTTGGGTTTACTGGAATCTCCCTTACAAAGGCCAAACATTTGTAAATGTTTTTTCACATGCCGGAAATAAATGTGTAATCTCTTCGTGGAGAGCAAAATTCTATTACATCAAACCATCATTTTTATTTAAATCTCTCTTTTTAAAACTTTTCTCTTCCCTTGGTCCACATTTTCTGTAAGAGATGTGTTAACCTATCCGTTTATGCTGTGGAAAGGTCATTTTCTGCTTTCTGTTGGGGTCGTGTTGCCCTATTAACTCAGGCCCATGACTCACCGAGGCCGTCTCTTCATCATAGGACACAACCCTTTGTCCTGTGAATGCTCTTCAAATATCTTTTAGGGGAATATAGATATTCTCAGCCACGCTTTCTTTTGGTTAGTATCTCTCTCACATTTATTGTTTTCATCCTCTTATTTCAAATCCTGTGCCATTGTGTCTTAGGTGTATCTCATGTAAATAGTATATTGTTGGATCTTATGGGGGGTTTTAAAAAGTATAATGTGAATCTTTTTCAATAGGTGAGTTTAAGTAATTTCTTCATCATGATCACTTGCATATCTGAACTTCCTTGGACCATGTTAGTATTTCCTACTTACCCTATTTTTTCTTTGCTTCTCCCCAACTCCTTTCCTATCTTTTCTTGACTCGATCAGTTTTGTTCATTCGCTTTCTTTTTCCTCTCCTGGAAGTTATACTCTCTATTTCTATTCTTCTAAAAGTTATCCTTCCATTTTAAAATAATTTCTTAAACTTGTATTTTCTGAGACGTTCTCGAGTAAACCAGGTGAGTGGGTGCCACCAAGGATGGGAGGGCAGTGGTCATTTTGCCGACTCGCCCATTCGGCAATAACGACCGAAGAATCCCACTACTAGAAACCTACGATGGATAAGCGTTGAGAAAAGCAGAGATGTGTCACAGCATCGTTTGCGACAGGAAAAAAAAAATGGAAGCAACTTGACGTACAGGAAGGGAATAAACAAATTATGTTAATCCATGCAACAGAATATTATGCAGTCGTTAAAATCATGTTTTTGAAGAATCTTAATTATATGAGAAAATGTTTATGATATTCGCACAACACGACATCTTAAGCAGGTCTCTGTTTTGGCTGTGGCAGGACGGAAACAGGTGCCACCCCACAGCAGGAGTTGTGAGAGAGGCCGTGTGAACTCTCAGCAGGAGTGGGGACCGGGCTGGTGCAGGTAACATGAGCCCCCTGAGAATGGCTAAGGCTGACCACGCCAAGAGCTGGCAGTGAGGACGTGGAGAAACAAGGACCCTCATAACCCACCGGTGGAAACGTAAACTGGAAAACCAGTTTGGCAAACAGTTTGGCATCATCTGCTAAAGTGGAAGATACCCACCCCACGTGGCCGTGGAATTCCACCTCTAGATGCACGCCCAACAGAACCGGCACGTGTCCCCCCGACGGACGTGCACACAGATGTTCAGAGCAGCAGTATTTACAACAGCTCCGAAATGGAAGCAACTCCAGTGTCCACCACCCACAGCGGAATGGGTAAATTGTGGTCCACTCAGAGGAGAGAAAACGACAGCAATAGATAAAATGAACCACAGCCGCCCAACCACGGGGATACCTTCACTAACAGAAAAGTTGTTTGCAAGAGTCTGTCCGTGTGATTCCTTCAGATAACGCAGTTTAGGAACAAACAAAACCACACAATGGTGTCAGAAGTCAGGGTGGCATCCTGCTTGGGGAGGGGGCACCCGGGGACACCGTGGGTACGGGCCATGTGCTACTTCTTGATGGTGACAGTGGCTCCTGGTGTCGGCCTTGTGACAACTCACTGTTCCTAGGTTTGTGCTGTGTGGCCTGCTGTTATTAGCATATATCACGGTTTTAAAGTAAAAACAACAAAAATCATTGCCAAATCTTTCGGAAAAAATAGGAAGACTGAACGAGTGGACTGGTTTTCTATTGCTGTTAATAACTTACCGCAAACTTAGCCAGGGTCACTCAGCTGGTCAGACGTTTTGTGACTTCTGTTTCACTTTTTTTTTTTTTTTTAATATCTTTAATGAGATTCTTGTCTGCTTACATTCTTTTTATGTATGTATGTATGTATGTATGTATGTATGGCTGTGTTGGGTCTTCGTTTCTGTGTGAGGGCTTTCTCTAGTTGTGGCGAGCGGGGGCCGCTCTTCATCGCGTTGCGCGGGCCTCTCACTCTCGCGGCCTCTCCTTGCGGAGCACAGGCTCCAGACGCGCAGGCTCAGTAATTGTGGCTCACGGGCCGAGTTGCTCCGTGGCATGTGGGATCCTCCCGGACCAGGGCTCGAACCCACGTCCCCTGCATTGGCAGGCAGATTCTCAACCACTGCGCCACCAGGGAAGCCCCTGTTTCACTTTTTTAAACTATGAATGATGTGACCATCTTGTCAGGCACTTGTATCTCTTCCTTCTGTGAATTGCCTATTTTCTGTGCTGTGCCCATTTTTATTTCCAAGAATTATTATTTCCAGTTATTTTCAAGCACTCGGTAGATATTAAGGAATTTCAACCTGTCTCACCTAGGTTGCAGGTATGTTTGCTGGGCCTGTTATCATTTATCTTTGTTTATTGAGGTTTTTGAGCTCTGCTGGTCATTGCAGCATTTCTCCGTGGTGCATACTATAGATGTTTATCATCAGTCTTTTCCTGTATTGTTTTTGCCACTGGCATGGTGCTCAGAGAGCCTTTCACCGTTCCCGGGGATAAAAATATCTATCTATTTCTATTTTGAGTATTTGGGGGGATTTATTTAATATTTAAATCCATTCATCTGGAATTTACCTGGGTATATAGTTTTTTTAGCCTCGGTTTGTCATTGGAACGGGCTCAAGGGTTAGATGCTTCATGCATGGTCACATGGTCACAGAGTGGCTGCGAGCACTCCCTCGGCCATCCTTGTTAAGATCCTCTCCATGCCGGGGACTGGGTGGGGTGAGGCTACAGGACTAGTGAGACAAGGCCTTGCAGCTGAGAGGGGCAGACCCCATGGGGCTAGGGTAGCACTGGAGGGAAGGGGATGAGAGGGGACGAGAGGGGAGAGGGCCAGCTGGGTCGGGCAGGACCGGGGAGGCTCAGGGAGGGCCCAGCTGCCCAACACTCTCAGCAGACTCCACCGAACACCAGCCCTGAGAGCTGACCCACCGGGCTGCAGGCCCAGCGGACACCTCCAGCTCAGGGTGGACGGGCCCGCAGCCCCAGGCTCGGTGCAGCTTAGCCGGGACCCGCCTTCCTGCAGAGACGCCTCCACGTGTCCAGGGGAACCGGGCTGCTCAAACACAGGGGGCATGCTCCCATTTCAGATTCGCAGTTGACGCGGCAAGAAAGCCCTTCCCGCCCGCCCCCTGTGAGTCCCTCCAAAAGCACAAATCGCTCAGACCTCTCCGGCCTCCACGCCCAGAGCCCCACCCTCCCTGGCACCAGACCTCCCCAGGGCCCGGCCTCCCGCTCTTCCCTCTCAGCCGTGGGGCCCACAGGCAGGGCCCCTCCTGGTGCCGGGCAGGGCGAGACGCACAGGGGCAGGGGCTCGTCTCGGACCCCTGGGCTTTGGGCCACCCCTGGGGGCTCGAGGACGCCAAAGTGGGCCTGAGGAGCAAACCGCTAGGCCAGGAACACCAACCAACAACGACAGCAAATGACAGCCGCCACCAACTGCTGAGCTGAGACCTGGAGCCTGGCATCTCCCGCCTCCTGACTGTGGCGAGGGGCGTGGGCAGCGTGTCTCCACCCTGCGGCCTCGAGCCGGCACCGGGGGTCTGCAAGGGTCCGCCCAGCTCGACGCAGGCTCGTGCGGGGAGGAGAGGTAAACAGACCCCCGCCCCCCAGGGGGCTCCAGCCCACCCATGGGGACGGAACCTCATCCCAAGACGGCAGAGAGCAAAGTGCTGCCCCGTGGGGCCCCCAGCGGGGGTGAAGGGCGGACATGGGGTGCCCAGAGGAGGATAGAGCGCCACGAAAGCAGCCCTGAGAAACCGGGGCTCACGGGGCCTTGCTTCACCAATCACTGGGAGGATGGGGGCTGGTTGAGGAGGGGGCTGGACACCCCGGGCCAGGGGGCAGGGCGGATGGGCGTGTCCTGGGTCCTAGGAGTGGGGAGAAGTGGGCCCCAGACCCGGGTGCCTGCCCCAAGTAGACGTCTGACAGACCGCGGCCAGATGGGGAGGCCCCTCCTGTCCCGGGCCGGCCTGGATCCTGACCCCCAGCCGGTGCAGCCTGGGCTTGGGGTTCAGCTCGAGTCTGAGTCTGGCCCGCCTGCACCTTCAGCTCCCTACGAGGCCCTGATGGGCTTCAGCAAGACTGTGGGTGCTGCACCCCACGCCAGGCCTGGCACGCTGCAGACGGCCTGTATGGAAAGGCCCAGAACTCGGACTGTCCAGCGGCTGCTGTAGGGCTGGGCCAGTGCCCCTGGCTCTCAGCTCTCACCCGGCCTCAGACCAGACAGCCAAGTGTGACCCAGCACCAGGCCAGGGCACCCTGTTCCTTCAGGAGAGCCCCTGAATCAAAGACCAAGGCTGGATTTTCATTGCATCTTTATTCCGTGTTTCACACATTGTATTCCAGACAGAACAGCCTCTAATCACTTCAGACTGATTGGCTCAGGCTCCAAGGACCCCGCCAACACCCCCTGCATTCAGTTCCAGGTTCATATACACATGGAAACACGCTCAGAGCCTCACTGAACTTCGTAGATGCTTCCTATTTGAAAAAACAGTTGCCTCCAGGGGACATCTTCTGTGTCCCCAACATTTGGGCTGCACAGACTACCCGAGCCGCGGTGGGCAGTGCCCGGGGTCTAAGCAGGACGGGCCTTCGTGGAACTGGACGCCCGGCAGGAAAGCAGCAGCGGGCCGGGGGCCTTGCGCGGGGAGGAACCCCTGATGCCAGGGTTGGGGGCAGGGACCGGCCAGTCGGGGTGCTCTCCATCTGCTCTGTGGCAAGCAGGGCCCTCTGCTGATTTGGGGACTTCTGACATTTGCACAGTATTTTGTGCTGATTTCCACGCACACGT